>NW_017729032.1:232164014-232172516 GCF_001723915.1 Gavialis gangeticus
ATTGTAAAGAAGAAACTGATTTAAAGTTCATTAAATCACTTTTTTTGTGTTCCTTCATAACTGAGGCTAATATCATTGCCTGATCACAAGATATAGTGGGGAATTAAATGCAGAAAAAAAAAATCCACAATGCAAACTATAGAGAGAGAAGCAATAGAAGAATATTTTTGAGTTCCTAACACAATACAAAAATGCCCCCCTCTATTTCCTGTGGCTTTACCTAAAAATACTCCAGAAAAATTCCAGTATGTAATATTGTATAGGTAATGCACATTTACATTTGGCATGTTAAAATAGCAAACATGTTGTATGTTACATCTCCCTGAACAGAACTGATACAAGCCAGTCCTAGGCTCTCAGACTTCTACTCACTTGCAGAATACATCCTTAACAAGGCAAGCCTCTAAGGGGTTTATTAATAAAAGAGTATACTGCCACCATACTCTTCGTGTTTGTATCAGTTATTCAGGACAGAAAGGAATTCCCTGACCTTTGTTATAGAGTTGGTAAAATATGATGCGATGCCAAAGTAAACCAAAGCAATTCAATCCTTTCTTATATTCTCTTATTTTTAGTTTTAACTCTACTGTCATAACTTGTTAAATAATAAATAAATAACAAATGATAACGGGGGGGGTGGGGGGGAATACTGCAACTCGCAAATCCAGTGTACAAAGTAAATATATGAAACAGATACACTCTATGCAACCAAAAACATGAAAATACCCAGACAGCAAAAGATGCACTTGGTCCTTAGCGTTGGCTAAATAAAAATTCTACTTTCATGAAAAAATCCAGGTTTCAATATTTGGTCTTCTTGAATATTAGAATAAAACTGAGACCTTCCATTTTTTTTTAAATGAAAACCACAGTACTGAGACCAATGACTCAATGGTCAAGGAACATGTGATTTAGGATTTGGAGATTCACTGCTTTGCTTCAATTTGGAGCAGGAATTCAGATTTAGGAAACTGAATATTTCATATCCAACATGTTTAAACCAAATCATTGTTGAAGGGTAAGGAGTATTTATCTCAGATCTGAGATAGCATTCTGACAAGGTAGAAAAAAGTCTTGCCAAAAAATTCCTGAACAACTCTACTTATTATAGCATCATTGACTTCCTTGTTTATATCACCTAAGTACCTAGCCCAGAGAAAGGAGAGACTATTTATGTTATCTTACTCATCATCCTTCTTATACTTCTATCAGATCAAATGAATGTTCAAAGAAACCTGAACTGGATCTCTTACCCACTTTCTTCCTGGGCTTAGGAGGCCATTTCTCTGGGTTTCCTGTGGGACTGGAGCTTCTAACAAGTGCTCATGGATGTTCAGGTACTCAATTTCCTCCACCACCAGTAAGTAAATATCACCTGACTCTGTGGACCCTGGACACCCAGTAGAGTATAGTCACCTCTGAGTTACTTAAGTTATGTCTTGTGGTTACTTTAGCAACCTTCCTATGTCATCCATTATGAGGTTACAGGATTCCTTCATCACAATGGTCCCTCCTGAAGACATTAATTATAATGGGGCCAGCTGATGGCAAAAGAGGTAAAATCATTAATATAATAGCTCCAAGAAAACTGGGCAGATTTGCATATGTTGTTCTTGCATGCTCAAAAATGATTAATAATAAACCCCATACCTGTGACACTTTGGACATCTGACTTAGGATACATAAAGACATTACATTTTGATCAATCAATCTAAATGGTTAGGTCAATCTAAATGCATACCTGTGGAGGCATTTGGAAGGTTTATTTCAGCCAAAAAATGGCATGTCCAGTTTAAAGTAGTTCACTTCAGGACAACTAACTTAGATCTGGAGGTAAAATAACTTCCATTTAGGGAATGCCAGTGCATGTTTTCAGCACAGCCTCCGGGCTGGGAAAGCCCAGCTGCTCACTTCAGCCTTGGGGTTGTGCTGCTCCTAGTGCCTGACCAGGCTATATCTAGACCCCAGAACCAGGCAACCCTCCCCTCCCACCCCTGCGGACCCTTAAAGTAAGCTGCCTAAGCCTCGAGGAGGTGTGGCAAATGCTCATTTGCACTCTTAATGCCCCATGGAGGTGAAGGAACCAGTTGGCATCTTTACCAACAATTATTTCAGGCTCTCTGCAGAATCAAGCAGGTATCACTGCATTACTTTATGCTCAGCCCACATTTTCAACCTTTTCCTCACACCCAAAGACACAGAATTACTTTTGCTTTTTACAATGTAAATCAAGATTTGGGGGACTGGCAGACAGCCTACAAGAAAAGGATACTAGTTCAACAAATTACCACAAGGAAGGATAGTTCAAGTCCTGTAAGAAATAATGCCACAAAAGTGACTAATAGGTGATGACCGTCATACTGCCAGTTCATGTTCATACTGTGGTCTATTATTACCCCAGGGTCCCTTTCATTCATGCTGCTGGTCAGTTTGTGATTGCCAAACCTGTAAGTGTGTAGGTGGGTTTTAGTCCCCAGATTGAGCACTTTACATTTCTCAATGTTGAACTTTATTTGATTCCGATACGCCCAGTTTGCTAGCTTGTCTAGGTCCACCTGTATCTGCAGCCCATCTTCAAGCATGACCACACTTCCTCATAACTTGGTGTCATCCATGAACTTGTCCAGTGAGCTCTTCACCCCCATATCCGAATCATTGATAAAGATGTTGAAAAGCACTGGACCAAGCACCGACCCCTGAGGTACACTACTGGCCACTTCTCGCCAAGACAACATAGATCCATTCATTAGAACTCTCTGGGCCCTACCCCACAACTAGCTCCCTATCCACCTAACTGTCTCACAGTTGAGTCCACAGTCCTCCAATTTACTCATGAGAACATTGTGGGATACTAGATCAAAGGCCTACTGGAAGTGAAAGTATACAATGTCAACCTCTTCTCCCTTATCCAGGTGGCAAGTTACCTGACTGTAAAAGGAGATAAGGTTCATAAGACAAGACCTACCTGTGACGAAGCCATGTTGGCTGTCTTTCAGAATCCTACCTTCTACAAGCCTATTGCATTATTGACTCTTTGATGATTTTTTTCCAGGATCTCCCCTGGGATAGAAGTTAGGAGGATTGGTTTATATTTACCCAGGTCCTCCCTCCTCGCTTTCTGTGACAGAGCTTATCTTTTTGGTTTTAGGACTTCTGCCATGAAGAAAATCATGCCTACTCTGGGCATTCTGCCTCCCAAACTAATGTCATGTAGCCACCTTCATTTAGTATAGGGCATGCACCAATGAGCACATTCTTTGGGAAAGGCCTATTGGTGTACGCCTGGCACACCACTAACATGGTACAGTGTGAAGAGGGATGTGGAATGCTCTGCTGCAGCTCTTCTTACTGTAGCTGTGCCTACTGAAGTGCTGGTATGTGCTTCAAGACATCAGACTTCCCTATGATATGGCCCTCAGAAACCTGAGGACTGGAAAAATAAAAAAGCCACACAGAGCAACTGACTATTTAAGTTTCATATTCAAGGATATTTTAGATTTTAGGTAGGATGAGTATCAATGGCACATTTCCTGACAAATACATTGAACAAAAGGGCTGCAATGTTCCTATGAACACATTTATATATGCTTCCACAAAAAAATAAAAATAAATAAAATTAGGACGAATTATGGCCACATTTTCTAATATAAGTTCTCAAATTAAACCACTTGAATTTATACTTAGGTATATGCATAACTAAATAGTCTGGTCTTCAGAAGTACTGTGTATCCACACAACTTTCATGGGAATCTATGCATAGAAACCTTGAATGTATCCCACTTATCTGGATAGTTCTCTGTAGGCAATTTGGGCTGAATATTTAAGCTTTCTTTTCTTTCTTGTAAATGCATAGGGATTATTGTGATGAAATTATTTTATATATATATGACAGAACATTAGTTGCAAATGCAATTTCCTTCAACTTTTGATGAGATGGAAAATATGTCTTTTTTAATAGCAGTGATTCCTTGTGCTTTACATGGGAAATGGAAAGAAAAATTGTGAGGTACGTAAAATTAGTTAACCACAGACACCTACCATTAATGTTGTATTTATTTTACAATTATTTTTATCCACAGAGGCCCTATTCTCCATGGCTTTCCAAGTTCTTGTCTCCAAAAATCACAAAGTATTCCTTTCCAACCTTCAGTTTCAATGTACAATTACATGAAAGAATGAGAATTTTGGCATGAAAATGGAGTTGTTTAACTCTCATAAACTAGGAAATTAGCTGTACTAAAACTGTAGTTCAGGGATTTTCCTGGAAAGCAACCAATAACAAAACCAAAAAGTTTATCATGTTAAAATACTGAAAAACATAACAGTGAGATTGTCAGTTAAACATTTTGGAAACAATACATTAATGTGCTGAAATGACCCAATATTGTCCATGATTCTAAATAATACCCCAAACTTCTATAGCTGATTCCCGTACAGTCATAGAAACGGCCTATTAAAGGTGCATATTATGCCTGTAATGAGAAACAAACAAACAAAAAAAGAATGTCTAGTAAATACATTAAGAAAAAGCATAAAGTAAATGACTCTATACAGAGTGCATCTACACATGTTATTAGTGTGCATGAATAAACTCCAGAGCTTATTGCTCTGGAGTTTATTGTTCACAGAGGCCACATCTGGACTTGTGCCTGGAAGTGCAACACACTGAGCTGGGTTGGAGCAGTCCAGGCTGGCAGGGAGCTCCCCCTGGGTCAGTGTGCTGTGGAGGGGCTGACTGGGACATGAGGGTGCTGTTGTGTAGGGCTAGTGGGCAGGTAGCCCCAACAATGAAGCACCCTTATGCCCCAGGCAGCTGGGGCAGCAATTACATGTGCATCGCTGCAGAGTAAAAAACTCTGGAGCAGGATAATACTAGTATTTATAAGTTCTAGCCTGCTGCAAAGTTAATGCATCTACTCTGGCATATCAGGGGTGTACGTGTAGAAGGACAACATTTACTGTGAAGCTAATTAGTCAGCTGTGCAGTAAACATCTCATGTAGATGCACCCACAGAGTCTCATTTATGTAACATTCCATGCTTCTGGGTACTTCCCAAACAGGTATTAGAAACATGGCTTTGATGCTATATAAAGACTTCTATATATTTTTCTTGTGTTCCTACCCCATCCTAAATTTTCCTGTCTCAAATAGGTAAGCTATACATTTATGAAAATAGCCTCCACATTTTCTCTTCTTGATATTTCCAATATAAACATAAATACTTTTTCCATTTGACCATATTTCACATTTTCATATTCATAAAATAAATATAATCAAAATATTTCATAATACAGCATTTTAGCAGAAGGAATACAGGAAAGCTCTCTCTCTAGTGATCACTCAAGGGAATGATTAAAAGGAAGGGCTGCTTGACAGAACTGGGTCTTTTACTTCAGTCAGTGGAGCAGAGAGTTACAATCAATACTTTGGGGGATATTTTGCTTTGGTTTCATTAAGGCGAGATATGGTTTAATCGGGATCATCTCATGAATAACTCCTGGTTTGGAGTATTTTATGATAATTACATGTATTATAATATCCCCTTAACTCCTGGGTAAGAGAAACTGTGTGCTGGCTTGTTTGATCTTAAAGATCAGTTAAGTCAGTGCAGAACTATATTTAGAATTCCCCCTGCCTCTTTCTCTCTCTTTTTTTTTTAGGCTTTTATTAATAAAAGGGAAATAGAGAAAGAAAGGAGGAGGAGGAATGAACAATTAAAACCCAGTATATTTCCAGTGTCCCAGCTATAGTGAACACTTCTTCTTCCCCTGCAGAATCATTACAACTCAGTGCTCTAGGTTGTAAAGTAACCATGAGAAGAATTAGGGGCATCTGGTATACCCAAAATTAGTTGGTTTTGTTTTGTTTTATTTTTACATCATCATCATCTTGTTTCTATCTATATTGATAGAGTGAGCCCATCACAGATCAGCCTGTTTCAGGGGAAGCTCCATCTCAGGACTTCCCTAAAGGAACTTTGTTCAGCCTTCCTCTTTTAAGGAGTCCTTGAAGCCAGCCCTGGTGTGGCTACTAGAGGGGTGAACCTCTGGCTTTGAATACCTGGATCTTCTTTGTGCCTGGCTTACCTGGTGATTCATAGCACCTTTATCTCAGCAAACTGCTCCCATTTCCTGGGGCCCTGCAATGGGTCCCTGCTGCCACCAGTAGGAGTTCTAGGCCTGGTCTAGGACATTACATCCTGCCCCCGGAGGCTGCCTGCTGCTGGGACAGGGACGATGTCCCCCTACCCTAGCAGCAGGGAGCTCCTGGCCCTGGCGCCCTGATTGGGGCAGAGGACTTAGGAAGAGCTGCAGGAGAGGAGCAGGTCCCAGCCCCTGCCCTGATCCACCAGTGGGGCACCTAGCAGATAGGTCACTACTAGCTGCCCCACTTGCAGATCAAGTCAGGGGCTGGGGCCTACCCCAGCCCTGCATCTCTTTCTAAGCCCTGTGCCTTGACCACCCAATTGGGGATGGGGTTGAGACTTGACCCTGATCAGGACAGTTCCCAGCCCCAATCTGACACATGGGGGTGAAGGCTGGGGAGCCTGTTTCCCACTCAGCTCTAAGAGTGCAGCGGTCAGTGGGAATAGGCTGGGGAGCTTGTTTCCTGCTTAGTTTCATGAGTGCAGAGCTGGGCAGGGAACGGGTTCCCCAGCACCTGCCAGCATTGCTAGCTCTGCACCATGGGGCTGGTGCTAGGAGACCCCTATCTCCTAGCACTAGCTCCATGGGTGCAGGGTTGGTGCTGGGAGATCTTTCTATACCAGTGCCGGCCCCACAGTTGTGGAACTGGTGCTGGGAGATGATAATATCTCAGCCCGTACTCCCTGATCATAATCTTGGAGTGGGAGACTTGGAGCTTCCTGCTGCACATAGTCCCGCCTGGGCTTCAGTGGCAGAGCCCGCCCTGGTAGCAGGTATTTCCTGGAGACAAGTAACAATCTCCCACCTGTAGGTGAACAGCTGACCGGGAGCAGATTTGCTTCCAGTCAGCCATCTACATGAATGCTACTGCACCATTACTAATTGAAAATAAACTTGCTAAATGCACTTACAGATAGCAAATTTACTCATGATTAGTGGGGTTTTCTGCATAGTAAGCATGTTCATGTATAGACACACATGCTTACTGCACAATAAAGTACATTACTATGCAGTTAAGCATCTTGTATAGGTGCACCCACTGATCCCTCCAAACCATTCCCCAGAAGAACTACTAATAAGAATTGAGCCAAGTGAGACTTTTTGGTCACAGGGGCACAATGGACCTCTCTCTGGCTTTCACTGAGGGAAGCCTACACTGATCTTAGGAGGACATGTGGGAAGAATTAATGAGCTATGATGATGGATTCCCAGAATGATGGAGTATTTGCAGAATCTGCTTGGAATAGCCAAATAATGTATACTATGTTGTATCATATCCATAACTAACAATGTTTGCGACTATCAATTGAGTTATTCAGCCCACCTACTTTCAGTGTGGTTTACAATCATGATTTTATTCAACTTTTATAATTTCTCCCTCAGTTTACAGAGTCTCAAAATGTAGAAGTGGTCAGGAACACATATGCTTCTCACCAACATACCTTTTTGAGTAATCAAAAGACTTCCCCAAGTTGCCACATACAGATTTCATCATAGCCACACAGGTCCTTGTTATGCTTTATCTGACTAATAATGAAGGTTATCTGGGAGCTTCAGTTAATATACAATCCAGTTAACCAGCTCTGTGCAGGATACAGGAGCAGAAGTACATTATAGTCTGGTTTGACACTGTGCTGGCTGCTGATCATCGTCATCAGAGTAAACGTCTCGGGTACATCGTAGACTGCTTCTTCCTCTCTAACAGTGTACCAGAGAACAAAGGCTGAAACAAGTGAGGGTCAGATTTACTTCATGGGATGCACCCCATACATATACCTTAATGATGGCCACAGTCAGGATATGTTATACAACGTGCAGCTTTGCTGTGGGTTTTTGCTAACCGCTGGTTGTGAAATCTTACCTAGCTTTCAGACCACTATTAAGATGCTCCAGTTTTGTCTTCCACTTGTGTGAGAGAAAGGATCTCACCACTTTCTAGCACTCAAGTTTCAGGAAAGGCTAAACTATATTTACTAGAAATAACCTATCAAGTTAAAACCTCAACAGTAAATTGACAGATGAATAATTTGAGCTGAGTGCAGAAATGACTTGTGCATACCAACAACTTTTGAAGCTGTGCAGTGGTTTCCCAAGGGTTGTTGGAAGCCCACTAGTTTGAAAAAAATGAAACTGATGCAAACTGAACAATCCCACATTGGAAAGGAAGGGAATGGGCTGATCCAACATGTTTTTCCATCTCTAACCTCCAAATTCTATGAAACAACAAGATCTCCAAAAACCTGAAAGAATTTCTGGGTACTTTATGCTGATTTTATATATATATTCTGTGATACATACATACATATGTACACACACACACACACACACACACACACACACATATAGTTGGCAAAA
>NW_017729032.1:232172527-232174182 GCF_001723915.1 Gavialis gangeticus
ATATGTACACACACACACACACACACACACACACACACATATAGTTGGCAAAACTGCAGGTTACTGATTTATATAACTGATTTCTTTTTTTAAAGAAGTCTTTGCTGATGGGAGAAACTTTGTATGCCAATTTTTAGCCTAGAGTGAATATTTATAGCTAAGTTATAAATCCCTGAAAATAGGGATTTATATTTATAATGGAAAGGCTGACAAGCTTTTACTGTAGCTATGCTAGCAGGAAGTGCTATAATAAAGAGGTGTTATTTTAACAAGAGTACTTATAATGGCTGTATAATGTAGTTAGGAAAGAATGAACTTTACAAGGTGAGCGTACAGGTTATCACTAATATTCAAGCCAAAAACCAAAAAGCAAACCACAAGAAGGCTCTAATAAATATACATTTCCTTATAGACCATGTGATTGTATAGACGTCTGCCAAAAAGAAATGCAGCCCACTATGTAATATATTAGATATGTTAAAATCTTCATCTATTTTCAAGCCAAATAAATTGTTGAGCTCTTAAAATTTACATTTTCTTGAAAGAATTTCTTAACAGAACTCAAAATATTCATAAACTGTGACAGTAATATCCAGTGGATTAACACCATAATTGCTGACAATATAATCAACTTGCACATACAGTTCAAAAGATTTAAAATATTTTTGTGTGTTTCATTTATGGCAATAGATAAGGATTAATTCCCCCAAGGACATTATAAAGAAGCCTGATTCTACTGAAGGCACTGGAAAAACTCCCAGTAAATACAATGGGACTGGGATGTTGCCTCACTGTGTAATTTGATGCAATTATGAGTTAAATTAGCAAAAGTTCATTAAAAATCAGGGTATGTACCCCTCCCTCCTCTAAAACATCTGCACAAAGTGTGAGTGAACTGGCTCCAGGGAACTAAGCAGAATACAAAAATCAAGACAGGCCACAGCCTGGAGGCTGCCCAGAGAGCTGCAGCACAGACCTTCGTCAGCCAGGGGTAGGAATCCCACCTACTTGTCTCTTAATTCTTCCCTTCCATGAAAGATTCCCTACCTAATGAAAATGCATAGCCAGCTTCCTCTCCTGTGCTCTATGCCAATATCCTTCTCCAGGCTGATGCATTCAGAGCCACCATGGAGCTCATTTCCCCACTGAAAAAGTTCCCCTTGGTGGCCACTTCACTTCTACATTCCCAAGCAGGAATGCTGTAGAGCTAGTTAGACATCTATCTGTGGTTTTTCTAAAGAGCAAAAATTGATAATTTCGTGCAGCAGCCCCAGGTACCAGCTTGGGGACAGGGCAAAAAATAACAACTGATGCTGCTGCAGGCAAGCCACAATGCTGGCTCCTAGAGCCACTGCTAGGCAGCTCCAAGCTGCCCTGTTATGCCTCTGACATTATGTAATGTTCCCTGGGATTAACCTATCAATAAATACTAAAAGTCTCAGTCCTGCGAACATTTTTAAATATGGTCTTAAATTTAAGTACCGGTAGTCCCACTACCTTCAGTAAGAGGTCTCACAACTTAAGCAACACATAACTGAGTGTAAAAGCAGGATCCAAAATACAAAAGTTATTGATCTTCTCTCTCTTTCCTCCCAATCAAAAAGAATATCAAAAAGCACCTCATCTTCATCTGCTCTGTAACCACCCCTCAGGTA
>NW_017729032.1:232174193-232186768 GCF_001723915.1 Gavialis gangeticus
AGTACAACTGGGGGCGGGGGGGGGGGCAGTAGCTGAGGCTCTGACACTGGGTCTGGGGTAAAAGTCAGAGCTGCAGCCACCTGTACCCCCACCTCTGCTTCCTGTCACCACCTCCCAGGGGCCAGGGCTGGGGCAAGGCTGCCATCTCTGCAACCACTGCTGCATGGCTCAGCAAGGGCCAGAGAATGCACATGCTCCATGCTCTCTGGTCTGGAATGGGGTCCCAGACAGAGCTGAAGCTGTGATAGGAAGGTAGGAGGTGGTGGGGCAGCAGGTGGCACAGGTATGGAGAGCAGGAGGAAGGGGAGGAAAATAGTGAGGGAGACAGGTGCCAATGGGTACAGGCACCGTAAGGAGGGGCAGGTGTCAGAGGGCTCAGGTGTGGTGGGGTGGGCAGGTGGGAGGGAGGGAGAGCAAGTGGCAGGGGACAAGGTGTGGTGGAGGGGACAGACACTAGGGAGCAGACAGAAAGGAGGGCAATCAGTAGGGGAATACAGGAATGGGGCAAGCAGGTAATGCAGGGGAGAAGGCGGCAACTGTTAGGCAGGGTGAGGCCACTTGACTCCCCCAGCATCTACCCAACTGCAGTGGTGTTGAGGGGAATAAGTTTAAGGAAAAAACTACAAAGATTAGATTCTATACATGGGAAATCACAACAAATTAATACATTTTCCAATCTAATCATTGGGGGTCATCTCGAATTCAAAGTCATTTTGGATTTGGGTAAATACGCCAGGTCTTTAGCTTGCTTCCTATATGGGTTTTTTTACTTTGCAATTAACAAGAAAAGGCCTGAGACTGCTGATCTTTCCCTTTATGTCCTCATTTTGAAAAAGAAGAATTATGGGAATACATAATATGGTTTGTCCTAGCTACATAAGTCATATAATTAAATTTGAGGTTGTTTGAAATATTCAGTAGTGCCACTCACTGAAATCTGCCCAAAAATGGGTTTTCACAAGTAAGCAGGCCAGCAACAGATGTTTTAAAAGAACTGTGAGATTCCAAGAAGGGTTTCTGAATAGCCCAGGGGAAAATAAACATGATGAATACTAATCTGATGGAAAGAAATATCATCAGACCATTATTATCTATGCAAAACTGATAAGGAATTATGATGTATACTGATTACTGTTTATATAGGTGGAGTATAATTTTTATAATCTAGAAACATGAATGTTTACACTATGAGTGTTTTGCAAAGCACAGAAATGCAAAATGCTCCATCTGGGGAGAAATAATCCACAACACGCTTACAGGCTTGGCACTGCTATGCTAGCCAGCACCACAGCTGAATGAGACATGGGTGTCACGATAGACAACAACATGAACATGAGCCACCAATGCAATGCCGTAGCTGGCAGAGCTAATGAAACACTGACATGCATCTGCTGAAGCATCTTGAGCAAAGCTAAAGATGTCATTCTTCCTCTCTACTTGGCATTGGTGAGAGCACAGCTGGAATACTGTGTCCAGTTCTGAGCACCGCGCTTCAGGAAGGATGTGGAGAAGCTGGAGAGAGTCCAAAGGAGAGCCACACACATGATTAGAGGCCTAGAGACCAGGTCATATGAGGAGAGGCTGAAAGACTTGGGACTGTTCAGCCTGGAGAAGAGAAGACTCAGAGGAGATTTGGTGGAAGCTATTAAGTATACTAGGGGAGTACATCAGAGCCTGGGGGAGCAACTATTCACCAAGGCCCCCCAGAGGAGGACTAGAAATAATGGGCACAAGCTGATTGAAGAGCACTTCAGACTAGACATAAGAAAAAACTTCTTTACAAGTCATGTACCAAGGGGTTAGAACAGGCTCCCCACCAGAGGTGATTCAGTCACCAACCCTGGCAATCTTCAAAAAGTGTCTTGACGCCCACCTTGCTGGGGTTATCTGACTCCAGTAGTTTTCCCTGCCCAAGTGCAGGGGGGCTGGACCCAGTGATCTATAAGGTCCCTTCCCACCCCTAAAAAACTATGAAACTATGAAAAATGGGAGACAGATCTAAATACAATCGCTGTGGGGAGCATCATTCCTTTTATAAATCCAATACTTTATATCAAGCAAGGGAGTTAAGCTGATCCTTGTGGGTATGTCCACTTGAGTGGGAATGTGCACCTGGGCTGGCCCGCACAGCCTTACCTGGGGTTCTAGAGGTGTCCAGGGGTAGTAGCCATGGTGATCCTACAGAGGGAAGTCTGGCCAGCATCCAGAGTGTGGCTGTAGCCAGCCAAGCTCCAATTTTGGGCACTGCATGTGGCCGCCATGTGCACCGCCCCACTTTTTTTTTTAGGCACAGGGTTTTATGATACTGGGATCTCCTGTTGTCAACACCCCCCGCCCCCACACACTGCAAATTAGCAATGTGGAGAATGCCTGCATATCCAGCACATGCAGTGTGCGATGCCACAGATGAGTCTGCAGCGCCACATACTGCACGTACACGCTTGTCTGGACATGCCCTATGAGGTGGTAACCATCCAATATTAGAAGCAAGAGACCTCCAAAACCTCCAAAAGGTGCAAAAACTAACAGGGTTCCTGTGATAGAAGCATGAGCTCATTAGGAACTTTTCTCAGCTTGCTAAATCCTAACACAGCATGTCTCTAAAACTGTATGCTCATCTTTTCTTTCTATTCAGATTGCAACACAAGCAGCTGGGAAAATATAGATTCATGAGATAATGATACAGAGAGCTGACTCATTTCCAGATGTAGACAATATGACATAGCAGTATGAGCAAGCATGAAAGACACAATAACAACAAACAAACATTTCCACAGTCACAGTCCAATCCTGAGAGGTTCTGAGCTCCCTGAACTCTGTTTGAAGTGAATCAGAGGGCTGAAACCCTGACTTCAGTGAGAGATGATGTCAGCCACCACCTGGGCAGCATGCTCAGCAGGATTAAATTCTCAGTTGTTTGGTCCTTACTACAAGATCTTAATTTCACTGCAAGAAGTGACTAATTCTTTTCAAGTGCTTGGGTAATGCAAAGCACCCACCCCATAATGTACACGTTTCCCATTACAATCAATATTAGCTGTTTACGTGTATTTAGGGACATAAATTTGGTTCTATGTGTATATTTGCTTCAGAAAACAAACTCCTTACCCAGTGAAACCTTTAGGCCTGACCCAATGTCATTTGAAGGCAATGGGCAGATCAGGCCTCCTGGTTCCAAACCAAGCTATTCCTAGATAGACACAGATTTTCAACTGACCAAAGGGAAATTACTTATAGTAAGAACATTTAGGTTTTTATAACACCTCATTAAACATGATACAATATCATTCATAATGAATCTTTGCAGAAGAAAGCTTTTTTGTTCAGAGAAACAATGACCATCTAATTTGTTATGAGTATTTAAACATGCTTTCTCGGGTTTTTCCTCTTGGTTGTCTGTTTAAAAAAATAAAGGTGAATTTTCTGTAGTTCATTATTACATTAAAAAAACAATTCTCATATTTTTCTATAACAGAAAAATCACAAGACAAAAATGTATATGAAGCTTTTTAAAGAATATTTTTAAAGATTATGCTTTCTTTAATATAAACATATATACAATATTTTTAAATGATTTTAAAAAGCATCATGTCATCTGACAAAAGTAGAGAATTAGGAACTCTTTCTTCTAAAATTGAATATGGAACTCATTATAATAAGGAAAATGGTCTTCGTTTTCTCTCCTAGTTTCACTATAGACCTTTCCCTAAATTAGACCCTTCTATAATTGTAAATAAACCATTTACATATCATCACAGACTGCTACAAACATACTGGCATATACCACATTTACTTGTATACCACACAAATGCCATTCTCCAAAAAATCAGCCCACCAGAATTGGGGATCATATCCTAAGCAGGAAAGCTAATTTTTCTTCACTGGAATAGAAGCATGAAGAGGCAGTGCTGCAAGATGGCTGCCAGCTTTTCTCTTAGGGTACTGGTACATGTGATTCAGTTTAGTTCTCCCTAAATGGAAATAGTGGGTTTTTAAAAACCTAGTGTTTCAATTTAGGGAGAGCTAAATCGAACTAAATCCTCATGGTATGTACACAAGGGTGGGGGCCCAACCTTAGAGCTTACCTGCCTCTCCTGTGGCAGGAGTGGGGTAAGGATGAGCTGCTGGTGGGCTGAGTGGTCCCTGAGCTGTGGGGGGACCAGTGCTTCACTTCTCAGTGGCACCCCGCTAGGCAGCACCCACATGGTGGCATCCGATCCAGGTGGTCCCAAGGGGTGCCACAGCCGTGGAGGGAAGCACCACCCCCACCGCAGCTGTGGAGGGAAGCACCAGGCCCCTGTGCAGCTCAGGCAGGCAGGCAGGCTCTGAAAGGAAAAAAAAAAGACCAGGCTCCTCACTGCTTTTTGCTTTTTTCTCTCATAAGTCAAACTTGCCTGCATGGACTGCTGTCGGGTCACACAGCCCCTGAGCTGCATGGGGCCTAGTGCTTCCCTCTGTGGCTACAGCATTGCCTGGGACTGATCGGGCTGGTTGCCGCCGGGCAGGTGCTGCCTGGGGGGCGCTGCCACTTTTGCGGTGGAAAACACCAGGGTCCCCCACAGCTCAAGGGCTGTGCAATCTGGCAGCAGCTCAGCCTCCTTTCCCTCCCTGCACTGGGGGAGGCAGGTATGCTCCAGCACCCCTGCATCATCCCTGCCACCTTCCTACCACCTGGGACAACCTGGGAATGGCTGGCTTGGCCCTGTGACAGGGCAGCAAGGCAGTGGGAGGGCAGCTGGGTGTGCTGGCAGCAGGAGAAGGCAGTGGGGACAGTGCACAGAGCACTGCCAAGCCCGAGCTTCCCCAAGCACATTGGCTTCCAGCACCCCTTGCATTGTTGCACTTTTTTAGGTAGCAAAGTAAAACACCTCAGAGATGTTTTATCTTGCTACATTACGAAGTCACTTAAAGTAGAATACGTCACAGAGTGTGCAAACAGCAACGCCATTAAAGTGGAATATGTTGCTGAGTGTGCAACAGCAATGCCATTAAAGCAGTGTAAAAGGTCATGTAAGCTGCTTTAAAGGCCAATTTTGTTGCCTGTATAAAGACTCTTAGGTAGCAAGCAGGAAAGAGGAAATCCAGTGTTGACCCTTTGACAGCCACTCTCAAATTGGCAACAGTTTGTGGCTGAGTGGCCAAATGAGAAGCCAAAAACTATTGCTTAGTTGAGGGTGGTTGTGAAAAGATTAACATTGGACTTTTCTCCTGCCTGTTGTGTAGGGCATAATTCAGGGGATTTTTTTTTAAATACATTCTGCCCTCCAAAAACAAGGTCTGTATCCTATTTGGGGGTATGTGGTATGGGAAAAAATGTTGTTTTAAAACCCTAAGCCACTTATCACATTTTAAATAAATATCATTAAATTTCTAATGATGTAAAAGGTCTTTACTTCTCTGAATTGGGGTAATGTCATCTAGTTCAGTCTCAGCCAATGTAGGATTGGCCTACAATCATTTCCATTGTGTTATCCATTTTATAATCCAGTTTATTTTCTATGCCATTTTTTTTCCTTCCCTGGTATTTAGTTCTTTCCCCACCTCTTTTTAGAGTAAGTCACTGCTCTCCCAACAGAAACTACAAGTGTACAGAAATTGAGGGGTTTTTTCTCTCAGAGTAAAAATGGTTGTTCCAGGAAAAATATAAACCCCAAACAACCTGGGTTAAATCACTCCCAGAAGAGTTTCTCCTGAGAAAGTGAATGTCTATATACATTCTCTGGAGCCACAGCACAGTCCTCTACCATCTCAAGGTACTTTGTTCCTATACTTCCCCCACCATAGAGACAGTGTGTTGCTTGCTGGGTGCTACTACTCCAGGCAAGCTGGAAGCAGAATACGAGCAGTCCTCAGACTTACGACAAATTAGTTCCAGAAAACCGTGTCTTAAGTCAAAACGTTGTAACTCAGAACCAATTTTCTCATAAGAAACAACGTGATAAATGGAGGATTGGTTCCTGAACCAAGGCCTGATACCCTATTTTCACTAAAAATACCCCAGAATTTTGTACTCAATCACTTATAGATGAGTAATATACCTACATTTATATGTATTTATATTGTAAATTGCATGAATCGGATCAAGTGTTGTAAAGTTGAAACTGACGTCATAAAGTTGAGACAGGGTGTCAATTTGTAAACGTTGTAAGTGCAAAACATTGTAACTCGAAATGTTGTAAGTCAAGGACTTCCTGTACATCCCCTTCAGAATCCCCACATTGTGCAGAAGGGAGACACAGCTGACTCAGGGTCAACAAATCAGGGCTGCCCTGCACATCTGCTGCCATTCTGTCTCCATGCAGACTGGGGAAGCCTGCAGAGCATGCTGAGATGTGTACACAGGGCCCCCTGGCTGTGCAGCATCAGCATTACAAGCTCTCTGCTCTTCAGGAGTTCATTATCTGATTGTCTGTTGAGGCATCTTCAGGTACATTTTTCTACCAAGAGGACAAACTTAGAAGGAATCTCCCAGATCATTTTAATGTGCACATGCAGCCTTAGTCTGGCCTCTGGTGGAACATAAACTCAAGTGGACTTCTCTGTCTTAATTTCTACTCCAGCTTCAGCAGCCACACTTGAATCTTTCAGGAAAAAAAGATCCAGTCTTCACTGGGGGGAAGGATGAGGAAATCAACAATGGTAAATCTGTGGTAAACTGTTGTAATGTTAAGGGGGTAAATGCACCCTATTTTGAATCTGAGTTTTTCTAGCTTCCAGTTCCAGCCATTGCGCCTGGAAACCTCCCCCCCCCCAAAAAAAACCCCCAAAACAAACAAACAAACAAACAAACAACAAACAAACTTGGCTTAGATGTAAGAGGATTCTTTAAAACCCCACATGTTTGCTTAACCAAAACACAAATTTTAACACTGATTAAAAACATTGATCTATGCCTGCTACTACCAGACTCTGTGGCAGAGAAGTCACTAACTTTAGGCACCTGACATCAGCAAGAGATTCAGTTTATGATAACCCTATTAGCATAAATTCAGGGGGAGTCCAAAATGATAAACTTCTTTGTGGGATTGTTAAGCATTGTTCTTCATCTCTTAGCTGTCTCCAGTCTACTTTCCAATCCACAAATATCTTCACTAAGGACCCTATTAATTTTTGTCATAGAGACAGCAACACATTAATATTGAAAGAGTCTATTCAATGAGCATTTATCTTTCCATCTAAGACCCTGGAGAGTTTCTTTCAAAGATTATTCCTGAAAGAAGAGTTATGTTACTGGTAGACATGGCAATTGGGTCAAAGAATGGACCTGCTAAAACAGAATACAGAGTAGATTTGCCCCTTATAGGATGTGTCTACAAGTCACTGTATGGTGACACTGCTACGGCGCTGTAGTTTAGTACTTCCTTTTGGGGGTTACTGTGTTGTGGGTGGTTACTGTGCCATGCATGTGACACAGGTAGATTTCACCTCTACATTGCCGTACCAGCGTGCTATAGCTTGGGAGTGCGCTGCTAAGGTGACATAGCTGGTAATCACGTGTAGACGCACATGATTGCTACGTCACCACAGTGCACCATACAGTGAAGTAATGTGTCACTACATCACCATAGGGTGACATACGGACACACCCATAGACAAATTAGACATACAGTTGGTCTATCCTGCCTCCTGCTTGACTTAAGACTAACATGGTTAAGTACATTTCCTTGCTAAAAGAGACAGTTAGTGTATTTGAAAATACACCCAAGCTGAAATATCCCCTCTGGAGCTCTGAACATGAAGGACTTGTGAAATATGAACCCAATGTCTATTCTGGAAAGTTTTGTGCTCCATATACTCTCCTATGGAAGAAGTAAGAGATCTGAATTTGGTTGAAAAATACATAAAAATCTGTAACATATCTATGAAATTGGATCAAACTGTTCAAACAGGGATAAAGGCAATGTCCTACCTCACAAAACTTTTGGAAGAAAAAATAAATTAAAGATTGAGAGCTGTTTCCAATACTAGAACTATGGAGGCTACATAAATCCCTAAGCAAAGATAGTTTCCCCTCAAAGGAATCAAAGAGATCATAGATTCCAACTAATAAAACACTTGAGGAATTGCATTATTAAACAAAATATATTTACATATATTCTTATTGACATCAATAGGGCTACTTGTGTGCTTAAAGTTAAATATGTCCTTTTTTACTTCCCTGGATTGAGGACTAAGTCTTCAAGAATGGAAATGTTTTTCTTCCAATCTTAGGCTTTGTACTCATTGGGTTAGGTTTTAAACATTTGCTGGACTTGAAAGTGCCCTTAATTCTTCTAAATTGACTTGATGGACATTTCTAAAATCTTTTTTATCTGCTGCAAGAGATCAACTCTTTGAAATCTCACGTGCCTTGGAGAAAATGGTTTGTTTTTGTAGAGTTCAACAAGACTCCTTTGGTCTCGTTTTTCACCCCTTAAATTTCAAGTGTCATTCTGTATTCAGCCTTCTGCTATCTGAGAAGAAATGGACTTCAGTAAGCCTATCAATGAAAGCTTCTTTCTTTTTTGCTGTTGAGGCTTGCTGGGGCTTCTGTGAAGTGGCAGAATACAGCAGGTTTCTGAAGTGCTTGATACTGCATTAGAATGTCATCCGTTCAAAAGATGACACACTAGATACTATATATGGGACAATGCTGAAGGTGTCTTTTACTCAAGTGTACATTCAGCAGTACTAAAGTGGTTAATCAGCAAATGGATAGGTGACAGAAAAGAAAGAATCACATGTCATCAGTGTAAACTGAGCAACATAACACTCTTTCTCCCTCAACTTGATCTGGCACTTCAATGAGATTTTTGTTAGAAAATGTTATCTGCTATATACCTGGGCTGTTTTAATTAATTTCTGCACTCTAAATTTTCCCTTTGTATTGGCACTATCCTTCTGGCAGATTTGAGCCAGTCGGTAACAGCTTTGTTCCTGAATTTAAAAAAAAAAAAGGATTTTATGTCCTTGACATGTCACTAGTATAAATAAGTATTCTCTAAGAAGGATGTGGGTTTAGATGCTTTAATTTTTAGTTGTCAGATTAGGACAACTGGGCTGAGAATATTCAATAGCTAGATGCAGTTTGATTTATAAGACAGAGCAGTAAAGCATGACAAACATATATGTTTATTAAAGATGTATTTACAGGGGTGCCCAGCTTAATGTAACAACTCTGTCAGCAAAGGCCATGGAGATCCCAAAGATATTACATGGTATATATGCACACAACATGACAATACAGTTCTGGTAAAAGCTAAGTCAAGAATAAATAGTTTTAGTGCTTTAATACTATAAGGTCCCTGCTTCTCCCCTGACCAACAAGGATGATGTTGTGGTTGGTGTTTGCTATAGACCACTAGACCAGGATAATGAAGTGGATAAGGCTTTCTTCAAACAGCTGTTTGAAGTTTCCTGATCACAGGCCCTGGCTGTCATGGGGGACTTCAGCTACCCTGATATCTTCTGGGAAGTCAATCCAGGAAGGTTTTGGAGAATGTTGGGGCCAACTCCCTGATGCAAGTGTTAAAAGGCCAACTAGGTGCATGGTCTTCTTGACCTACTACTCACAAACATGGAAGAATTGGTGGAGAATGTGGTACTGGATGGCCAGTTGGGCCATCATGAGATGAGGAAAGGAAGGAAGGAAGGAAAGCAGACCTTGGACTTCAGAAAAGCAGACTCTGACTCACTTGGGGAACTGATTGGCAGGATCCCATGGGAAGCCAGTCTGAGGGGGAAAGGAGATGAGGAGAGCTGGCTGTATTTTAAAGACACCTTACTGAAAGCCCAGGAATAAATCATCCCAATGCACAGGAAGACTAGCAAATATGGCAGAAGATCAGCTTGGCTTAGCAAAGAACTCTTCAGTAAGCTAAATCACAAAACCGAAACTTACAAGTGGCAACTTGGACAAAAGTAAAGGGAGGAGTATAAGAGTATTGCTTGGATATGCAGGGACAAATCCAGGCAGGTCAAAGCAGAACTGGAGTTGCAGAAAGCAAGGGACATGAAGGATAACAGAAAGGGGTTCTACAAGTATGTCAGAAACAAAAGGAGGATCAAGTAAAGCATGGGTGCCTTCCTGAGCAGCCAGCAGCATTGAAAGACTAGGTTAGGGACTATTTAGAAAAGCTGGACATGTACAAGTCCATGGGGTTAGATGCAGTGGAAAGCCCCTGGCCATTATCTTTGAAAACTCGTGGTGATCAGGAGAGATCCCAGATGATTGGAAGAGGGCAAATATAGTGCCCCTCTTTAAGAAAGGGAAGAAGGAGGATTGTATGTCTCTGACCTGGGTGGGGAATCAGCTTCTTCTGGGATGACTCAGGCTCTCCTCTGTCATGAAGTCTACTCCCCAGCAAGCCTGAACTCCATTCTCACTGCCGGGGAGGGGAGGGGAGGGGAGGGGAGGGGAGTGGACGGGAGGGGCTGAGTCTTTGCCCCTCTCTCTAGGCTGGTGTTGCTCTCCTCCAGCTTCTCTCCCAGCTGCTTTTCCCTCCCTCAGCTTTTATGGCTCCATAGTAGCCAATCAGAGCCCAGGGTTTGCAATGGGGGCTCTGGTTACAGTTCAAATCCTCCAGTAAAAAGCATGCATTGTGCACAGCATGCCCTCCATTTTGAAAAGCTATTTCACCCTCTGCAAACTTTTTGCTGCCTTTCTTGCAAAGTTCTTAGGCACAGCTCACCCACTCAGCTTGCAGCCAAGCAAGCCTTTGCAGCTGTTATATATTGAATAAAACCAGACCAAGAACTGACCCCTGGAGCACTCTACTTGATACTGGCTGCCAACTAGATATTGAGCCATTGATTACTGCCCTTTGAGCCCGAAGATCCGGACAGTTTTCTATTTACCTGACAGTCCCTTCATTCAACCCATACTTCCTTAGCTTGCTTGCAAGAATGTTGAGAGAGACCATATGAAAAGCCTTGCTAAAGTCAAGATATATCATGTCCATTAGTCTCCCCGCATCCACAGAGCCAGTCATCTTGTCATAAAAGGCAATGAGGTTGGTCAGGTATGACTTGCCCTTGATGAATTCATGCTGACCAGGGTGGATTTTATTTAAATCAAATTGATTTAAATCACTGGCCATGAAGCCTTGATTTAATCATTGTTTTCTACAAAAAGTGCATTCTTGTTGTTTGATATCCTTTATTCATTTAACTTCTTGAAACTTTGCTCTTTTAGACAAAGGTAAGGGCTTGACTGTGTGTACACAAACTTGCAGAGAGACAATAGGGCTGATGGGTGAGTAATAAAGTCTGTTCTCTCTCATCTCCATAATTCTGTTAACAAGGATGTTATCTCATAGACATGGGGGGGGGGTGTTGTATCTCTAGAGACAACAAACTCTCCCTATGTCTGGAGAAGGGTGTTTGTGCCTAAAACCTTCCAAAGAACAATTTTGCCAAATGTTTGCCAAATGTTTAGGGACACAGGTGCCCAGGGAAAGAGTGGGGAGGGGTTGGTAAGCTATCTGGGAGAAGGGAGAAGCTGCCTGGTCAGGGACCTGGAGAGGGAAGTCCATTGTTTGGGCTGGAAAGGCTTGTACTGCAGGAACAGAGGCCTGCAGAGCAAATCTCATGTCTGCATGCAGAGGTGCTGGGGGAGAGAGAGACAGTCCAGAGAGGGAGCAGGCAGAATCCCAAATCTGCATGGGTGTGTGAGGGGACATTTAACCTCTAGTGTTTGCAGGAGGTGTATTTTTCACAAGGAAACTAAAGAAAAGAAACCTTTTACCTGTAGTGGCTAATTGAAGACTTGTTTTTTGCTGAGTTACCAAGAAAGAACAAAGAGTCCACCTTCCCCAGAGCAGTAGAAGCTTTGCCTCTGCCACCTAGGGGTAGATCATAGTTAAAGCTGTATTGCCATTTATTGTTATGGGAAGGGGAGTCTGACCAGAGGGGAATCAACTTGGGATGTTGGGGAGAACTCTTTTAAAGTGGTTATAAACCAGGTGAATGTAATCATTGAGGTTTTTTGATGCAAGTGGGATCACCTAGGCCATGATCCAACCCACTGATTACTACCCCATGGTCCTAATCCACGCTCTGGGGGGTGTGCTGAAGGAGATAAGTGCACAGGTGGTTTTCTCTTCTGTCCTACCAGTGAGCGGACGCGGAAGACGGCATGCGACGTGCATCGCAGAGACCAACTGGTGGCTTCAGGAATGGTGCCTCGAGGTGGGCTTTGGCTTCCTTGACAACGACCCACACATCAAAACAAGAGACATGCTCAAATGGGATGAGCTCCACCTTTCCCCTAAAGGTAAGCATGTGTTTTCTTCTAGGTTGGTGGATCTCCTCTGGTGGGCTTTAAACTAGGCTCATCGGGGGAAGGGGAAGACGAGGGCAGAGGAAGCCTTGGACTGCCAAACCAAGCAACACCCACAAATACAGCCCAGCCTAGACCGATGAGCGGACCATATACACAGGTAAGCAACAGGGGCCAGGGCAATGCTGAGATTAGGGGGGCAGTGCAAACATCATCAGGAGGCCTCAAATTTCTCTACACAAATGCTCATAGTATGGGAAACAAGTAAGAGGAATTTACCCTGCTGCTAGCTGACACCAACCCAGACATAGTGGGG
>NW_017729032.1:232188138-232191447 GCF_001723915.1 Gavialis gangeticus
CACCATACCTACAGGCTGGGGAACTCCCTTCTCCTCAGTGCACAGGAAGAAAAGGAACTTGGAGTCATCATTGATGCCAAGACGAACATGGGCCGTCAGTGTAAGGATGCAGGCAGGAAGGCCAACCACACCTTTTCATGCATCCACAGATGCATCTCAAGCAGGTCCAAGGAGGCGATCCTCCCCATCCTATGCGGCACTGGTTAGGCTGCAGCTGGAGTACTGTGTCCAGTTCTGGACACTGCACTTCAAGAGGGATATGGACAACATGGAGAGGGTCCAGAGGAGGGCCGCTCTCATGATCAGGGGACTGCAGGACAGGCCGTACGAGGAGAGGCTAAGGGACCTGAACCTATTCAGCCTACACAAGAGAAGGCTGAGGGGGGATCTAGTGGCCTGTTACAAACTGGTCAGAGGGGACCAGCGGGCATTGGGGGAGTCCCTGTTCCCCTGAGCACTACCAGGAGTGACTAGAATAATGGTCACAAGCTGGCAGAGGGTAGATTTAAGCTAAATATCTGGAGGCGCTATTTCACTGTCAGGGCGGCTAGGATCTGGAACCAACTTCCAAGAGAAGTGGTGCTGGCTCCTACCCTGGGGGTCTTTAAGAGGAGGCTAGATGTACACCTTGCCGGGGTCGTCTGACCCCAGTACTCTTTCCTGCCATGGCAGGGGGTCGGACTAGATGATCCGCTCAGGTCCCTTCTGACCCTACAAACTATGAAACCTAGTGTGGTGGAATTACTTGTCTATTGTTGCAGTTGTAAATTTTATTCAAATTTGTTGGTTTTATTAACTCTTGATATTATAGATAGATACAGATATTTCTTCTCTTGAGTAATCATTTCTTTTTCTGTATATAGTTGTGTATAATAAAGAAACCCATTTGGTTATTGGGTTATTGGAACTTAAAGTAAATTCTTAGGCAATGACGGAGAGGGACACGGACACCTCAGTCAGCAGACCTGCCTGAGGGAGTTCCCAAGGTTACTGGCACCCTGAGGATCTAGAATCTGGCATATTGCCCAGCCTAGCATGCTGTCAAGGGTTACAAATATCTTCATCAATGAACTAGAAGATGGGATGGAGTCCATCTCTCAGCAAGTTTGCAGATGACACTAAGCTGGGGGGCGGGGGGTAGGGTTAGGATTCAGAGAGATGTCAACAGATTGGAGGATTGGACCAAAAGAAATTTCATAAAGTTCATAAAACTTCTCATAAAGCCCAAAGAAATGTCATAAGGACAAATTCAAAGTCCTACACTGAGGCCAGAAAAATCTCATGTACTGTCAGTACAGGCTGGGGAGTGACTTGCTAAACAGCAGCTCTGTAGAAAAGAACCTGGGGGCTACAATGGACCTGAATATGAGCCAACGATGTGTCCTTGTTGCAAAGAAGGCTAACAGCATACTGGGCTGCCTTAGTAGGAGTGTCACCAGCAGACTGAAGGAAGTGATTCTTTCCCTTTGTTCAGCACTGGTGAGACCACATCTGGAGTACTCTGTCTAGTTTTGGGCTCCACTACAGAAAGGATGTAGGCAAATTGCAGTCCAAAGAAAGGCAACAAAAATGTTTAGGATGCTAGGACATGACATAGGAGGGGAAGCTGAGGGAACTCGGCTTATTTAGTCTGGAGAAGAGAAGACAGGAGATTTCATAGAAGCCTTCAGCTATCTGAAGGGTGGTTGCAAAGAGGATGGAGCTAGACTGTTCTCATGTCATTGCAGATGACAGAACAAGGAGTAATGATCTCAAGTTGCAGCAATGAAAGTTTAGGTTAGATATTAGGAAAAACTCTCTCACTAGGAGGGTAGTAAAGCACTGGAACAAGTTACCCAGACAGGTAGTGGAATCTCCCTCCTTGGAGGTTTTAAAGACCCAGCTAGATAAAGCCTTGGCTGGGATGATCTAATTTGGGATGGTCCTATCTTGAGCAGAGGGTTGGAATAGATGACCTCCAGAGATCCCTTCCAACCCTGATTTTCTACCCTTCTATAATTCTAAAACCCACCAAAAACAAAAATCCCTACACCTTTCTTGACTTCATGAGCATAATCAAAACAAAAATACTCAGCAAATGAATAAAATGATTACACTTTTCATTAAAAAGTTGAGATCTATATAAAAGAAATTATCAAAGTTTTGAATTGTTAATATTTATAATTAGGTTCAAGAAGAAAGTTTGGGGGAGTTTTTTTGTCCTGTTTCCTGCCTTTTCTAGGGAAATTAAAAAAACAAAACAAAACAACCCTGCTAGATCTATTGTATGGAGTACTTGCTGAATGCATCTGCAAGTGCACATATAATTTTGCTATCTTTGGAATCGTTATGGACAATGCAAGAGGACAATGCAATATTTTTATAAATACCCAAGGCAAGTTTGTGTGATCAAACACAGAAGACTCTCAGCATAAGAAGAATGCTAATGAAGAAATCTGTACACTCTCACCAAGGAATATGACCAAACCATTACTGTAAAAAAAATCTAACATCAAACAATGAACCATTGACTTGAAGATTTGTTATTGCCCAGTGTTGCCATAACTACAGAACAAGTTTACTTGTTTCTGCAAGTGATTTCTACACAGCAGAAAAATGCAAATGTACATTTCCTTCCATTGCTTGAATCAGCCTTTTCCACAAACCTTGTACAAACAGAAAAAAATGAATATTTCCTCTGGTTTCTTAGTCTGGTTTACAATATTGCATTCAGATATGCAAGGTGAAGAAAGCATATCAGTTGGTGAGATAAGAATGAGCTGATGGAGTAGTCACTGAATCAAGAGACTATACATTTTATACATTGCGTATTTTGCATAGTTATTCAACATTGCAACAGCTACAAGTAGCATGTATCCTGTTTTGTAGAGTACCTTTCAGGATGATAGCAACAGTCATATGGTGGTCAGAGGAACATCAATTTTGCTTCATCTGGGGACATTTGTACCCATCTACTATCCTGCAGAGCCACAGGGCAGAATCTGGGCCTAAATAAGCAATGAGATCACCACAAAGGTGAAATTATATCAGTTGCACATTATGAAGGCACAGCTTATTTCCCCATCTTCATTAAGGTTTTCTTTACCCTATTCTTAGCAGCCCAGGCTTTCTTCACCTACCTTAAGTTAGGCTTTTCAGGATTCCCACTTAGAATCCTTCTTTTACACTTGGCCTACACCGTGGGAATCAGGCACACTTTCATACAGTCTGCAGCCTGCACCCTCTAGGCAGGGGCACGCAGGCAGTGGATTGTAGTTCTGCCCTGGCTCAGGACCAGGCTGTCACCACTGCAAGAAGCTGGGGCAGAAC
>NW_017729032.1:232196447-232199775 GCF_001723915.1 Gavialis gangeticus
TTTCCCCATCTTCATTAAGGTTTTCTTTACCCTATTCTTAGCAGCCCAGGCTTTCTTCACCTACCTTAAGTTAGGCTTTTCAGGATTCCCACTTAGAATCCTTCTTTTACACTTGGCCTACACCGTGGGAATCAGGCACACTTTCTTACAGTCTGCAGCCTGCACCCTCTGGGCAGGGGCACGCAGGCAGTGGATTGTAGTTCTGCCCTGGCTCAGGACCAGGCTGTCACCACTGCAAGAAGCTGGGGCAGCACTGTGATCTGCTGCCTGTGTGCCCCTGCCCAGAGCATGAAGACTTCAGATCATGGCTCTCCTTGGCCCCAGACCAAGCTGCCCCCACTGCAAGATCCCAGAGGCTCCAGAGCAGCCCTCTGCCCTGCCCTGCCCTGCTAAGGGCCCTGCCAGTGTGGCTGGGGCCAGATTCCACAGCAACCCCAGGCTTTCACTATCACAGTGCATCTGTGGCTGGGGTCTCCGTAGAGACTAGTCTCAGCCATGTGAGCAGGGGCTGCTGGGAAATGGAGTCCAGTTGCTGGCCAAATCTGCCATTTTGCCTACCCCTAGAGTGGGCAGACAACTAGGTGCAGATAGAAATTTCCAGATACCTGTGTTCAATTTGAGTGGTCAGCTGGGGGAGGTGGCAGACCAAGGTGAGTAGGCAATGTAGACAGGTCAAGGGATTAGGTCCAAGACTGTGCCCTGACAGCAGAGTTCCCTCTAAGCTGTGCAGTGTGCATGTCCGCACAGGCACCCCTGGCAGTGGGAGCTGACTGACATTACTGTAACATGAGCTGGGTAGCACAACCCAGAGATATTCCTTGCTCAAAGTGGCATAACTACAAAATGCCCAGAGAGCCCGTAGCAGAGTTTTCCCTCTTTAACACATGGACGTCTGCATATTAAGGGTGCCTATACGCATGCAGTGAGGCTGCTCTGATGTGCTGTAATTACAATTAATCCAGTCTGCTGGAGTGTGGTAATCACGATGCTCCAGCAGACTCCAGTGTTGCATGCAGTGTCCTTGCACTGAAAAATAGCAGTGGGAGCGCTTTAGCTAAAACCCATTCAATGAACTCTAGTTAAAGCGTTTCACTGCCATTATTCATCTCAAGGACCCAGATACATGTGATGCTCTGGGAACTTTAATTCTGGATCTCAGAGCTGCTCTAATTAAAGCATCCTCCCCTTCCCCCGCAACTCCCAGATCATATGTATAAATGCCCTAAGTGCCTTAAGTATGTGCTAATTTTAATGTGTAACAACACTCTAAGATCAAAGAAATCCTACATCATTGATGAAGAAATCCTACATCAGTGACAAAGAGAAAATGCATGAAAAGTCAGATAATATTTCCATAGTTTTGTGTTTCTTCAGAGATATCACTGACTTGTGGCTCACTATGCACTATGTGTTTCCATTGAGTTTCTCCTGAATTTTACTTTTTCTTAAATGTAAAGTCTAGGGTGCTGCAGCACTCATAGCCCAACTCCATTGCATTTAGAAGCAATTTATTATAATGATTCAGATGAATGCTAAAGTGGATGCAAAGAAAGAACTATATTCTCTATCTTGTGAGGCAAATAGGTGACATAAGAGAGAGAAATTTGTCACCAACAGATTTCACTATACTGTGCCTGTGTGAGGGAGAAGACAGAAGAATTTTCCCCAAGTTTTCATCCAATAAAAGACTCATTTGCAAGCCAGGTGCCAGCTACTGCACAGAGGCATTTCATATTGGTGATGATCATCAATTTTTAAAACTGTGTTCTGTAAAAATAATTTTCAGTCCATTGACAATCTTTTCAACTGAACATCTTATTATATAGCAGTTTTTCTTTGCAAGGAATGGGCTTAGAGACTTGCTTTTTCTTTTTATGAAATCTGAAAACTATAGTAACTATAGTAGCTATAGTAACTCTTCAGAGCTGACTAGCTAGTGTGAGTTTACTTGTTAAAATCTCCACAACGTTTAAAATGAGAGTTTAACGTACTAATCTTTGGTCCTGTGTGCTAAAACATAACTAGAGCCACAGTCCAACAAAATAGTTGCTTAAGTCTCATTGACTTCATTGAGAGCTTTATGACTTATTGAATGGCAATGAATCATTATATACTTATATAGTTAAGTTGAAGCAAATGCTAGATAATTAAGTTTATCACCCTCTTTTCCACCCTTAGGTTTTTGGAATCCTGATGAACACCTACATTTTTAGTGGTCAATTTAGAAACATCTAATCAAATTCATTTTAAATTTGGCAAAGATTTTATGTTGTATTTAAACATTATCACCATTTTGAGTACAGCATTTTTTTGAGAGTTTTACATGGAGAGCCTAAGAATATCAGACTTATAATGGGAATATGTGCACATGTAAATGTAGAGTTGCTAATGCTACCCTACAATCATTTCTGAAGCTACATGTCATTGGCTCTTAACATGAATACTAAATGACTTAAATTACATGAATACTGTACAAAAGCTATAGAAGATACAATTAACTTTTTTCTTTTTTTGTAAGTCAATGTAAACTCAAAGTGAACTTTCAGGTTAACAAGTCTAAAGATCAGAGAACCAAGTTGCATCAACCATTTTCCCCACCCAAGTAAAATCATTTACCTTGCGCTCTCTCTCTCTCTCTCTTGCCATTTAGTGCATGTCTTTGTGTGTGACTAGTTTTTAGTGAAGGGTATTGAACTGAGCCTTGGAAAGCTGTTTTTTTTTTTTTTTAATAGAATAGACACAGCACAGAAAGTGGCAGGGCAAATATCTTAATGCTAATAATTCAATGCCACATTTCCCATATACCTTTTTCTGTTGTAGAAGAACTTTTATGAGGGAGGAAAGATAATTTACTTCACTGAGTGAAACACTGCTCTTCCTGAAATGTTGAGTCCCTGGCCTCTCTGTTGAAAGATGTTAAGATGCTCATTAGTGCCAATGACACCTATCCACTAGGACCCGGACTAAGCCCACCAAATCATTTTACAGACTTCTGGAAAATAATAAAAATATCACAGGGTAGCAAGTTTCAGGTAAGCCTCTCTGGACTACATCAGATCATATGTCACAGAGGTAAGAGGCTTAATAGCCAAATATCAACCCAGCGAGCCATCTGGTCTCCCAGAAATACGTTTCACCTCTCAGCATGGCTGTGATAAATCTGCCAATATAAAGGCAGCCTCCTTCAAAGAATGAAACTTCAGTGGATTCTGTGGACATACTCAGTGGAATTCCTAGAAGTTGTTGTTACAAATATAACTGTGGATTTTAAATGGCTACAGGAAAGTACAGGATGCAGACAAATATCTCAAATGGAATTCCATAGCTG
>NW_017729032.1:232204775-232223219 GCF_001723915.1 Gavialis gangeticus
AAGAATGAAACTTCAGTGGATTCTGTGGACATACTCAGTGGAATTCCTAGAAGTTGTTGTTACAAATATAACTGTGGATTTTAAATGGCTACAGGAAAGTACAGGATGCAGACAAATATCTCAAATGGAATTTCATAGCTGTTCTTCAGAGCTGAATCAGCTCTGTGAATGCTGAAATGCAGGTTTCCCTTCCCTTCTTTCATTTTTTCTTTCCTTATTTTCTCTTTTCCTTCCTTTTCCTTCCCTTTTTTCTTGGGTGAATCATGTCCTTGTTGATATTGTTCTTTCATTTATATGTTGAGCTCATTCATATTATACCCAGCAGGTGAAAAATGAATGCACTTGCACAGCAGCGTGAAGTGGAATTTCAACAGCACGCTGAAACAGCTCAAGACATTTCCATTAGCTGCTGATAAATTCATTCCTTTGAAAATGTGGAACATACTTCAAAAATATCAATGTGACGCTACAGTGAACATCCCGTTATTGAAAACTAGAGTAACCACAGGAATATGGTCACAAACAAATGGCCTGACAAAGTCTGAATTACACAGCATATACCTGATTTTGGCCTCTCACACATTTAATTGCTTACAGTAAATAACTGAGTCAAATGAAAACGACACCCATACACCTGCCAAAATAACTGGCCTTTAACTGGTAAGAGAGCAGTAACTGACCCTGTTAGTCTGAAGTTAGACAGAGGGCAGGGTAAAGTTGCATCCTACAGACTAAACAAATCATGGGGGAGGGCAGTGCTGGGAGAGGCAAAGACGCAATAAACCCATCAAGACAAAGGGGGTCACCAAAGCTAATCCAGGTAATGGGATAACAATCCATAGTTCCTGTTTACACCATACTTAACACAACCCAGTCTGTGGATGATTTCTCATTCTCCAATTTCACATTTAAATTTGTTTTTAAAGTTTTGTTGTCTTACAACAGCTACCCAAAATAATTTTATTTTTTTTAAAAAGCCAGTGAACCAAAAATTAGTTTTTTCTGCATCTTTCATGAGGAGATGAGGTTGTGAAGTTACGATAACAATGTTTTGATTTATATCCAAACACCTTCAGTCAGCACATGGATGAACATGGCTAGTTGGGGAGGAATCAATATGGTTTTGCCAAAGGGAAATCATGTCTTGCCAAGAATGCAATCATGTCTTACTAACCTACTAGAGTTTGTTGAGGGGGTCAATAAGCAGGTAGCTTAGGGTGAGCCAGCTGACAGTATGTCTGGACTTCCAAAAAGAAACCTTTGACAAAGTCCCCCCATCAGAGGATCTTAATGAAGTTAAGTAGTCATGAGATTACAGGGAAGGCTCATTCATAGATTAGAAATTGACCTAAAAATAGAAAACAAAGAGTGCATGTAAATGGTCAGTTTTTGGGATGGAAAGGAATAAACAGCAGGGTCCTCCAGGGATCTGTATTGGGACACATACTTCTTAACATAATGATCTGGAATAGGGGGTGAGTAGTGAGATGGCCAAATTTACTGATGACACAAAATAATTTAAAGTAGTGAAGACCAAGGCAGGATAAGAGGAACTACAGAAGGATTTATATTACTCAGTGAATGAGCAACTAAATAGAAGATGAAATTCAATGTAGACAAATGTAAAGTAATGCACATGGGCAAAATAACCTAAACTGTACCCACCCTCTGATGGGCTCTACATTAGCTATTACCACACAGGAAAGAGATTTGAGATTCATTATGGACAGTTCACTAAACTCAATGCTCAGCAGCTATCAAAAAGACAAACACAATTATTAAGAAGGAAATTGTAAACAAAATCATCACTATCATTATGCCACTTTTATACATCCATGGTGTTTCTACTCCTTGAATACTGTGCCCAGTTTTGGTCCCTATGCCTCAAAAAAGACAGAGAAGAATGAGTGAAAGTATAGAGAAGAACAACAAGGATAATTAGTATGGAGAGGTGTTTATATGAGGAAAGACTACAGAGGCTTGGACCATTCAGTTTAGAAAAGAGATGCTTGTGGCAGGTAGGGCATGATAAGGGTTTACGAAATACTAAATAGCAAACAGAAAGGAAATAGGAATTTATTATTTACTCTCTCACATAAAACTAGGGATTGTAGAGCCAGGGCCAGGAGCTCCCTGCTGCCAGGGCAGGGAGACATTGTTCTGGGCTGGGCTCTGCCACCAGAGCTCGTCCTGGCAGCAGGTAGCTCCCAGGGGCAGGGAGCTATCTTCTACCCTCTGCTGCCCAACTGACTAGGAGCAAATTTGCTCTTGGTTAGCCATCTACATGTGCCTTACTGCTTAGTAACTACTTCTGTTAATTTGCTACCTGCAGAGCAGAGCTAATTGCCATGCAGTAAGTGGCTGCACGTGTAAATAGTGATGCTTACTGTGCTGTAATTTGCTGTACTACACAGTAACCTCTCTCATGTAGATGCGCCCAGTGTGTCATTAAAGTTTGGAACTCATTGCCACCAGATATTGTGGAAATTGACAGTTTAGCCAGATTCAAATAAGGATAGGACAAATTCTTGGAAGAAAGGTGCATCAGTAGTTATTGAAGCAGTGCATGAGAGTTTAGGTGTACAGTTTTGAATCAGAACTTCCTAGACCTTAAATTATGAAGGCTGCAAGTGGAAGAGGAACAGGGGGAAAAAAAAACATGTCCAAACCCTGTTCACTCTCCATTTCAGCATCTACTCTTGCCAGGATACTAAGCAAGATGGATCTATGGTCTGACCTAGTAAATCTCAGTTCTGGTGTACACGCACACACACACACAACCTCAAAGTACTTTACATATATTAATAGCTATATTACAAAACCCTTATTCATGTTGATAGTTAGTAGAACTATGGATGGCAGTAATATTTCTAGGTCATGTTGAGGAACCATAATATAGACCCACAATCTAAAGTAAGGCTAGGTACAGACATTCAAAAAGGCCGAGGCAGAATTGATCCAAGTCATGCAGTTTTCTGTAAAGGTGTAGTTTAGATTGGTAGTGAACAGAACACATATTCACCCTTTGGTGGGTCAGGAAAAATCTTAGACTAGGTTTCACAATGTTTAAACCAGTCTGTGTGTGCCAAACTTCTGTTCTGTTACAAGTACAGACCAGTTTCTGATCACTTATACTGGTAAAAGTGTAATGTCTGTACCTGGCCTAAATATATGCCATTTTACACTTCTTGTTTGGGTGCTAGTCTTCTCTTCATGTTCATAAGCAAATAATTCCCAGCAGTTCTCCCAACATGCCTTTATTCCATCCCCGCTCGGTATGTGTGGTGTCTACTCTGGTGTATTCTAAAAGACTTGTTATATCATACTGTTATCACATCCAGTATTCACAAAAGCAAGTATTCATCATTGCTTATGCTTTGTATTGGTTATACTGTGATTCTTAAGGCCTATATACTATTCTATATCCTTGGTCCCTTTATAAAAAAGAATGCTATTCTCTTTTTAGCTTGTGAGCTACATCAGCTGTGTCTTCACAAGGGATCAATGCCAACTACATTATAACTACTCTTTTATTTTTCTTTGAACACAACATGAAGTCGGATTTTAGATCAGTGGTAACTACTTCATGTGAACAAAATAAGCCTTCTTTTCAGGTTTAAAATTGTATCCCAGTTGTCTTCAGTTGCAAGAGTTCCCTGTGGGGAGACTTCTTACTTTCTGCTGATGTTCACAAAGGGAAAAATCTTCTCTTGTCACACATGCCTGTCAGTGCTTTTAATACATCATGAGATCTCCAACAGTCCTAGCCCTGGCTCATTCTTTTATTGCAGCCTGATAAAATCTGCTGAGATGCATCCTTCTTCCAGACAAGTTTACTGTAGGCTAAAGCTGTCACCTGTTCTTAGCCCCAGTCTTGCAAATTAGCTGGAGCTAGAGGGTAGGCTGCTTTTAAGGCTGTTTTATATTCCTCAACAATTTGATCTCCACAGGTCTGCCCAAGAAAGTTTCCTTTTTAGGATTCCATGTTTTAACAGTGTTCAAACCTGCTTTGTCTTTCTTCTTCTTTTTTTTAAATTGTCTGTCCTGGCAGGCTACTTATTTAGCTTAATATTCTTTCCCTTTTTCTGCCTGCCACATCCACCAGAAACAGTTACTTTGTTACCCAAAGATGACTGTTTAGTGGCAAAAATTATTCACCACCATATTTGTGATACCAGTTCATAATTCTGTCTCATTATACCCATGCCCATTCTGTTCACTTTTGTACTAAAAAAGGATACTGTTCAAAAGGAATTTGCATCAGAGGCTCCTGTATATGAATACACAGAAAATGCATGTGCATATCCCTATCTAAATTGCTACCCTGGCACATGTGCTTGGAAATTCAAGTGTTAGGAAGCAGGAAGAGAATGCAGTGAAGTGTCCTAGGATTTTAAACTGACCACTCCTCATAAGGAGCTTAATTTATTCTGCACTGCTCCTAGTCTAAAGGTTGGCTCATCCAATCAGAGAACAAAAACCAGGTCAGGTGATTTAGATAACCAGTCACACAATCTAAATATTGTGCCAACCCTGCAGCCCCAGTAACTAGCACAAGCAGCAAGGGGCAGTTCCCACTTTAATATAGGGGTTAGTGTCACAAGCCAATGGCCCAAAGGGAGGGAACAGGTAAAAGGTAAAGAAATATCAACACTGTGGAAACATATATTCAGCACCTTAAGTTCTCCCTCACACCTCTAGAGATGTCCCCAAACAAGCCTCTAGTCCCTAGAGCCAGTGAGATCCCCAGCTCTGCCGTGCATCCCTTTGTCTAGGGCTGACCAACCTCCATGCGCATGTTGTTCTCTCTTCCCCTTAATTCTAGCCTCGAGCTGTTCCTTCCTTTTTCCCTTGCTGAAAGCCCTGGGGATTTCTGGGAACTGCAGTCCAAATTAACAGATATCACAGCTCTGCAGACTGTCCCTCCCTCCCCCAGTTTCACCTGGCATTATAAATGTTACATTCATATTACAATATTTAACTCGAAATATCAAGTGCTAGAGGCAACTACAGTTGCGAACACTTTGTGAAAGCCTGTAGGTATTGAAACATGCTTGTTAAGACCATTTCAAAAATAATGCATAATATAGAAACAATATACAAATATGAACATCTTTTTTTCAGATAATTTATGAACAGAACAGAAGGATCACAATCTGATGTCAGTTTGGAAGAGCTCAAACACAGCTAATTACAAACACTTTCGGCATCATAATTTACTATCAGGTACATTGGGTTTAATTTCATTTTTGCTCATTATCATATAATTATGTATCTTTCTGAAGGAAAAAAAACTTGCTGATTTGCTTACTTAAATAATATTCTTTATAATAATATTTAATTGGTTTACCAAATAGGGCTTTTGATCCCAAAGTCTAAAGAAGACTTTGCATTGCTCTTTTCCTTTGGAGCTGCTCTCAAAGCACTGGCATTGGTCATCAGGTCTACAAAAATAAAATTGATGGTTTTACTCAGCAGCAGTTAGGGAAAGCCTAGAATTATTTACTTATTAAGTGTTATATTTGAGTGTGTGTGCACTGTGCTCTTTGTGAGCTTCTGGTAGCTCCATGTTCATAAAGCACCTACTACCAGGGAGTCCTGAGAAATGACTAGGGCTCCTAGGCATATGATGATACAAATAAAGAAAAAAAAAGCTTTAGTTTCCCTCCCCATCTTTGTAATCTTAAAGTAAACCAGAGATTTAAGTACATACAAAACATGGACTTCTGTGGCTGTGCCTCCACGATGGTACTCTACCCTTAGTTTATCCATGCTTTTGCAAAAAAAGTGTGCACCTCAAAGTGGATAAGGGTCATAAGACCCCCTCTATTCTCTCCTGTTACTGAAGATCAACACCACCCAAGAACAGATATAATAGAGTGGTAACCCCCTCCCCCTGTATACACATAGTCTTGAGTTGTAACTGGCTGGGGTCCCAAGAACAGTACATCTCAAAGTTAATAATCCAATAAAAGGAATATAAATTCACACCCCACAAAGCTATTTTTCAGGTTATCTGGACACTCAGGCAATCACCTCTGCAGTGGTTACATTCACCTCCAATATCTTTTACAAACAGAAGGTCTTTTTCTTGGCAAGAAAGCTAAGATTCTGGTGCCAATACATGATTCCAGGAGCAGGTTCTCTAGAATTAGGCATATGTCCATTGCCTTGTCTTTTTAGAAAAAATGATGCTTAGGTAAGGAGCTATGTCTATTTCTATGTTTGTACAATGCATGGCATGATGGTACCTTAGAGATGGTATCAGAATGTGTATTTAGATCATAAATAATGTAACACTTCCATTTTACAGATGAAGAAACTGAAAAACAGAAAATTGTGTTACTTGCTGAGGATCATAAACCAGATCATTACCAGAACTTCAAGTTTAGCCATCAGATGAATAGAAATCCAAGCCTGTATTGAGAGCATTGCAATAGTAAGGTGACAGAAGCACAGATCATAGTAGCAGTGCTTAAACCTAAGGAAGGATCTCAGGCTCTACTCATCAGAAAATGAAGAGCATAGAGATACTCCTCCAGAAAACACCACTGAGAAATAAAGAGAAGAAAGTCTCATCTAAACAAAATAACTACACCAGGGTATCCTGATGGGATTCAGTCAGCGAGGAGGATACTTAGAACTTCCTGAGAGTTGTACAGAACCTTGCTGGATCACCCGTCCTTCCCTAGCAATCACATACTGAAACAGCATGTCCTGATGTCTATCTGCAAGGTAAGAGTTTCATTGCAATGTTCAGCAGCACTGCCTGTAGCTTTCATTTTGTGGATGCTTTGTTTCTAGCTCAGTCCAGGACTCTTTATCTTCAGTCCTATATACTTCAGCAATTCTTGCACAAGATGAGGCTCCTCAAGCCCTGGGAGTGCTTGCCTGACTTATCCCACTCACTAAGATGCACTGCAGAGACTCTTGGGGAGTGTCTCTGTAAGTGGAAAAGTCAGGGTTCCCCTACTTACGAAGATGTGTCCCCAGGACCTTCAGGGTAAGTCATGCAAACAGGAAAACCTTGACTTCCCCACTTACAGAGATGCACCCAGGAGATCCAAGGGGCATGACATGGTAAGTAGAAAAGCCTGACTTTCCACACTTACAGACATGCTCCCAAACCTTGCATGGGAATTCTCAGGGTGTGCAGGATCTGGCCCCTCAAGCCCCCAGAGCACCTACCTAGGACACTAGAGAGCATGGGCAGTCCCAGGCCATCAGTGTTGCCTCACCATAAAGTAAACAGATGTCTGCTGCTAAATAAAGGCACGAATTGATACCGCCTTCATCATGGCCACAAATTGTGGGCATTTATGGCATGACAAGGGGTATGAACATCTGTTTGCTTGGCCCTTGTGCTGCCATAAAAATGTTTGTTTGCACTCTAAGTAAAGTTACAAACTCCCTATATGCTCAATTTACTCCTCTATAGGAGTTGCCACATTGTTCTAGATTGCTTGGGCCATCTAGGCTAGTATCCTGCCTCTGATATTTACTGATAGCATATGCTTCTGAGGAAGGTACAAGATAATTATAGAATCTTTTTCTCAGCTTTCATCAGTTAGCCGTTCTTATGATATTCTCAAAGAAAAGGGGCATAGCAATCCTGACCTCTCTCAGAGACAACACTGAGAAGCTTAATCAATGTTTGAAAAGCATTTTGTAATCTTAAGATGAAAAGCAGCTATATATAATTGCAAATAAGAGGGAAAGCATTTAGAATTAACTTGCAGCTCACATTAATGACCTTCCATGTTCCTCCAGACAATTGATTTGGCTGTCACAGCTTTGTAAATCAGGAGTAATTTTGCAAAGGAGTGAACAATAGAGTTAAACCAATAAAAATCTGGTGCATGGGAGATCTGGATCAGGCCAATAACTCTAATTAGGGACTAGAAGTGTGACTTTATTTTATTTTACTATGCACAGGCTGTAAGGCTCCCATTCTATCTGAGAGACATTTGTTTTCTGGTACTAAATTCTCCTCAAAATTAATGGTAATGCATCTGAGAGCTTATATTTTGAATATGCAGCATTAACATAGGAGGTTGTTTCTGTTCCTGATTTCTTCATTTAAAAATTCCAGAGGAAAAGGCATTTAAGACCTGGCAGAATGGTGGTATTTATCATCCTCTATGGTGAATCATTTCAGCCCAACAAGTGTTGCAAGGAAAAGGGATTATTATTTACTTTGTCTGGCAGTGAAAACAGTTTTCAATGTATTGAGAACCCCTGTCAGGGTACGGCATTTGATTGAACCAGGAAAATTCTGTAGACAGATTTTTGTTGTGTGCCTGTCTTCAAACCTTTCTCCAGATGAATAACCCTCAAAGTTTAAGAGCTGTTAGACATCTGTAGGCAAAAGTAAGAGAAATTAGTTCATCAAGGAACTGTATCATGCTTCCAACATGTGGCAAAATGAGCGCCTCTTCACCATCTGTTATTTGTGTGAGTATTTTATTATGTAAATGTCTGTACACACTGCATTCTAAACAAAGGAAAATGACTTCCTCTACAGTATGTTGATACTGCCAAGCTTCTGCGTCTGCCACCAAAAAAGTGACAGACAGAAAATCTTGGATTCATCTAGCTCCTCCCAATGAAACGCAACAAATTCAGTCAGTGGGATAAGGATCCTTTGCTAATGAAAAGTAGGAAACAGTGTAAAATACTGAACACTAAGTAAAAGACCAACACAAATGAATGCTGTATATATTTCCACTATTCTATAATATGGGAGCATTGTGTCTTTTTCAGGAATTTAGAAACAATATATGCACTCTTCAGTGTCCATCTGCCCATTTGAAACCTCAAACTTTCTCCTTGAAATGATGTTGACAGGGGTCTCAAGCCTACAGTTTTCTGAGCATCCCTGAACTCTCACCTCAGACTAACTTCACTGAGAACTGAAAGCGGACAGCCCACCTTACATGACTAGGCCATTTGGTAGCATCACAACACCACTCTTCATGTAGGGGAATGGTTGGGGTGTAAGATGGCATGTAGCCTATATCCTGGCTTAAAATGTTCATTAAATTTTCTATTTAAATTGAAATATAATTATCTTAACCGGCATATTTTTGGCAGCTGTGATAAAGAAAAAAATCCTTCAGCTACACTGTACCAAGTAAAAGCCCAAAGGAGTTCTGACACTGGCCCTTAATCAAAATATGCAAAGACACAAAAGCATTTAGCTAATCTATGCCAAGCTATCTTGGACAGCATGGTGTTGCCTAGAGCATCCTTCTGGTGGCATTTAAAACACCTGGTGCCCTAGGAAAATAAAATCATTATCTGAGGATGTAATTTCGCCTGTTCTGTTTATAGCTATCTACCCACCAAGAGTGCCTGCTGCAGGGATAGTAGCATAATATATCTGTATGCAAAAAAAGGCTAATATTTTTGCTCATTTGTTCAGTCTGTAGCACCCAGGTGGTTATCTGCATGAACACACTCCCTCTCATTGTGTACTGCATGTGGTTTAATATAATTATACTATCATTGTGTTCATTGATTTAGCTTAAATCTTAATTTGATAATTGGAAAAAGTATACATTCTAAGTGTGAGAGATTAATTGATTCTTCAATTGAACTTGAACAGAAATAATTGAAGTCAATGCCAGATTTGACCAATTTGATGATTTAATGGTGGTTTGTTACCTACTTCATTGTGTTTATATTTCTTACACTTGGATTTATCAGTTTTTCCTCTCTTAATTATGATTAAGTGTTGAACTTTAGAGGTAGCTAAGTGCTAGTGCTAGTATTGATTAGCTTGTTTTTATTAATGTGTTAAATTTTGTTGTTGCGATTTGGAATATATTTCATGGTAGAGGAAATAATGGCTAGAGAATTCTGGGCTTTAAATTATTCACAAATTCCTCTTTGTCTCGCACTCCAGCTTACAATTACCTTACCTAGATACTTCAAATATTAGAAAGTTCATAAGCATCAGAAGATGTTCCCTTATTTGGCAGGTAAAGACCTGGCGTCACAAACAAAATATCAGCACTGCTCTTGGATTTATAAGTCAAGCTGGTTTAAGGCACAAGCAAAGCAAATAGCAACATGGCATTTTTTATGGACCCTTTCATTTTAGAGAAGGTCTCTAATTTCTGTTTTAGCTTGTTGTCCAACCTCGGCAGTAGAATCAGAAAGAAGACAACCACTTTCCTTACTTCAAGCAGTTTGATTTTCCACAGATTGTAAGGTCAACCTTTCAATAGGTGAGTTTATGTTTGTAACTGGGATGAATTGATGTCCTTCATTCTGAGCACTGTGTCCAGTCTGAAACTACATGCAGATTTTGCCAAATGAAAAGAAGATCACATTATAAATTCTCCCTTACACATTCAGTCTCTGATTACCCTTAATTCATGAACTCTTTACCCACTTTGAGGCATACAGTTTTTTCAAAAGTCTGGATGAAACTATAAACTATGCAAGAATACTATAGAAGTCAAGAGATTTGGGATACATAATATATGCTTCTCTCTAAGAATCTGAAGCCTGCCCTATATACCTTAGGTGTATTTGCATTACTTGCACAAGGAATAAGAGCCAAAATCAGATAGCATTTCCCCATTTTATTTTATTGCTCAAGATTGTAGGGGGGCTGTTAGGAAGGCTAAGGCAATGATGGAACTGGGACTACAGACCTGGATCAAAGATAACAAGAAGTCCTTTTTTAAATACGTAGGGGGGTAAAAAGAAGGTAACAAGTAATGTGGGGCCTCTGCAGGACATGCTTGGTAATCTGGTGGTAGCACCAGACGACAAAGCTAATCTCTTTAACAGATTCTTTCATCCATTTTTTTGAACAAGGACAGGAACATCCCCCTCCGACTGGGATTCCAAACACACCCAGGGGAGGCGCAACCAGGCCTAGGGTCAGCAAGGACCTAATCAGGGAACTTCTGGAGGGACTAGATGTGTTCAGATCAGCAGGTCCTGATGATCTCCACCCCAGAGTGCTTAGGGAATTGGCAGAGGTCATTGCAGAATCCCTGGCACAGCTTCATGAGCACTTGTGGTGCTCTGGTGAGGTGCCGGAGGACTGGAAAAGGGCCAATGTGGTCCCCACTTTCAAAAAAGGGAGGAAAGAGGACCCAGGAAACTATAGGCCCGTTAGTCTTACCTTGGTCCTGGGGAAGCTCCTTGAGAAAATTATCCAGGTGCACATCTGCAAGGGGCCAGCAGGGGAGATTATGCTTAGGGACAATCAACATGGGTTCATTAGAGGCAGGTCCTGTCAGACCAACCTGGTTACCTTCTATGACCAGGTCACAAAAGCCTTGGATGCAGGTGCCACGGTGGATGTAGCCTTTTTGGATTTTAGGAAGGCCTTTGACACTGTTTCTCACCCCATCCTCATTAAAAAATTAGGCGACTGTGGTGTTGACACCTACACAGTCAGATGGGTCACAACCTGGAGGGATGTGGGCAGTGGGGTACCCCAGGCCTCGGTCCTAGGGCCCACACTGTTCAATATTTTCATTGGCCATTTGGATGAGGGGGTGAAAAGCACCTTGTTCAAATTTGCAGATGACACTAAGATGTGGGGAGAAGTGAGCATGCTAGAAGAGAGGGACAGGCTGCAAATGGATCTGGACAGGTTACAGAGGTGGGCAGATGAGATGGGTTTCAAGATGGACAAGTGCAAGGTGTTGCACCTGGGGAAGAAGAACCAGCAGCATAACTACAGGTTAGGGAACTCCCCTCTTGTCAGCACAGAGGCAGAAAAGGATACTGGTGTCACTACTGATTCCAAGATTAACATGGGTCGCCAACGTGGGGACATGGTCAGGAAGGCTAACCATACCTCATCATGCATCCATAGATGTATCACGAACAGGTCCAAGGAGGTGATCCTCCCCCTCTATGTGACATTGGTCAGGCCACAGTTGGAGTACTGCATCCAGTTCTGGGTGCTGTGCTTCAGGAGGGATGTGGACAACATGGAGAGAGTCTAGAGGAGGGCCACTCACATGATCAGGGGGCAGCAGGGCAGGCCCTGTGAGGAGAGGCTACAGGACCTGAACCTGTTCAGCCTCCACAAAAGAAGACTGAGAGGGGATCTGGTGGCCACCTATAAACTTGCCAAGGGGGACCAGCAGGCAATGGGAGAGTCCCTGTTCCCCTGAGCACTACCAGGGGTAACAAGGAACAATGGCCATAAGTTGACTGAGAGTAGATTCAGGCTAGATATCAGGAGGCCCTACTTTATAGTCAGGGTGGCTAGGAGTTGGAACCAACTTCCAAGGGAAGTGGTGCTTGCCCCTACCCTGGGGGTCTTCAAAAAGAGGCTAGACAACCACCTAGCCAGAGTCATTTGACCCCAGCATCCCTTCCTGCCCATGGCAGGGGGTCAGACTTGATGATCTGCTTAGGTCCCTTCCAACCCTATCAACTATGAAACTATTGTCCACTGCTTCATTTTAGCCTTTTTTGCATCAGCATATAGCATGTTCCATTTTAGTTTTGTGTAAACTAGTAGAATAGATAATCTTACTGTATGCTTTTGGCAAAATTAGAAATTATACAAATGTTGTTATACATAGTTTTTATTGTTCATGTTATTATATTGTTTTAGCAAAAACTGCAAATAAACCACTACTGCTATTATGTAGAAAAAAGGAAGAAGGAATGAAAATGGAATGCAGAGGAAAAAAGAAAAACCACTATACAGAATCTTTTGGCTAAAAATATTGACAAATACATTTATGCATGGTAGGCTTCAGTCTTGATGACATACCTTATTTTTGTATATACTTTGTGAGCACTACTATTTCAGTATGATTAAGGGTGAGACTATTAAACTTTTTTTCTAATATGCTTCCATATGAAATTCACTATTCTTTTCACAGAGGATGGAACAAAGATCACATCTTTTCTCTAAGCGCCAAACTCAAATGGAACATTGTAGTACTACTAATTTATTTTATTATGTAAATACATTACAATAAAATATTATTTTCACATATATTTATAATTATAGTCTAGATTTTAATAGTGCCACAATTGTTCATTTGCCTGGGATACACTAAATTTTCAAACTATAATTAAATCTTCCACTGTAACTAAATGCCATTTTTACCAACAGTATGTGACTTCAAAATAATGGGGAATAGCTACATTAAAAGAAGCATTCTTCATGTACGGAATCTTTGTATCCTTAGCACTCTAGACATAACATTATTAATACTTCACCTGACTTGGTAGTCAGTGAAATTCTGTAGTCTAGTTATTCTGTAGTTACATGTGAGTTGTGTTTATATTTTATAAATCAGAGCCATCTCAAAGATTTCAATGAGGGTAGAATAGAAGCAGGTTTTCCATTTTTTTATGGGAGTGATTTAGTTTTATGTTAGTAATGTATAGAGGCTCCAGGCCATGGAACTCAACCCTCCCTAACAACAGCACAACTACAGCAGGGCAAGTGTCCCCAACACTGACTTAGAGGAGCACCAGTATGACTCCCTCACCCCAGGAATCTGTCACAACAGGTGCAGTGTTGGCCCTGCAGAGGCAAGAGACAGAAGCCTCTTGTGAGTTTGCAACATTTCAGAGATAAGATGCTCTGCACCAGGGCCCATGTGCTTCCTGGCCTCAGGTCAGGGGCTGGCTGTGCACAGGTGCCCACAGACCATGGTAAGGCATCCAGACAGGCCTGAGCCCCCCATCCTTGCTTGCTTGCTCCCCTGGGACTGGTGACCCTCTGGGTGCTGGCCACAGGCAGCCTGCTTCCCCTTCCCCTACCCAAGGAAGTACACACCAGGCTGCTGTAAAGCACCTGCTGCTGCAGTTCCAGACGCCACTCCCCCACTATCTCCCTGCAGGCCAACCTCTCTGCTGCACTGTTGCCAAGCCTATAGTGCCTGGGCTTGGAGCATGTGGGGCTCCCAGACAAAGGGGGTGTGGGGCTGGCCATGGCCCTGTCCTCCCCACTGCGGGCCTCTTTAGGGAGGTGAACCACTGTAGCCCTCCCCTGCATCCTGCTGCTGTGCGACCTGAGCATGTCGCTGCTCTGTGTGCCTCAGGCAATGCTCAATGAGCTGTTTGTGCAGGTTGAGGGGTGCATGAGCCACTATGCTCTCTGGCTGCTGATCCTCCTGGTACCCTGGGCACCCCTGTGCTCCTGGTTTAGGACCCTGAGCTATGACAGTGAATGCAGCAAGCCCAGGTTGCCCTGCAACATCTGCCAGTGCCTGGAGGGCTACACATCCCTGTCCCCCACTGCTGAGGATTACATCACTGCTGGCATTGACACTTTCCTCGGGGTGTAAGAGGTCCATGTCCATCCCAGCTACGGGGACATGGGTTCCTCAATAAAGTTCTGAACTGTGTCTCACCTTTCTGCATGCTGTGGAGGAGAGAGAACCTGGGGCCAGGGGAGTCCAGGCAGGGAATGGGAGCAGGGGCTGGGACTGAGGACAGGGGGAAGGAATTCCCTCCCCCCAGTGCAGTACTTACCATGTGTCCAGGACTGGCAAGGCTGGTGGCTCAGCACAGGCCTCCCTATCAGCATAGGTGACCATCTGTGCCTGGAGCCCATTCCCTATGGTGTCCAGCAGGCTGCCATTTGGCCAGCCCACCCTTTCCCCGAGTGCTGCTTTTGGCTGGTGGGGGCATTGCTCACTGCACCTTGTGACAGGGTCTGGGGCTGTTCTGAGGATGCAGCTGCTTGCCAGGACTCCCAAAGCTGCCAGTGGATGCAGCAGCTGGGGAGGAGGATTTGGGCAGCATTCTGAAGGCCCAAGGGCTCCTCCTCTGCTAATGTGTCACTGGAGGTGTCAGGGCAGGGCAGGGTTTGGACAAGATGCCCTTGCTGGTGACAGTTGGAGAGGTGCAGCCTGGGTCCTGAGGCACCAAAATATGGGTCAGCTTCCACAGGCCATGGTCTTGCAGGCATAGTAGTAGACAATTGTAGTCGGTCACAACCATTCACAGTGCCTACAAAGCCTTGATCCTAATGTGACACTACCACGTCAACTGGGAGTGCCCTTGCTCCCACATTCCATCTGACAGGTCCTCATAAATATGGGCATTTGAGCACCTGCCCTGCGTAAACTGCCTCTGCATGTCAGAACAGCCTAGAGCATCACAAGGTCACCAACCTCCTCCTGTGACCAGTTGGGGGCCTGGGCAGTTGACATTGGTGTGCACACATGGGTAGGGCTGGGCCTCAATGGAAAGGAATTGGATGACATGACATCTTGTGCTGGCACGCTGGGCTGCAGTGTGGCTGTTCCTTTGATGCTGGCCCTCAACAGCTGCTAGCAGCACCCAGCACAGGGGCATGGCAAGGGACTGGGAGCCATGTAGCAGAGGCTCTTCACCACAGGATGTACAGTGATAGGAGACAGTCTGGGGGTGAGCAGCAGCAGGAAGCAGCTGCTGGCCCTGCTGCCAGAGACAGTCAGCCAGAAGCCCTGGGGGATATCAGGGCTGGGCAAGGGGTGCAGCAAGCTGCAGCCCTTTGCAACACTTACCTGTGGCCAAGAAGGAGCTGTAGAAAGGGGTCAGGCCAGGCAGAAGCAACCTGTGACCTGTCCAGGGGGATGCATGAAACCTGCATTGGTCCCAGGGAGTGCACAGGCTCTGGTAGGCTCCTGTGCAGTGAGCCCCAAAGCACAAAATAGCTGCAGGCTTTATACCCTGCAGCTAGGGGTTGCCAGAGACCAGACCAGGTCTTGGGCAGGAGAGGCAGCCAACCAGGAGCCCTGGGGCTGGGCTCCAGCTGGCCCCGCAATGGCTGGGCAGACCTGGCACTGAAGTTAGTGCCAGATCACGTCTACATGTGCATTACTGCACATTAACTGATCACAACTAAATTTGATACCTGCATTTGCAGGTATTAAATTTAGTCATGATTAGCCTAGTTTGCTGTGCAGTAAGGGTGCACACATGCAGACATGCTCCTGTACTGTGCAATAAACTAGGCTAATGCAAATTAACATGTCCTGTTGTATACGCTCCCTGAAGCCTGCAGTGGAAACTGCAGTTTGCATGGATCCCATCAAATATAAAAAATGTGAGACATACCTGTGAGCATTTGACAAATATCCATGGCTCTGATATTAAAAATTCTTCTAATTAATTTAGTTATCATTTGTCAGTGTGTATTAACTAATGCCTCACTGTTTAAGTAACTTGTATAATGCTACAAAGGGATTAGATGAACTGGTATTTCCAACTGTAGTTTTTGCTTGACTAGCTCTTCTCCTGAAGTTCTTTGAGCTCTCTGTCAAGTTACAAATGGATGCAAATTTTATTAGTCTCACTTAGAAGATGTTTAATAATACTGCCATTAGTAAGATGATCATGCAGTGGCTGCTTCAGACAGCATGTCTGTAGATTTGCCATCTTCTACAGTCCTTACAACATTGGCTTCATTGTCAGGGACAATAAAACCAAAATAAAAATTTAAGGCAGGAAGCCATACATTTATTTGTTTTTAAGTTTTAAAATTGTGTTGGTTGCTACGATATCTTTTTTAAATCCAAAGGAAGTATGGCTTTTTAAAAGTCAGTTCCAAAGGCTGACAGATGCTTCTTTCAAGCTCTCACGCAGTGAGCTGTGAAACTCAACTACTGAAACATTTGTCCCTGTATCTAAATATGAGTCACAAATTCATATCGAGAATCATTTCCTCTGACTGTGCAGAGTTGTTGCAACATGGCATTGTGAGGCTACAAGTGAGTTGCAAACAACTTCAGCATTTGCTATGAGTGAAGTATTCATGCTGTGTCTGGTGGCAGAGTAGCAGAGCGCCTATGTTTGGTTTTTTGATTTTGGACTAATATTGCCTGGGCTAGCAGCTCTGAATGCTGTAGTCCAAGCTCAAAAGGAAGTTATGGCTTCCTTGATTGAAAGGAAGAATAACTGTGACCCAAAGATTCACATTTAGTATTTTTCAGTTGGGAGTATACTCACTCTGGCATGCACCAAGGAAGGAGTAGAGTGGAAAATGGAGTGAAGGAGATTAGTTAAGGAATTTCATGTAGCATTTCACTTGTTTGCACTGTGAAAATAATGTTTTGATTAACAATGAAAGAATGTTCTTTTTTCTTCTGTATTAAACATTCCTTGAGAGGACTATTTCAATGAGCAGCAATTGAAGCACGATAAGTACAATTATAAGGTAAATATAAAACACAAAAAATCTTTGTTAGTAAAATAAGGATGTGTCTATTGAACAAAGAAACTAACCAGAGAATACCTAGAAACTACATAATATCCCTTAACATAATCATAGGTGTGTTTCTCCTGATACTTCATTCATACATGTTTAAACCAAAACCATCTCATGGCTGCATCCAAGTTTAAACTAGAATATTGCATAATTTAGGCTAAAAGTTGGCAACATTTCCAGGCAATCCACAATATTTTTTCCAAAAATAAACCTATTTTAATGAAGATAAATAAGAATCTGCCATTTTAAATGGAAAATTCTACCATCAGTTTCACCGATTGGGTCCCTGAAAATCTGTTCTATGCCCTTTGAAGGTCATTGCGTGCTGGGGAAGGATTCCATAAGTCTATTTTACCTGGATATGCAGCTTTTCTGGTCCAGAACTATAATGAAGCAATGGGATATTTTAAGAATGAGGTACCATTAAATGCAGGGTTGTCCAACTGGCATCCTGTGGGCCACTTGTAGTGCCCTAAGGGTTAAGCTATAGCCACCAAGTTCCTAGTCTGGCTTCTGCTCCCCACATTACTCCAGTTGTTGCCACTGGAATCTGTAAGTTACCATTCCCTCCTCCAGCCTCTGCTGCCTGCCCCCACCACTGGGGGGCTGGGCAGGCATCAGAGTTGAGGGAGCCTGCAGCTGAGGACTCAGGGGACCCAGTGACTAAGTGGCCTGGGAGTACCAGTATGGTGCAGTGGGGGTGTGGCAGAAAGCCACTTTGGTTTCTCCCCAAAAATCTCTGCCCTTTGACAATGTGATTAAATCTCTGTGCTGAGACCATTTGATTAGGATGAGCTCAGCACAGGAGACCACACCCTCAGCCTGTCCCTTTAGGTAACTTGAGCTGGCTGCATTCCTGAGGGAGGGGGGAAACCCACTCCCTCTGCCTACGTGACTTGCATCACATACCCGGGTGAGGGGTTTCTACCTGGTGGGTTGGAATCTGCCCAGCAACTAGTGATGTATTTCAAATTGGTTGGCTGACAGCCAACCGGAGCTGGCCTCCACTGGACCAGGTGAATGAGGTCACAGGGCTGTATAAGTTAGGACTGCCCAGGAGGAGGTCTCTTCTGCCATGTGGTGAGCAGCAGCCATGGGGCTCTTCTGCCACGTGGTGAGGCTGAAGCCATGCGGGAAACTCAGAGGAGTTTTACCATCTGAAAGGGGCCCTCTTCCCCAAAACTCCTGAACAAGAAACTGCCTGACTCTAGAGGGGATCTCACCAGCCTCTGGATGAAGCAAGT
>NW_017729032.1:232228219-232245792 GCF_001723915.1 Gavialis gangeticus
ATCTTGTACCCTATTTTCACCCTACCCCTGTAATCAATAAAGTCCTCCTTTGTGACCGGTGTGGGAGACTTATTGAGGGGTGGGTCTAATTTATGCCTAAGAAACCCCTTAGGTCTGCATACTAAGGGAGACTTTACTTTTTGCCCCCGGACTTGGGGAAGTGCCCCAAGTGCTTGTACTGGGTTGAGTACCCATAGGACTTTAGGCCTGTGTTTCCCAAAGGACACAGGGCTGAGAGACAGTCCATTCTTGGGGTGGTGGCAGCAACGTTACCCCCAGGCTAGCGAGTGTGCTCCAGGAAGGGAGTCGGCCGGATATAAGGTGCCCCTAGGGAGGCATTCGGAGCCTGGTAGGTGGTCGAGTGCAGGGAGGCAGGCGGCTCAATGCAGGAGTGCCCCCTACTGGCCCGCCACAGGGGGAGGGCACTGTGTGTTGGTTGGGCACATGGCACAATATGCAAGGCAGGAGTATGGTGTAGACAGGGCCCCTGCAGTACAGTGTGGTACATCACGTGGCTGCTATGGCCCACACAACATGCAGCCATGAGGCAAGGAGCTCATACAGCAAGTGGCCTGGCCAATAAGAAATTGGACAGCTCTGTTTACACATATTAACCTTCTCAGACACTGGCACAAGTGAAAGTGAACACCTCTCTATTTTTTAGAAGTAATAAGTGATACATGTCAGCCTTCTAATTTTTGAAGCAACTCGGAAGATGTTTAAACAATAGTAACAATTGAATCCCAGGCAACACAAAGTTTTAGATTTGTGTCCAAAAGTCCACACTGCCTTGCAAAAAAACAAAAACAAACATATGGACCTAAATGGGTCAGATTTTTAGTTAACCCATTTAATCTGAAAGGCAGGCTAAATATTTTGAAAATCTTTTGTAAAATGTGTAGTACTTTTGAGCTTATGGTCCTAAACTACAGCAAAAAGATATCCACATCATAAACAGGAAGAAGAGGCATGGAAATGTGTTTTTAAAGAAATCATTTGAATCTCTAAATCTCTGTTCCACCTCTTCTTTTTGAAGAAGGAAAAATTCCCATATTAACCATAGTCCACTAGCACCCAAAGACAGCTTTTACCTTATCTTTTCTGTTCTTTTATTCTCTTTCTCCCCACCAGTCTAGTTTTTCTCATTTTTTTTGTCTTTCTTATTTTCTCTCTTTCTTCAAGTGTTTTCATATTCCTCCATCCTCCTCTCCCCAAATCTGCTGCTTCTTACTTCTTGACTCCCTAAAGTCTCTATTCACCCTGTTAGACAGCTTCAAATAATAGAATCTCCACTGACAGCAAGCCAAGAGAAGGTTTGTATTACTCTCTATTTTCATTGGTTTCCTTTCATGCACTGAATGAATTTAATATTTTTTTCTTCTAGTGCAGATCCTCACCTGGTGTACATTGTACAGACTCCATTATCTTTAGTGGCCTATGACAACATACAGCAACAATTTAGAAAAGATCTGTGAAAAAGGGTTCATTACACTCTGTAGAGGTCTTACCCACTTACCCACTTCCACTCCTGTAGTTTATTTCTTCTTCTCCAAGATCTCTATAGTTGATGGCTGCTCTCTTTTTTTTTTTTTTTTACCTGTTTTTGAGGCCTGACCACACTGAATTCCTCCTTCAAATTGCACTTTCTCCTAAATTTCACTTTTAAAACACCTTGTTCTTTTTAACCTATGCCTTCTGTCTGCAAAGCTATTTTGTTGTACTGTTCATTATAAATACTATATAAAAATGGGATTGAGTTTATTGAAACATAAGTGAACTCCTATAGATGCACCAGCACAGCTATTTTCTGACATCAGTACCTCTTCTGTAACACTGAAGTGAGCTATAAAAGGTATCATTACAACAAAGCATAAATCACACAAAAATTCTATCCAAGTTGTCTTTCCAGCTCTGTGGACACATTTTTCCCCTTTGCAGTGTTATTGTCCTGGGAGATAAGGAATAGCTATAAACAACATTAATGTCTCCTAATTGGCATCATTAACTCGTTCACCCCTCAACAACTCTTATCCTAGGTAACAACAACACTTTCTTAGGAGTATGGAATATTAGAACTCAAAAATAAACTAACTCATACCAAATGGCAACAGTTGCTTTGCTTATACTGAATAAACAAGTACAATATTTTTGCAAGGCTTATATGGCCTCTAGAGCTGGCTCTTCATTGTACTGTACTAGTTCAGTGGAAAAATTTTGTATTAATTTTGTACAACAAAATGTGGAAATATTAAAATATTATTGCTCTTGACTTTTGTCCTCTTTAACATCTTATTTACCTGCCTGAGATAGACCTTCCCCTAGCTAACAATCATCTGGCTGGTTTGCTTTAAATAATGACTAGCTCTGCTTTTCCCAATGATGGAGGACTCAGGGGAAATACTTACTGAGATCACTGTTTTGGGTAGGGTGAGAAAAAGAGATACAGATACAAGGAGCTGAAGAGTAGAATACAAGGTGTTCCACATTATTTCTTTTCTACTCACCTACACTTCTACCATTAATTATTACTTATATTACAGTGCCACCATAGTATAATGGAGATAGGGTCCTATTTGACTGACTGAGTTAACTATCATGGTCCCTCTCAGGTGCCATAGAGCTTATAATCTGAATGGGCAAACCAGAACAATCAGTGGGAGAGAAGTAGTGCTAATCTTTCTGTTCTACTGACAGAGAATTGAAGTACTGAAAGATTAAGAGCATGTCTTCACCCTGGCAGCAGGATGGGTCTCAGCTGAGATAGTCCTCAGCTGGGATAGTTCTAAGCACACCCTATGCCATGCCCCTCCTCCTTGCTTGCTTCAGATCTGGAAACATGTTGGTGAGCTTGCTCTGGGTCTTCCCTTTGTGACCATTCTTGACACCTCAACCTATACTGTGCTTGAGAGTGGCCACTAGGAATGATGCTAGAGCAGGCTCACCAACATATTTCCAGGTTTGGAGCAGGCCAGTAGGAGCAGGTAAGTAAGGCTTGGTTGGAAACATCCTACTTACCTTAATTGAGTTGCTCAATATCAGCCAGGAGGTCTATGGTAGAGGCAAAAACTGAGTGGAAAGTCCAGTGCATTCATCTCAAACCCTTCCACTCTACTCTTACTGTCTTCTATTCCTTCTAAATGATCAACATATGTTTCTTTTTCATTATTTTAACTCACTGCTATTTCTTCTCTTAATTTGTTCAACAAGTAACTTCTGTCTTTTCAAGCTCCTCATTATAATTACTTTTCAAAGACTTGAAGTGAAACTCTTAATTATCCAGACCTGCTTTGGTCACTATGTCCTCTGCCTCTTTTGAACTAAGGCAGTTATTCCTCTGGTATCATTGTCCTTTCTACACCATTTTCAAGGGAAGTGCTAGATTTTGAGTCCTTGTTTATAAGGTCTTGGATTCTGCTCAAAATCTGCAGGACGTCACGGAGGAACAAAAGGCTACTTATGCCCTGTTTGCCTTGCCACCCCTCAAGGAACTAGGCATGCTCTGACCAGGCTACTTAAATAACTCAGAGATTGTAGTTTCCAGTTATGTTCAGTAACTTTTTGCTAAGCCTCTTGCTAACTGAATAATGTCTTCTAATTCAAACCTCTAAGATCAGCATCCCTAAGAGCTGCAAAGAAACTGAATATATTTTGGAATTTATGAGCAACAATACATTCAGAACCTGGCCTAAGAATCTCTATTTTAAATGGTTGTCTTCAGTCAATTCTTTTCATAAGTTTTCTCTGCAATAAACAGTAGAGCATTACTCAGAATATATTCCCTGGTCTTCACAACTGCCATATCAGTACATAATGAATTATGATTTCACAGAAAGAGTTATTAGCTTTGTTTTTTCAGAACTTCACCTCTTACTGAACTCACTACAATTCAGGCTAGTTAGGCCATACAAGTCAAGCTGCCATCACATCACTTAAAACAATCAAACTTAGTTGCCCCTCTGCCAAATCCACCCAGCAGTTTCCATTTATACAGGTGCCAAACAGTCTGCAAATATAATCAAAGTATCTTATTTTTGTTTGAAGTGGTGAAACATCCTTAGATTATCAATAACTGAATGATTGAATGACACTTAACACATGATGGAACATTAATACTATGTATTTGCACGTTGTCATGGAAAGATACTACAACAGACTGCAGTTACTTTCTGTATACTTTTGAAGGTATGCATTAACATTGACACATTTCATGCATTCCTATACACCAATTGCATGTTTTTCTCCTTGGATTAACATATGTTGATGAAGTCAATGTCACTGGCACTGCTACTAATGTCAGACACAGGTGTTACTGGCAATAGGTATCTATCCAAGATCCGTATACAAATCTCATTACCATAGCACCAAGCATTCTGTAATGCATTAATCCTCAAAACATGTGTGTAAGGTAGGCAGATGGGCAACTGTGATACAGAGAAACTAAGAGTCAAATGAACAAATTGACTTAGGTTCTTAAACACAAAATTTAGATCCTTAAAAAGTTATGGACTGACAAAGGATCTTAGGCTCTTAAATGCAAAATTTAGATCCTTAAAACTCTCCTCTCAGCTGACTCTTTTTGGAAATATCTAGTTGCTAGGTACCTACGTTTCTGCTGTGTAGGTCATAGCTGGGTTGATCTAAGGTTCTTTGGGTGAATCCATTATCTTTTATTTGACCAACTAGTTGGTCTAATAAAAGATTTACCAAGGTTCTTTGGGTAAATCTTTTATTAGACCAACTAGTTGGTCAAATAAAAGATATTGGATTCACCCAAAGAACCTTGTTTACCTAAATTTCTGCTGGCACCCACGTTTCTTCTGCTGGACATTCACACAAGTCTTGACAGCACCAAGCAGTTCAATACCTACCCTCTGGCAGAATTCATAAATAGTCTTAGGTTATGGATTGACAACTTTTTTTATAGTGTTAAAGGGTAGGATGCCTTCTCTAACATCAGCTGGAAGACAGCAATCTAACTTGAATCGATAGAGAAACAGTACAGAAGTTTGATGCCTCAGTCTAACCTAAACCAATTTGAATTGGAGGTATTGCACACCAGGTCTATCTTAAACAGCTTGAGTTATTTTTGGACCAGTCTGTGTGCACCAAATTCTGTACAGTTATGGGTTTACGTCAATTTATGTTCACTTAGATCAGTCTAAGCATAATGTCTGTATGTGCCCTAGATGTGCAAGAGGTTAGGTATTACTCCTAACTTGCTAGAATTATTACACTTTATAACCTGATCTCTCTAGCATAAACATTTCCTTTCTATCCTGTGTGGTACCTCTGGGGGTGATCAGCCACCCTGGTACCTGGCCCTCCACCATGGTTTGAACCATCAGCTCTTTCCCAGTCTCACCTATCATGACTTCAATGTTATTTTGTTTGTTGTGGCGTGGAGGCTGTCCCTAGATATTGGGGTAACTTTGCTGATTGTCTTGCCTGCCCAACTAGGCTGGCACCCCACCTGGGGCCTTTGCTCTCCCTAGAGTGCTTATCTTTAAGGGAGTGCTCCTGCAGACTTCTCACCACCTCTTGGGGCTTCAGCTGTTACAGCCTTGGCCCCCTTTTTCTCTGGACAATTTTGGTCCACTGTCTAAAAACTCAGCTCCTGGGTCATCTACCCTGCCTTGGTGGCAGTCCCTCCTGGGATTCAAGTTTCATTCTGCCAGTCTCAGCCCCTCTGGCTCAGGACTAGCTTTGGGCACCTATGGAAAGGGAATACCACCCACACCCCAACTCATGGCTTCCTCTGTCCCTGTAGCCACAACCAGGTCCTCCCGTCTAAAGTTCAAAATGAAACATAAACACAAGCTAGATGCTTCAAAAAACAAATATTCTCTCTCCCTCAAGGCAAATGTTGCTTGCAGGCCCTACCTCCCTTGAAACCATCTCACTCCAGCTCCTATGGGTGGTTGGTCAGTCGGTTGGTCTGTCCATCTCCAGCAGACCCTCTCTCCTGGGTGCTCCTTTCCCTGCTGCATACAAGGAACATCCCATGCATGGTCAGTGACTGGATTTATATCCCCAAGCCTAGCCTTCTTCCAGCCATGTGACTGAATTTTCTGTACCCAGAGACCTGGTGCAGCTAATTGTCTCATTAGCTGCCTGATTTTTAGTCCTTGGCTCACGCCACCTAAGCTGCTACTCCCTGCTTCCTTCCTGGCCTTTGGTTTCCTAGTCTTTGGGCATATCTACACATGATTTTAAGTGGGCTTAAATTTAATGTGCATTAAACTAATGCAGATTAAGTGGATTTTGGCAGGTGTCTACATGTGGTGGGACTTGAGACTAACTCCAGGTCAGTCCAGATCTGCCACGTGCTCCTTTGGCCCCTGGGGGGAGCTCCACCCCCTGGACACATGGCTTCCAGCACTTGGAAGCCATGCTAAAGCCACAGCCAGCTGCCAGTACTTGGCAGCCATCTTAAAAGCACACTCTCCACACTGCGACCTCTGGGCTGATGCTTCCTGTCTCACAACAGCAGTGTGGCACAGACAGAGGAAGCATGTGCCTGCTGTGCCCATGCTGCAGCTGAACTTCCCAGCCCTGCCTGCCCCAGCTCCTGGCTATGGCACCTAGGGACAGGATCCCCCACTCCTCAGGGCTGCTGTCCTGTTCACCGGCTGCTATTCTGCATGCCTGGCAATGGGCCACCTGGCACCACCTGAGTCCCCCACCCACTCTGCCCACCTGCTGGACTACTGGTACATGGTCTCTGGGGCCCCACCATCATGCATCATCCTATTGCCATACATGGTGGCCACAGCCTCCAGGATGCCCCTGCCAGGACTGCCATTACCCTCCTGTCCCACCAGCCCTGCCACCTCTGGAGCTACCACACCAGCCAGGACTGGTGGTAGCGTATTTTGCTGCTGGAATGGGATGACCACCAATGGGTCGACATGTTTTGGATGACCTGGGGTGCCTTTGATGACCTTCTGCACCAGCTCTGGCCCCACCTGGACCTTCAGTTCATGGAGGTGTCCCTGCCCATCCCCGCTGACACCCACCTGCCCTGCAGCCCACACACCCCCTACTCTCTGCCCACCTCCAGAACCACACTCAGGACATACACATGCTTGCAATGACAATTTTTGTTCCCCTCACATCCCCACCCCATCCTTCCTCCTCTTGCCCCTCAACCAGAGCCCCTCTCTCCTCCCTCCCCCATACATAGAGCCCCTCCACCACTCTCCCTACCCACCACTCTCCCTACCCACCAACAATAAAAAGTCCTCCTCCCAAACTGAAAATTATGTACAAGATGCTGAGTCTCTGTCCAAGTTCTGGAATGGGGAGTGCCTGGGCACAGTGGCAGGCAGCCAGCACCCTGGCAGCAGACTGCTCCCCCATGGGTCTGGGGGCCACAGTGAATGCCAGGGGATCCTGTGGGGGCCCTCCTCCTGCAGGATCAGGGGCCAGGCATGGAGGGGGCTGGATGTAGGCACCACTGGCCAGGCCTGGCTGGCCAGTTGATGCTAGAGCAGTTCCACACAGCACTGTACCAGGCCTTCAGCTAGGCCCAGTATGCCCATTGTGCCCAGTCCCATGCCTCCTCTTGAGCTATTTCCTGGGTGATGTCTTCCTCCTGTCAGGCCAGCTTCTATGCCAATGAGTTTTCTATGACTGCCACCAGCTGCTGGAAAAGGAGGGTCCAGTCCCTGGTGCACTGCTGACACAGCCGACATATCTGGGAGGCTCCAGTGGTGGGTGGTGGTGACCCTGAGATGGCACTCTCTCAGGGTCCTGCGGCTTCTCTCCCATGTCCAGATGTTGGCTCTTCAGAGGCAAGAGGTAGAAGCCTTTTGTGAGTTTGCAACACTGAAGAGATAAGATACTTTGCATCAAGAGCCCTAAATTGCCCAGCCTCAGATTGGGGGGGGTTCCTCATCCTCTCCATCCATGGGTGCTGCCTCCTCTGGGAGGCTCCCAGGGACCAGCCCCATCCCCACACTGCTGCTGTGCTCCAAGTGTGCCCCTGCTACATGTGCCCTGGGTGGTATGTGATGAGCTGTCTGTATAGGCAGAGGGCTGGCCAAGCCACTACACCCTGCTGCTGCCAATCCTGCTGGTGCCCCAGGCACACCTGCACTTCTGGTTGGGGACCCTGAGCTACAATGTCATGAGGGAAAGCCTGGGCTCCCCTTCAACCTCCATTGCCACCTGGAGAGCTACCTGTCACAGTGTTACACGTGGGTGCAGCACCTGGGGAGGTGGGTGTGGCACAGTACTGAAGGCCCAAGTGCCCTTCCTCTGGTGAAATGTTACCAAAGTCATCAGGGCAGTGTATAGGTGAGGCCAGGCTGCTTCTGCTGGTAGCACTGTCAGGGGTGTAGCCTGTCCTCCAAGGTGCCAAAATGAGGTCAGCTGCCTCATGAAGGGTGTGGTCTTACAGGCATGACAGATCAATGACTGAAGTTAGTCACAGCCACCCACTGTGCCTGCAGGGTCTTGGCCTTCAACAGCACTGATGAGCCTTGTGTGGGGTGGGAGTGGCCTTGTGCATGCATCTTGGCTAAGATGGCCCCATAAATGTGGGCATTCCCACACCCATCCCACAGAAACTGCCTCTGGACATTGGCCCTGTCCCAGAGTGCCATAAGGTTGTGCACCTCCTTGGGGGTTCAGTAGAGGGCCCAGGCACTCAGGATAGATGTGGGCATGTGGGCAGAGCCAGGACTGGGTGAGGAAGATTTGTTCAACGTAGTTCCTATGCAAGCTCTTGGGGACCCTGCATGGCTGTCCCTGTGATGTTGGCTCTGGATGGCTGGCAGCAGCACCCAGTACAGGGGCACAGCCAGGGATGGGGAGCCACATGGCAGAGGTGCTTCACCACAATGCCCTGAAAATGAGAGAGAGCTGGGGGTGAGGAGCAGTGGGAAGCAGGTGCTGGCCCTGCTGCTATAGCGAGACGGGTCAGGAGCCCCGGGGGAAACCTCAGGGCTGGGCAAGGGATGCAGCAGGCTGCAGACCTTTGCAATGCTCACTTGTGGCCAAGGAGAAGCTCTAGCTAGGAGACAGGATGGGCAGAGGCTTCTTGGGTCTTGCCCAGTAGAGCAAATGGGGCCTGATAGACTGCTGCTGGCAGCACTGGCTCACTGTGCAGTGTGCCCCAAAGCACAAAATGGCTGGGGGCTTTTATAGCCTGCAGCTAGGGGCTGCCACAGAATAGCCCAGGCATGGAGGAGGAGAGGTGACCAGCCAGGAGCTCTGGGTCTGGGACCCAGCTGGCTCTCTAGTGGCTAGGCAGACGGAGGACTAAAGTCCCTGAGTTAATGTACATTAATTCATCTACACATATGTTAATCCGCATTAATTAATTCTGCTTAACTTTGATACTTGGTTTGGGCAGGTATCAAATTAGGCTCACATATCCTAAAATCACCATTTTTACGCTGTATTAAGGGTGTGCATGTGTAGACATGTGCCCCATATGTGGGTTAAATTGGGCTAATCCGCATTAAGTGACCACATGTAGACAGCCCCTCTTAGGCCTAGTAACAGGGGCAGGGGTTCCTTGTTACATTCTGATAGTATTCCTGCTTGAGATTTTAGCAGTCTCTCTTCATGTGTCTTCATTATTTCATCACCTCTTATCAAATGTACTTGCTGGATATTCTTCAAGAGAATCCCAAGTGCTCCACAGATTAATTTTGGTCTTTCTTTTCTTTCCTCTCGCTTATTTCATCTTCACTGATTTTATTAATATACAGTCAGTGTGCCTTTGCTATTTAGGTAGTTTATATTAGGTCATTTTGGTTTCCCATCTAAGGTAACTTTTATACAACTGTATTTAAAACTACTGAATTTACTACCTCCAGTTTTCTGAATCTCTCCTTATGAATGCTGTTTGCCGTCTCTGTGTGGGTGTCCACATTCTGCCATAATTATTAAAGCCAAATGTTCTGCGAGGCTTGGATAATATTTGTATTATAAGCCTAGGGGCTTATAATCAAAAAGGTCCACTTACATACTAGTTTGTCTGGATATTGCCATCAGGTTTTTATGGTTCGCTTGAAGTGAGTTTTAGCGGAACCGGCAAGATAGTCATGGGAGAAGGAAAAGACAGATAACGTTTGTAGGAAAAAAACATTCAAACAGCAAATTCTTTCTATAGCCCTTTCCAGATATGCCAAAATTGCTAGCATGAACTTTTTCTAAGGCAAATTTAATTTATGTTCAAGTCTAAGGCGTAGTTTTTAAGATCCCCTTTTTCCTGTTCCCATCGATCTTCCTCCCTCACGTTAACAACACTGCACTTTAGAATTGTATTGGTGTATATGGTTTTGTGTGTGCACATTTAGATACACACATACACACACCACCTTTGGAAGGTTGTATATTTGGGTGTATATTATATATTACACATTGATTCTCATTCAAAAAGTTTCTCTAGGACCCTTCCTAAAATTCCAAGATTTGGACTAGCATCAGGCACCAAAATATTTGACAAACCTATTGGACATATATTGCCTTCTTTTCCTCCAATATTAAGCCCAGGACCAGAGACAAAATTTAATTCTGATGGCTTCTGATACAACAAGGCTAAAACAATAGGCGGGTTAAAAAATCAGACTGAAAATGTCTGGCCAACCCTTAAAAGAAAATATGGGGGGAAAACCTAAAAAAGGACCCTCTCTCATACACCGTTATCTTTATGCACAGGGCCAGGCTAAGGACTTTTGGAAATGATGAAGGATGATTCTTGAGACACCCCTCTTCATACATCCCTCATTTTATACACACACATACACATTCATTTTTCCATCTCTTGGAGCTCTGTATAAGTGGGGCTCACAAGAGCATCCTGAAAGGATTTTTATTTTTTGAGGAGAGTATTAAAAATGGTAACAATAAAAGGAATCAGACAATAACACCATGTTCAGGTTAGTGGTCAGCTCAACTTTAATCAAAGAGGTGAAGATTTAAAAGGCCCCATATACTCCCAGTTCTAACCCCCCTAACTCCCTTAATTAATTACACGCCAGTTTAAAGTAGTTGTATGTATTCATGGGATAGACATGCATTTAAATACTTTGTCTATAATTGTGATTAATTAACATGTATTCATAGTACAATAATGAAAAAAAAAATCAGTGAAAATATAACTCTTAAAATGCTGAATACTCACGGCAGCAGGAGTGGACTCCAGCATTAACCCTTTCAAAGCTGATCTCAGCTTAGGAGAAGAAAGAAAAGATAACACCACAGACTAAAGGTTTGATCAGTTGCTGGATTTATAAGCAGCTAGGGGATAAATTATGAAGAAAAAACAAATACAAAGAAAATTTAAAGAGTGAGCTGAGCATTTTCTTCTGGCAATCACAATTTATTGGGAATTTGGGTTTTAAACACATTTTAAAGGTTTTTATCACTAGATTTAGTCCTCTCTCGTAAGGACAGAATAAGCTTCTACCTAAAGTTTGCTTTCCAAAACCAACATAGAAACAAGACTTTTTCTTGTAGCTCACATATGTATTTATCCTACAGTAAAATACTTACAAGAGTATTTTCCTGTACTCAGTACTTACCTCTGTGAAGAGGTATGGGGGAGAGGTGCATAAATGTATGTCAACCAAGTACTAATGGATCTAATTAACACTTAGCCCCTCCATCTACTTTCTTTAACCTTTTTCTTCCTCCCCACCCACTTGTTTTCTCTTAGCTTTCCTTCTTCTTTTTTTTCTTATTCATAACTTCTCTTCTACCTTGTTGTTCACATGGAACATGCATTGCATTTTAGTGGCTTTTGACTGAACAGTAACACAGATGCTTGGGACACATCAGCTTGACCTACACTTACATTTGCCTCTGCCAGCAAGCTGCTAGAGAACATGTACATCTGTGCACTTCTGGAGGCTCTCTGTGGCTCCACTCAGCAGCTGTGCTGCCAGGGCAAGCAATGCACCCTGAAAAGGACTGCAGCAGCCAACAGGAAGCACTGGAGTGTGTACCTGTGTCATCAGCTGGGTAGCAGCAGCAGTGTAACATAAGAACATTAGAATTGCCATTTACTGCATCAGACCATTAGTCCATCTTGCCTAGTACACTGTGTCACACAGTGGCAGAGAAAGATGCTGAAAGGGAGGTTAAACTGGGTATGACCAGGGCTTTTTCCACTGTTCCTTTCTCACTTGTAGCTGCCAGCACTTAGTACTTACATACCTTAAGTAGTTTGCCTTGCTGTAGTCAAGAGTACATTCCTGCTTCTATCCTTCCATATCCTTCCACCCCTCTTTTTAGTCTCCCCTACAGCCTCTCTACCCTGTTACCTATATTTCTAACTCAGAAGTGTTTTTAGATATTGCCCTGTGCACCTCCCACTGTGATCTAAGCAGTGTAAGTTTTTCCACCTCTTCATATTTGGAGAGGAGACACTAATAAAACTTATGATGCGCTACCCACACCTTCTCTAGGTCTATCTGGTCACTGCCTTTTTTACCACACAGGTTCTGGACATAAAGAGAGGACACCATCGGACATTGCCTAGAAGGATACAGAGGTAAATAAATCCACTCTTCCTTTGATAGAGGCAAGTTCTTCACAGGGAGAGTTACCATTAGATTTAGATCAAATTGAAATAATCCAAGCTTTAATTACAAGCACATAAAGGTCACCAGAAGAGTGCTTTGGCTCTTGAAAAAAAGAGCATTTTAACTCCCAACAATCAATTTTCAATTATGGGAATGAGGAGTCTACAAATATGGGGCTAAATCTGTCTCTGGGATAAACACTCCATTGAATTCAAACTTTACTACTCAAATGCAGAGAGGCTTCTGTTAGAGCAGATGCAGAAGAAAGAATGATGAATGAAAGGAGGAGAGAGACAAAAGAGAAGAAAAATGAATTTAATTAAGGTAATTGATTTAAAAATATGGGATAACTTTATAGTGCATGTATTCACCTTTTGTTCCATGACTACAGCAGAGGCAGGATGAGCACTCCTTGTTAATGGTGTTTGCTTGGCTTGTGCCCAGGTTGCTACTCTGTCAGAACATTCCATCAGTACATTTCCTTTCTTCATTACTATGAAAGTTGCAGGAAAAAAAGATTATTTTTATGTTCCTTTCCTTTAATCTCCTATTTTTGGAAATTTGGCAGGATCCAAATCAGAACAGACCTCTTTTCTTTTTTCTCTCAAGTTATAAGTTTAATCAAATAATGAAGTGGAAGACAACAACAGAAACAGTTAGGGTGACATGGTCTCTGGTCTTTTACATTCGTTGTTAGGTACACAGGAGAAATTAAATTCCAATGCATGTTGAAGGGCTTACCTTTGCCAATTTGTCAAAAATAGTTTCAAATAACACATTGCCATCAACATCTAGCATTTTATAGCAGAGTTATGTTCAACTCCTAGGAGTGCTACATGTTTCCTGATACTATTTCTTTTAGACAGGGTCCTAGATGTTCATATTGCAATAAGCAGCCTAACAAGGTGTCTGTTGTTGGTGATGTGAACCAGTTCCTTGTTTCTCTTTACAGCACATTCTTCAGTGCACAGCTTTTGCTGCTTCTGTTTTTATTTTCCATTGTTTAATTTTGGTGACAATGGTGGGGTCCTTCAATCTGAGTTTATCTAAATGAGTCTGAGTTTATTCCAAAGAGTCCAAATGATTTCCAATCTTTATTTGCAATGGGAAGGGATGCTTATTTATCTTCATCTTTCCCGTCATGGTTAGGATTGTGACTGCTTTCTTTCTTTTTCTCTCTCTCTCTCTTCTGGAAGGTCAATCAATCAATCAATGGCTTCATCTTTAGCTGATTCTGATGCTATTACAAAAATCTGCCAGCAGGTGGTGCTCAGGGACCAACTACCCATTAGGCTTTGTAATACAGCTGCAGTGTAACACTTGTGCGTTGTTACTGAACTCCACCATCCAGTGGCAAAACACATTTACTTCTGAAATCACATCCCCTACACCATAAAATATGTCATTTAAAGCAGCACTGGTAATGTACATATGTAGATAATGTAACCAACATTAACACTATTATGATCCATTGGGGAAAACCATCCGAATTTTAATTTGTGCATGTGAATGTTTTTAAAAAAAAGCATTAGATGGTTCTTATGAGTTGTTAGTAGAATGTTAGATGTGTGCAGTAAATATAAGTCTTCTGAGCCAATCAAAATCCATGTAAAGTTGTATGGTCAGAATGAGTTATTCTGATGACTGATGGCAGGCAGCTTATGAAAAATGAAATTGCAATCTTGGACCAGATCCTAATACAAAAAGCATGTCTCTTAGGAGGTCCATTTGTTGGATCAAATGGAAACCCATTCTTAGAACTCGTCTTAATCACAACCCTTGCCTGAGGTCTCAGAAAAGAAGATGAAGGAGAAAGAGCCTGGGAATTAAAATACTTTTTCATCCCTAGACTCTGTTTAGCCACCTGTATAGAAACTAAAGGGAAGAACTGAGACTGAGATATTGAAGAGTGTGGAGGAAGGACCATAATACTATTCTGTGTACATAGCCTACAATGCTACATGCAATTGAGTTGAAACGTTTTGGTAAGAGTTCTTTTAATTAATAAATCTGGTGTAGTTTTATAAGCAGGGAATCCTTCCATATTGTTACCCATCAGGCACCGCACAAAAAACTCTAAAGCTGCGCCGAATGAAGAAACTTGTCCTTTCATATAAACAAAAGCCTGCACTACTGTAGTATAGCTCCACTGAATTGAACGAACTAACTGAAGTCCACAATGCCACAACAATAAGTTGACTATTTATACCAAAAGCTGCATTAAAGGGTTTATCAGCCCAGTCAATCTGACAAATTTTCTGATAATTTATATCCATACAAAATATAAATGTTAGATATCCAATGATTTTGTTATCAAAAAAGCAAGATGGCCACTGTTTTTGTGGTATTCACAATACACATCATGTACACACACATACTTTACACATACCAACAATATAATACATTTCTTGTGCTCTCTCTGCTGATTCACAGCCAAAACTAATTTAATTTAAACATGTTTTTTTAAACACCATTGTATCTGAAAGAAGGACAAAGATTAACATGAGTAGAAAACCAGCAGCCAATACTTTATGATCCTTTTGGGGGGAAAAATGTTTGTCAAATGCCCAAAGACATTGAGGACAATTTTTCAACCTGACTAGTAATATCAAGTCCCACACATACACACACATTTTATTTATATGGGGAAGTACTTGCTGCTGACCCCTGGAGAGCTTGCTCATAACATGATGCTAGTTACTCTTTTTTCCTAGCTGTTTCTCCAGGTATTCAGATTCTTCACTGCAAATAAGATCCTGCAAAACAACCAGAACGAAAAGCTGCCAGTTAATCTGCCTACACCAGGAACTATATTCTATAAAAATAGGACCAAAATCAGGACTTCGGGTTGACATCTACCAATGGAAAAAAGCAGGCAGGAGTTGATGGAGGGAAAGTAATGATAAGACAGCAGAGTAGTAAAGAACCACTCACCAAACAGGGACACAAAGCCCGAGGCAGAAGAGGACCTTATGCCTGACCATCATGTTTATACAGGGAATGAATGGAGGGAAGAGGAAAAACATCAGGCATAGGGGGGAAGAATTAAATTAATGGGCAAATGAAGAAAGTGTGTATAAGGTTGTATTTTTTAAAAAAGGACATATACTCTACATATTAAAAAACAGTTAAAACATATAGTAGTGCTTCCCCAGGATGTTCCATGTGAGCACTGCCTTGGTCAATAGAGGGGTATACACAACAGTGCTCAGTGCTATCAAAAGGTTATGTATTTATTATGAGATGATCCACCTTGTGGGGAAGCCTGAGAACCAAAGACTTGAACTAGCCATTGTCCTTTATAATGTTAGCCTAATTTTTGTTTACCTCTATATTCTTGAAGTCCTTATTCATTCCCTACCCCTCCCTTCCAAAACTGTAAAATAGATATCACACTTTGAAATAGACATCATTCTTTTACATCTTGGTTCTCTGCCCAGGATATCAGTGAAGGTTTGAGAAAGATGAAACTGTCTAACGGGACTTTTCTTGAGCACAAAGTTTCTTCTCTGAAGGATTTGCTTAAGTTACATTAGATACCAGTAATTTTGGTGTATGACTTACTGGCTTTACCTTTCCCTTTAGAAGTGAAATTTAACAGTTCTCTTATGGTTGTAAATAGAGAGAAAGGTAAATGATTATAAACAGATTCATAATCACAGAGAAACTGAAACACAGAAAATGAAAAAGAAAAAAGGGCCTAGGCTTGATCAAAGAGTACACTGAGGCATCAAAGAACAAACTGATTTGTGTTACTGACCTAGCCAAGAATTAGGTGAGCAATGACATAATGTTCTCATTCATTTTCAGAACCTCTTAAATTTGTATCTGGGAATCGCATCTCTTCTGTGGAAAATGTTCATCTGCTGATACTCGGATATTCTTAGAAGAATGCTAAACCCAGAGTGCTAATAGGACTGACATCACAAACTTTTGCCCATTACTGAAACAACTGGTTTGAAATATATGCCAATAACTCTTTGGTGGACAGTCAAGGTATGTAAGTACGGACTTCTCCCTTTATAAAGTTATGTTTTACAGAAATTCTACTATCTCTTGTAAGTTACTAAAATACAGAGTTTATTCCTATGACAACCACTTACTAACATACTGGCTTTTTGCATAATTTTATTTTCTATTTAGTTTACTCAAATTAATTTCTTACTTCACTTTGGACAGGTATTGACAGCCTGTGAATTACATGCACAAAAAATGCCCAACTCTCTATTACTTTAAATACTGTACAATTATGAGTATATAGATAAATGTAACATTTGGATCACTCTAAGTGATTCTAATGCCTTCCAAAAAGCAAGGTAACAGATGTATGCAGTAAATGAAACACTCCAGAAAGGGATGATTTGTCTAAAAAATGACCTCAGGAAAAAAAAACAGAAATAATTCTGAAGCACTCCACTATGAAGCACTTCACATTACCATTTGCAACCTTCATCAGAGCACAATAGGTAGTTGGTCAGCCTGCCAGTAGGTCACAGTGTTCATTTCCACCCCCCTCTTTGTGCTCTGAGAAGCCACCTTTTCAAATAACGCCAAACTCCATTTCTTCAGGGACACAGGACCTGTCTGGCATGTGACCTCATCTATTTACAATTAGGGTGAAAGCATTCCGTATCTTCACTTTGCTGGATAGCCAACCCAAGGAATCAATATCACTTTTTCTTGCCTATAATGGAATAGTATTGAGGTCTCTTCAGTGTGTGAACAGTGGCCTGTGCTCAGAATGTCAGCACCACCATCTTCTGCTGCATCTCCCTCTCCAGACTAGAGGTATACAGAGGTAACAAATCATTTTGCCATTTGGAGTGACATGAAAATCCAGTACTCACTTAGGACAAGCCACCGCTATCAGTCCATCTACCAGAAACTTTCTCTCTGCTCAGGGGCAAGACTGCAGCTGACACTAGTGTACGTCAAGGCTTGAGTACTGAAGCTGCAACACAACTCATTTCAATGCTTAGAAAAGGACATGTGCTTACGAGGAGCCATCACAGATTCTGGCGGGGGGGGGGGGGG
>NW_017729032.1:232245992-232263286 GCF_001723915.1 Gavialis gangeticus
GGGGGGGGGGGGGGGGTGACTTGACAAAATCCTGCTTTGTTGCAATCTCGGGGGTCAACTCTGAGGGCATGGAAGACTTGGAGGGATCTAACTGAGAGGAGGATGCTATCAGGCCATTGCCCAACAACTATCAAATGCTGGAAGAAGACACAAAGCATGCTCAGATCAGCCACATCTCTCTGCCTTGCATTGGATAGAAGGAATAGCATGGTCCCAGTGCTGTTCACCCAGGGACTGCAGAGAAGATGGTAAGTACCAACCATTCCAGGCTCCATGGGCTGACAGTGCCAGTCCTGTAACTGATGAGGTCTCCTGAGGTGAAACTGACCAGACCACAATGGTGCAGAGCACCAAAGACAACCTGGGAAGGGAGAACAATTGGCCAATGGACTCTTTCCTCTGTCCTCAGCAGTGTTTGGGAGCCTCTGCAGAGCCTGACAGGCAGGCCGGGATCTTTGCTCTCCAGGCTCCTAACTGCAGAAGCCTTTACAACATGAACTTGGCCATTTTGAAGCACTTCAGATGGGACATCAGGCTAATGCTGCAGTGCTCCAAATTTGAAGCAGTTTGTATCAAAGCAAGGTTTGAAGTCCTTCTAAAGAATGTCTGTCCATGCCCTAGTTTAGTACCATTCTGAACCTATTTTGCAGAATTGTAAATGAACACATAGCAAGAAGGGTAGTAGAGAATCAGGGTAAAAGTCTATATGCTTAAGAGTATTTATGTAGGGACCATTTTCTCCAGCAATAAAATAGGTAACAGGTCTTAGGACTTGGATTTTTCTTATCTCTTATTCAATTGTCAGATGTTTAGGTATTAGAAGTAGAATTAGTATAATTTAAACTGCCTCAGTGAACTAGAGAGAAGTTTAACCTGTTTATAGTGTTTTGATCCAAAACAAATTGTTCTTCATTTTTCTCATTATTAAGGGAAGGTCAGCGCATTTCTAAATAAATTACAAAGAAAAAAAGAGTATTGCCAAGACATCATACAATGCCATAATCATAATTATTTGCCAGCTCTTATGAAGTGTAATTGAAAGCATGGCTACTGTGAATCATTTGTCAATTAGGGCAAAGGTGAATTTCTACACTGCTGCCAGAAAAACAGGAGTCACTACCTTGCAAAGCAGCAGATTCCTGGTTTGTTATGCCTAACCAGATGTTACATGTCATCTTTTATTTCATATTTATACTGGTAAAACCTCATATTATAACTGACAATTCAGATTTCCACTTAAGATTATCCTTACAATAGGAAAATTGTAACCATGTGAAGCAGGAATATTACTCACATCTCTCAAAATATGCATGGTCTTTGTGATAGTCTGAAGTTATCCTTTTAAAAATTGAGGTTGAACCTGCTCCACCCAGTTCTCCACTTGTTCTTCTTTGTATTCTTCTGCCATGCCTTTCATGTTAAGAAAAAAATAATGGAAAGAGAAAGTAAGCGTTGGGAGGTGTGATCTTCTGCCCCACTCTGAACCAGGTGATGACTTCACAGGGTTCCTCCACCCCTGCACCCTGTCCATACCATGACGCAGATGGTTATTGATGAAATACTTATCAGTATACTTCTCCCAGGTGCATGTATACACATTCAAAGTGGTTACATAGGTGTTGGTTCCAGTTCTTGCTCAAGTCAAACACCGTAGTCTCTCAGGATCATGCCCAGTGCCTGGTAAGTCAGTACTTAGCCTTCAAGCTCAACAGTCTAACCCCTGCACATCATCCTTACCATAGCTCCTTTTCATAGCTGCTACCCAGCCAAGAGTCCTGTTTCTTAAAATGCTTCTAACAATATTTGTTTCAATTCACAACTACCAATTCTATGAGGGACATTGCCAATTCTAAAAGAGTCACTTGACCCTGTTCCCCATCTGCCCAATATTGACAGGAACCACTTTGACAGGGTTGTCCCTGCTAATGCTCACATGATTTTCCCTTCTCTGGTGATAACAGCCACAACACTCACTGGGATGCCACATTCCCTCCACGTTCAGAGTTCCCATGCTGAATCTTCGCTCAAGGTAAATTTCTATTCCTTTCTTCCTCTAATTAGATTCAGCTAACTCCCTGCCTGAGAGCTGGGTAAGTCACCACATCTCCATGAGGCTGCCATGAGCCTGAGTTCCTGTGTGTGTCTCTTCTCTGGGGCACTGACCCTCCAGACCCACATGGGTTTTAACTTCTGGTTCACCAGGCAGCCCCAATAAAGACAGGCTTCATCTCTGAGTAGGCTCCAGCAGAAAGATAGAAGGATTAACTAATGACATTGGGGCTTGTCCAAATGGTGTTACATTCTCTTAATATCTTCACCCAGTATAGGTATTTTACCCACTTCCCATTAAGTAACAGTACAAGCTCCCTCCACGGCATCAGGGCTTAACAGACACTCTGTTAGTGTCTTAAAGATGTGTAAAAATTGTGAATGATAACATGGAAGGTGTTGTGATGTAATTAAATGGACACAAGCTCTTAACTGTCCCTCCTCCCCCCACACACTGAAACAGCTGAAGATATCACAGAAATAGACATTTTAAATTCTGGGACTGACTCTTTGGTCTTGCCTTCTCTGATTGGCATTCTATGACCATTACAGTTTGGTTAAACCATTCGGGTGGTTCAGCTTAAACCTCCTTTTCTTTTTATCTACAAAGAAGCTCCATTAACATTGAACGTATGGTGTCAAACAGCAATGGTGAAATTTGCAGTTGACATGGTTCTTGGCACTTTCAGAAACATTTAGTAAGAAACAGTTGAAAGCTATTTGTGGAAAATGTAAGGGCTTCTAATGGAAAATAAATATGACAGATCAACACATGATTGAAAAACAGCCCATTTAGCTGCCAACATTGTCATCTCAATTCCATTTTACAGAATTTCTGAAAACTAAAATCAAACTTCAGACACAAGGGTTCCATTTTATAAAATGAGGCCATAAATATGATTTAATACAGGATCATCTTACATTTTAATACAAGTGTTTTAGACTTTATTTTTATTATCCTTATGAATTATACATCTGCAGTTCATATCATTTATAAATGATGTTGCATTTAAGGAATTTGACAATGGCCTGATCTAAGACCAGGGGAAGTTCTCCAGAACATTTGCAGGAATAAACACCAGACTGACATAATGATTTTTCAGGCATTTTAGAAGTGAAATATCAATTTCATCAGATAAGTACCTATTTGAATCCATTATGTGTCTCTGTTTCTAAGTGTTTCCTATTATTACAGGAATATATAGATATAGATATAGATATAGAATAATTATATTGGGACATATAGTCTGCCTTAGGGAGTATATAGGCATTCATTCCTATGATAGAATTTCTCTTACAGGGAAGATCATTCTGGTGTCAACCTGGAAGATCTTTCTCTTGGAGGGGGTATCCTTCCCCTGAGAGAAACTGAACAAATGCTTGTACACTGGTAATTTCTACTGGGAAAGTGACAACTCTCCTAGTAGAAGTGTGATGCCTGTATGTGGCTTTAGTCATTCCAATACAGCCCTACCAATTTCCAAAAGATGGCACTGTACTGAAATGTGACACATATCGCTTCTATAGACCTTATACACATCCTTTTTTCAAACTTTTCAATACTTGGATAGAGATATTAGTGTCAAAAGAAACCAGACATAGAACTCAACAAAAAATAGTGGTTTTGAATAATGCAACTTTATAAAACACTGCTTATGACCAGAGATAAGATTTACTATAGAACAACAGAAGTGAAATTTTCTCAGATTTATTTGACCCTCACTGCACTGCATCTTTACTAGGTTCTTCACTTCAGCTGTGATGTCTGTGGAATTTCATCCTACATTTTCTAAATTAGCAAAAACAAATATAACTATAGGAATGAACACTGATGTGCTATATTATAAAGTTCTTGAAAAATCACAAACAAACTACGCAAAAATAGTCAAAATATATTATGTCATTAGTCCTGCAGTCATTATAGTTAAATGTACATCTCATGCAGATTGATAACATGAAATCTAGACTTCTTGAGCATCTTGACGGTGCCTCCAATATGTCACTGTCAGTCATTTCTACACTTGAGTTAATATTACAACACCTGGGTTAAGGATTTTATCTAGAGCTAAAAACTATCTGCAGAACTGTGAATAGAAGAGACACATCAGGAATGGCTAACAGACAGCAAAATTTCAGAAGAGAGGATAGTGTGAACAGTGGAATGTCAAGACCTTTAAAAAGGCTAAAGTCATTAAGACCTGTGGAGTGGAAAAAGATTAGCAGGAATCAAGATTATAATATGCCACAAAGTCAATTGAATCTCTCAGGATAGGGCTTTAAACTGAGATTTCTGGGGGATGGGCCATCAACCACTAGCACAAGCCTGAAAAATTGCAATCTCAAAACCAGCATCCCAGGGTATAATAGGAAGCTTTTTCCAGCACTGGTCAATGGACAGGTTATTCCATAGTTCACCTGAACCCCTAGGGCCTCCAATGACAGGCTTAGTTGCCTGTACACTAACACCAGAGGCATGGGAAAAAAGCAGGAGGAACTGGCTCTCCTAGTAACCAACAACCAACATGATCCCATAGGGATCATGGAGACCTGGTGGGACTCCACCTATGACTGGACCACAGGAGGGATCATATTGGAAAGAAGGGTGGTGGATTTGCTCTCTATGTGAAGGAACATTACATCTCCCTAGAAGTGAAGATGGGAAACGAAGAAGGGCAACTTGAGACCCTCTGGGTCAAGATATGGGGAGAGCATGGGGAAGAGAATTTGACTGTAGAAATTTAGTATAGACCTCCAAACCAAGAGGAAGAGCTCAACCAGGAATTCACTGGATAACTGGCAGAGGCTGCACGCTCTCAGAGCATGGTTGTCATGGGTGACTTCAACTGCCCAGACATCTCATGGCCTCTAGACCCCTAGCCTGCTGCCCCCAAGCCCCCAGGCCCCAGCCCCAGGTGAGGAGCTTACGTTCAGTAAGTGTCCCATGCTGCATCAAAGAGGTGTGCTCATGGACCAAGGTGGTGTGCTCACAGACTGTTACTCCTTAGAGGGAACATTGCTCATGGGATGAGCACTCAGCTAGATCCAATCACTCACAAAGTTTCCTTATTTGTATTAAGTAGCTCTAGCACAAAAAATCTATGGGCCAACTAGGGGCAAGGCACTCCTAGACTTGGTTCTGGCCAAAGGGGACAATTTAGTGAGCAACGTGAGGATAAAAGGGAAACTGGGCGACAGTGCCTAGGAGATGATCACTTTCTCCATCCACGGTAAGTCAGGGAAATTGTCCAGTAAAGTAGAAATCCTTGGTTTTAGGAAAGCTGACTTCCACAAGCTATGGGAATTCCTGGCAAGGCTCTGTGGGACCATGGACTAGTGAGGAAAGGGGTACAAGAAGGGTGGTCATTTCTCAAGAAAGCAATCCAAAAAGCTAAAAGGAAGTCCATTTCCTTTTGTAAAAAAGGCAGCAAAAGAAATGGAAGACCCCCTTGGCTCAACAGGGAAGTCATGGACCTCCTGAAATTAAAACAAGAAACCTACAAAGGATGGCAGTCAGGAATAATTACCGAAGAGGAGTACTCAGCAACAGCCTGCGCCTATAAAGAGCAGATCAGGACAGCAAGAGCACAAACCAAATATAGGTTGACAACCAGAATCAAGGATAACACAAAGTCCTTCTTTAGATATGTACGAAGTCAGAGAAAATATAAGGGAAGCATAGGGCCCCTGATGAATGAAATGGAATGGCTAATAACTGACACTCAGGAAAAAAACAAATTCCTGAATGAATACTTCACGTTGATATTCCACCAGTCCAAGGGTGTTAGCCTGCTTGACAGCATACAGGATGATCATGGTGGGGTGACCACCCCCCTCATAGTTGACATAGATCTTGTGGGGGAGTACCTGCACAAAAGCTAAATATCTACAAGCCAGCAGGACCAGATGAACTACACCTGAGGGTGCTAAAAGAGCTGGCCGATGTCATCACGTGACTGATGGTAAAGTTATTTGAAGACTTGTGGCATTTGGGAGAGCTCCCAGAATATTGAAATAAGGCCAACGTGGCACCTATCTTTAAGAAAAGGAGAAAGGAAGACCAGGAAATTACAGGTCAATCAGTTCAACCTCAATCCCTGGTAAAATTCTGGAGAAAAATTATCAAATAATCTATTACAGACAGCTTAGCAGAAGCCAGTATTCAGAAGGATAGCCAACATGGCTTCATTATGGACAGATCATGCCAGACCAACCTCATTTCCTTCTATGGTTAGGTTACACTCCACCTGGATGGGGGAAATGAAGTTGATGTCATATACCTGGACTTCAAAAAGGCCTTTGACTTCATCTTCCACGAAGCCCTCACAAGAAAATGGGGAAAATGTGGCCTCGACTACTTTACAGTCCATTGGCTAGGAAACTGGCTCCGTGGTAGGACCCAGAGAATATTGATTGACAGAACTGAGTCATCATGGCGTAGGGTGACCAGTGGCCTCCCTCAGGGTTTAGTAATCAGACCAGTGCTTTTCAACATGTTCATTAACAATTTGGATTTAGGTATTAAAAGCAAACTAGCAAAGTTCACTGATGACACCAAACTATGGGGGAGTGTGGTCATGCTTGAAGGCAGGCTGGCAATACAAGCCAACCTAGACAGGCTCGCAAGGTGAGTGGACCTCAACCAGATGTCGTTTCATATGGAAAAATGTAAAGTGCTCAATGTCCAGTTACACATCTGACTACATGGGATCTACTCATTTGTAAGATCTCTTCTCTCCCTGTGCCATTCTGCCACAGCAGAGGTCCCTGAGCTGAAGTCCCACATATAGGAAAGGAAAGGGGCAGCTGAAAGGGTATTCTCTCCCTGACCTTTCAGTTTTGGAATGTATTTTTTTCCTCTTTCCCCAGTCCAAAAGTGCTATAATCTGGTGAATTTCTAGGTAGATTATAAGGCACATGTGTTCCCTGAGCTCAGAGAAATTGGAAGGGTTCTGCTGGATGGTCATAAACAATGGATTATGATTTTAGCTGCTTTGCTGTGATTTATGTTCCTTGGATAAAAGGGCGGTCTTGCTATGTAACCTGGTTTTTAAATATGTCAAGGAGAGCCGCAGGCAAAAATGTAAAACACTTCTTTTTATGGAATGTAGCTATAAAGTTTAAAAACCAAATAAATTAATATTATATAATTGTGAGCTTGCAGCACTGCTGTCTGTCAGACATCCCAGTCTTGGATCACTGCCTGACTTGTCAGCATTTACAGGCTGAAAAGCATGCTTCCCTGCTTTATTCCCTGATCCAGTCTACATTCTGTTTCCACCCATGTCAATAAACTGTATTTGAATACATCTTTAAAAATAAATAGTTTCAGGAGTTCTTGGGTACCCAGTACAGCAGTCAAACCATCACACTACAGCCATGACCCCTCTTCCTCACCTTTGAAGTAAAAAGGCAATACCAGTCATCAGGAATAAAAGACAGTGCATTGAAGGGAAATGTCCTATGAGTAAATGCCTTAATGCAAAGCCTGGGAGTCACAAAGCAGTGAATTACAGTTTCAAACAAAACAAGAACTGACACTTTTTAAACTGCTTTTAAATCCAAAGGACGCAAAAGTGCTTTCCAAACTAGGGAATATAACTTAATAAAAATGAGAGAATGTTAGGGCCCAAATATATAAATGTAGGGAGTACCACAAGTATAACAGAACAGCATAGTACAGAACATTTAGGACAAGAAATAAAGAATACTTGATGCTTTCCCCTCACATGGGGCTCAGTTGCAACTTGGACAGCATGCAGAGCTGTGAAGCATGAGGCTGCTAGCCTGGGTGGTTAATACTGGCCATGGACAGAAGCTCATTTCTACTGTTGAAAATTTCTGGGAAATTTGGTAGAAATCATCCTGGGAGAGCGAGCATACAGACATTCTAGCTTGCAGAACTACCCTTCTCCTGTTGTCCCCAGGCCTTCTCTTGGAGGTGGATCTAGGATTTTGACAAATGAGGTGCAGAAGGTGTGGCACATCATTGCATACAACATAGCACATTTTTCACCAGTTAAAAAGAAACTAGGAACTTTACTACTGTGCTAGGACCCTAGGCTGATATTCCTTAGTTCATCAAGCAAAAAAAAAAAACTTTATTGCAATTTGTACTGATTTGCTGTATTATACATTAAGTATAAAAACACAGCAAAGTATGCAAATAATAAATTGAGGCATTAAAATTAAATAAACACCTTGTATTCAGATTTATAAAACAAAATTTAGTCTTCTTGTGAGTCTTGACAGTGTATCCTACATTTCAGTTATTTCCACGTTTGAGTTAATGTTCAAAATGGCCAGTCCATTGACACACTCTTCCCCATTGGTGAATTAATTCGAGTCTTAAGTCTCCCAGCAAGGATTTTTTGTGATATTGTTTTGGACCAGCTGTATAATTGGGAGAGTTGTTGGATGAGGTGAGACAAGGTGACATGAGGATGGGCTCTTGATGCCCAAAAGTTTGGCCAACAGCTCTTCCAACCATAGGGCTGGTCCAATAAACAATATCACAAAAAATCCTTGCCTCCAGAATAGTAACTAGCAATGTGACTAAGATCTGTAAGGTGTGAGACTGGCACAAGTATTACAGGAGGGTAGAGTGAAGATGGCTGTAGAATAATATGGCTTTGGAAAACCTTAAAGTACCTCCTTTGAAAGCAGGACTTTCACCGCTGCTGTTCTTTGTGCAGCTGCAAGGGATGGGGTGCAGAGCCCAGCTGGCCATGCACATGGAAGAGCTGCACTTTGAAGAGCACGGCTCAGGACTCCATTATGCTTAACCCATTCTCTGTGGACCCATTCAGAGTGGACAGCTTGCTCCCTCACTGCAGCAGTAGCACTGGTTGTGGAAGGGATGGGGGAAGAGGGGATGGGACTTTCCCCAGGAGCAGCATGTGCCCTGGACCCTAGGAGTCCTGCCAGGCTCCCCACTGCATACCCTATCCCTATGGTTCTCAAGCTTTTTAGACTCAAAGCAGCCCTGTGCAAGATTTCAAAATTTACTGACACCCCATTTCAGAAACAAAGATTATATGTATCTGAATATAAACATTACATTATTAAAGTGATATCATATCATATCATATATCTCATATCCTATCGTGTAATTTAACAGTCATACATTCTGATTGCTCCCCTCATCTCTGCCTGGTCTCATGTACATTTGCTCCTGGTGAAGCACATGGGTCCATGTCACTAGTGGGGACTGGGAACTGGTGGGCTAATTTCTGGCCTTATTTCCCCGTAGGGTGATCCCTCTTGAACTCCAGCCCTAGGGCCACAATGGACAAATCCTGGGTATACTCAGTCAACGAGGTAGCGCATGTGTGCCACATGGAGGTGCTGAGGGGATGAGAGGGGTGGGGGCAAGAGAACACATGAGGCTCAGGGAACAGAGAGTCTGTACTGGAGGGAGGAAGCACAGCCCCTGCTGCTGCAGCTACTCCTCTGGGCACTCACACACCAAAGGTCCAGAGCCACCTGACCTTGCAGCTCCTTCAAGCAACTCTGGGCACATGAGAGAAGCTGCAAGTTAAGCCAAGCTGAAATGTGCATTTATGTTTCCATACATTCACTCGCCTGCCAGCCCACAGCAGAGCACACTGCTCAGAGCAGCCAGCGCAGGGGCTGTCAGAAGGTGGAAGGAAGTGGACATGAGTCTGTGGGGCTCTGGGGCAGGTAGGGAGAGGACTAAGTGTCATGATTATCTCCTGGGTCAGGGGCTGGGCACTGTAGCATTCCTGAGGGTTGAGAATTACTGCCCTATCCCCACTTTAAATTCATACCCCTGCTCCCCACACACTTCCCCTTTTACCAACTCACTTCTCTCCCTTCAAACCAGTAGGGTTCCCTCAGCACAGCTACTGAGTGGAGCAGGAATCAGAGGTGTGCATCCAGGCCACTGCATCCCCTTTGGATCCATCCCTGCCTTCCCCAACATGGGGAAGCTGGTGCTTGGTTCTTCCCAATCAGGTAGGAGTTGAGCTTACAAGTGGTTATTCTAGCAAGGGAAGCTCTGTCATAGGGAAGATTTTCAAAGAGTCAAGGTGAAAGATCTGTCATGTGGATGAGGTTTGTTTCTTCTGTAAGAAACTGAATGAACAGCTGTACATGGGCAGTTTCTACTGGGAGAGTGCTAACTGTCCTGATAGAAACATAACACCTGTACATGGCCCAGCATCCTGTCTGGGATATCTCTAAGGTACAAAATATCCTGTAGTGCCTTCAGTCCACTGAACCTAAAGCAGTGGGCACACATTAATGAATTAAGCCCCATCATGCTTCTTATTGATTTAAACCTCACTATGACCCGCTGTGTTGAGGAAATTAAAGCACAGATAGGGTTACATTGGCCTGTTGCAGAGTAAGCCTAGCCATGGTCCTTGTTACACGTTACCTGTAGACCATGAAAAGGCACTTAAAATCTGAGTATCCATGCCTTAAAGCAGGAAAACTTGCACCAAGCATTCTCTGAACATTTCAAAGTTATGCCACTTTGTGCAAGGAGTAACTCTAGGTCCTGGTATCCAATTCACATTGCAGCAATGTCAGTCAGTTTCCATGGAGATAAAATGAGCATTTTTGGGACCTCCAGTATCCCAGAATGCACCACTCCCAGCCCCCCTACTCTCGCTCAGTCAAAAGTCCACCTGCCCCTCCCAGAGTGTGGTACCCAGGGCAGGCAGGGCCCCACCGGTGCTGGGGATGCCATAGCCAGCAGCCCCAAGTCCCCCAAGCTGAGCAGACTGACAGAGTTTGCCTTTCTCCCTTCTGGCAGCTCTGGGCTCCAGCTTCCTCTAGGAGTGAGGAGCTTTTGGGTGGGGGATTTACACAGTGGAAGCATGGAGCTGCCAAGGGAGGAAGCATGCTTCATGCTCCCAGCATGCAAACCCTGCCCCCCAGTGAGTGATTGCAGCTCTGCACTTCTATGGGAAGCCAGAGCATGCAGCCAACAGGAGGAAGAGAGGAAAACTCCATGCTTCTGCTGTACAACTCCCCTCCCAGCAGCTCCATTCTCCAGCATCCCCTCTAAGCATAGAACTGCACCCTCTCTATAGCATCCGTCTCTCCCTCATCCCTACACACCCAAGGACAGGAATGTCAGAGGTGTGGAGAGAGGCCACAGCCTTCACAAAGCTGTGTGGCTATGGGAAAGCCAGTGGGGCTTAAAGGAAATGTGGCCAAGCAACATGGGAAAATTTCAATTAACTGCAAGTGACCACAGTTAACTGAACTTTCCCACAGCTATTGCCTGGCTATGGGTTAAAGGCACAGCCCTCTATGGGAATGCTGGTTGCCCAGTCCCCAAAAAGAGAAGGGCTGGGATCAGGTCAGAGGAGTTGGTAGCCCGCCTGGCATGGGATCAACTGGCTGGGCTTGGCTTAGGGACTCCCCACAGCACAGATTCCACTCCCCCCGCCCACTGCCCCCCAACCCAGAGGACCCTGGCTCCTAGCCATGCCCCTGCTCACCAGCCCTTCAGCTCTAAGTCTGACTTGTTCAGAGATAGAATTAACCCTTAATGTGCAATTGCTCAGAGTATGTTTTAACTTCAACACTGCATGACATTCCCTAGGTTTAGCACATGCAAATTGTAGCATGGAACAACCACCTCTGACAACGCTTCGCTTGGCAGCTGATAGACCCTCAACATTAAGTTGTAAGATTTAGAGTTCAGGCCCAATGGCATGAAAGCTATAGGATTGCACACCATCTGATCGGTGGCAGTAACACAGGGATTCTTCAAAAACTTCTCAGAATTTGGTTCACTAAGACAGAGGTACCTAACCACTGGGCCATGGCCTGGTACTGAGCCATGAACGGGTGGCTGTCAGGTTGCAGCATGAGCTGTAACTAGCTCCCCATGGCAGTGGCTTAGACCTCGTTCGCTCCTCAGGTGCGCGCTGCCCGCAGCTACATCCCTCCACCCAGCCTGGTCCCACAGCCCCTCGCTCCCATCCTGCTCCGCTGCCAGTCAGCAGTAAAAAAAGTTGGGAATGACTGCACTAGAAGGATCATTAGTTTCCCTGGTGTGGACCAGGTGCTAACCGTTGGTGCGACATGAATGCTGGTCCATTGCCCATGACACAACTGCTGGCAAAGCTTGGAATCTTGGCTATATACCTTATCCAACTAGATCCCACTTCTTTATAACTAATGGCATCCCAAAGAATAACATTGCAATAAGAGAGGGCATCAAGCATTGAAACATCTAAAAAGTCCACAGTAGGGTTTTAATACCAACCTGAAGCTTTAAAAAAAAAAAAAAAAGGCAGTGCGGGGCTTTCTAGATGTCAAATAGGATTTTCATTTTATTTTTAGATATCTCACTTAGGATGTAAGATTTTAATTTATGGCATAACTCAGTCCATTTGGCTGCTGCTACAGCTCATGGTAGCAGTGGCTTCTACTTATGCATACTGTGCTCATCAGTGATATTATGCAGCTGATATACAGCACTTCTTTTGTTCATTTCTGGTTTTGATCTACAGCATTTGGGGATGAACAGTTCCTTTCAAGATATTTGCAAACCTTGTCAGAGTCTGATTGCAGCATGACATTGACATCAGTCTGATTATTACTTGTCTCAGGAATCACTGTATTTATGAACGCATTGGCTTTCATGTGATCATCAAGATAGCTATTAGTGTACAGTGCAAATGGCAGCAACTCCTCAACAAAGTCCTGCTGACACTGCTGAAAAGAACAAGATTCAGTCTTGCTGAAAGTGCTGGAAATCTGCTAATGACTTTTCAAAACTTTCTTTGTCAGGCATACTTCTTACAGAAGGGCTGCTCAACACTCAGCCCACAGGCCACATCTGGCCTGCAGAGCCATGGGATCTGGTCTGTGGGGCTCCTCATAGGTCAAGAAATTTGGTGGCAGGGGGAGCTATGGCAACTAATACTGCCTCCCCATGTAGCTGGATTGGGGTTGGGCCATGTTCCTCCCCCTGCTCAGCCAGATTGGGGTCAGACCATGCACCCTCCCTCTGCTCTCCTTCCCTTGTAGCAAGATCAGGGCCAGGCCACCCTCTCCCTCCTGCCCCTGTGCCAGATCCAGCCTGCAGATGGACCAGGCACTGTCCATCCAAAAGTTGGACACCATTGTCTTACAGGACTCAAACATACTGCTTCGTATGTAGCAGCTATGACTTAACATCCAAAATATAGCTTAGGTCTGCTAGAAAATATGACTACTCTGCATATCATTGATTAGGATATGTAATATAATGATAGCAAAAATGGTTTTAACATTTATACAACAGCTTTCATCCCTAGAGTTCAGAGCTCTTTAGAAAGTTAGAGAAGCTCCATTATGCCCATTCCGAAGATAAGGACAAGGGACAGAGTTAAACTGATTTCCCCAGTGTCCCACAGTAGCCAAAGTGGGAATAGAACTCATGTCACCCACACCCTTTCACCCTGGAGTAAATTTTTGAATTGCTCGTCTCAAATACAGAGCCTATCATGGAAGCAGGCCCATTATGCTAAGACAGTTATATCTACACAATAAAACTTACAGCTCCTGACAACAGTGCCCTCAAGATACTTCAGACAGACTCCCTCCTATACCAAAAGCTATGGAGCCACAGTTGGATATGAGGGGTTAACTGATTACTACTCAGTGGTGCAACTTAGCACATGACACAGAGGTGGTTTGGAAAGCAGCCCCCCTCAGAGCAATACAGTATGCTTGCAGGTATTGCTGCCAGTGATGTTGAGTTTACTGTACACACGCTGCCAGTTTCCTATTTCAGCAATAATTGGTATATATTCTCATCCAAACACATAGAGAATTCATCACACAAATTCCTAGTAGCCTATTTTCCTTTATATGCAGTCTGCTGAGATTTCATCTTACCCATTATCTGTTTATTATCTGTTGTGTAAATTTCCAACAGAACACTAATACTGAATACTAATAATGTTTTTGAATTCTTCAGCTCAATGATCCAGGGGCTCTAGGCCATAAAGCTCAAAGAAGTTTAATAAAGTTTCACATATAAACTGACTTGTCTGCTTATATGATCATGCAGAGATAACCACCTAAAATCTAGTCAAGGCCAATGGGAGAGGTAGGTGCTTAATACCTTTGAAAAGTCAGCCTCATTGGATGATATATACTGCCATGATGAGTTGTGCAGTAAATTTCATCTGTTCAAATTTTTGGATCTCTCCAAATATACAGTCAAGCTGTAAGGCCTTAATGGACACGCTAATACAAGTTACATGCTCAACATCAAGGGTCACATATGATTCTGGCAGGAACTCACAAAAAGTTAGAGAAAAGCCAACTTATATGTAGTACAATATGAAATACTGGCTGTAATAGATTTACTGTGTTTGGTATCCATGGACTATGGTACTGAAAGCAGCAATGGATCCTGCTGCAAAAGCATTTATAAATCACTGATTAGTATTGTAAGCATATAAGAATTCATAGAGACAATACATGAGGAAAAAGCAGAAGTGGTAAGAGAAGAAAAGAATGCGAGAAGAGACAGATGAGAAAAAGAGGAGAAAAAGGGCACTTCATGTAAGCTTATGAAGCAAATAGAGATAGCTGGGTGAGACATGATTAAGGAAATGGGAAGGAAAAGAAGTTATCAGAAATGAGAAAAGGAGGAGGGTGTGATTCATTTTATTCACTGATTCTGTTTCCTTTTCTTCTCTCTTTGACCCTTCCCATCTTTTCTTTTTCTTTATTCCCATTCCTTTTATGTTTTCTATTCACAAGGGATAAACACATATTTTCCAATCTAAAATTACTTATTCTTGATTACAGTAAATGGTGATCAGTCTTTCTGGGACTGCAATGAGTGTTCATCTCCCCTTATAAAAGGTAGCAGCAAACCTGAAGGCAGAGCCAATCCTATAAATTCTTTGAGCCACTGAGTAATGAATATGACTCTGCATTTAATTAGCAGGGCTCAGCCCTAGACAGGCATACCCAGTAATTTTCATCTTGAGATAGAGACAAAACTGTTAGAAATCTAAAAGGGTTCTATGAAGGAAAGTCTGTTTCATACATAGATACAGATGTAGCCATTTTTTCATTCCCTAGCTATCCAACTCATTTGAAGGTTGGCTACTTCAGACTACTAAAATGCAGGCAGGAAAGGGGAGGGGTCCTAGATTTCTACAGGTATCTGATCAAATATTGGCAGGTTTGTATATTTTCCACCAAGCAATATGGAAAGTCAAATAAGCCAATTTAAAAATCCTCCAGGCGGGGAAGAGAACCTCTCCTCTGCACTGAAACAGCTGAGCTAACAGAGTAAGCTTTCTTTTTCACTAAGTAGATTGGTACAAATCTCTGTTTATTTTAGCATTGTCAAATGTTCCAGCAAAACCCTTGGGATATGTTGCATATAGTTCCCATTAGTACTAATGGAATTATGTATCAACATTGGAAAATGTTCATTAAGGAAAGATGGTGACCCCTTTCCTCTTATTGGCAAGCAGCTACTTGTCATCTTTTGTAAATGTGGAGATCTCCACATAGGTAGGTATTTCAGGGCTGGCTCCCAGCTGTGGCCTTTATTTGTTACAAAAGTTCAGTAATAATAAATATTAAGTGTGTAATTATTATTTTAAAAGAATGAATCCAAATTCACAACAAAGAACTTAGTGGGTAAGAGGACAGAAAGAATAAGGACTACAACTCTGTTTGGAAAAATGTGCTCTGAGCAGGGACAAATTCTGCTATCCATATAAGACTGTAGACAGTCTTATATACATAAGACTCTGGGAGGCTGGTCTGAATGAAAACTAAAACACTGATCATACATGCATACATGTGAAGTAGTAGGCCTGATCCATATACGAGGTGATTTCTATGTCAGTGGGCACATCTACACATGTGCTTTAATGTACAGTAGCCTATTTTACTGCGCATTAAAGTATCACATCAAAAACTGTACTAATATGCTAATGTGCAGTAAAAATAAGCTACTGTGCATTGTCACAAAAAAGCATGCACTTTTGCTAGTGTGCAGTAGGGAAGCCTAATGTGCATTTATTTACTACCTCACATTACAGGGCATGTCTACACGTGCATTTTAATGAGCATTAGCTTATTTTAATACACATTAAAGCATCACTAAAAAACCATGCTATTTAGTTAATGGGCATTAAAATAGGCTGATGTGCTTTAAGTGTCACTTAACCACATTCCTTAGTTAATGCACATTAAGACAGGCTAATACACATTTTCCTAGTACCTCACAATGGAGGGCACCTATACATGAGCACAGAGGCTACTCCAAGGTGCTGGGATTCCAGTGCTTTGGAGCAGACTAGATTAATCGAATCTGCTGGAGCCTGGCAATTACCACACTCCAACAGACTCCTGCATTTCGCATACACATTTCTCTCTCTTTATGTGGGTTCTGTATATGTGAATTCACTCTTATGCGATGACCCTTTTTACACCCAAGATTCATTATATGTGAGGTAAATTAATTATATGCGAGGTAAGTCTGAAGGGGAAGGACAGGGGAAGGGACAGAGCCCAATGGCTACAGGTGTAGCAAAACCCCCAGTTTTTCTTTTTTTATTTTAAAATGCATTCCTTCCCCTCCCCCAACCATTTCTGACTTTTTCTTTCCCTCTCTAGTCCCTATAGATAAGTATAAGTAAGCTAAGATGTAGGATAAGCTTTAACATTTTATTTTAGGTCGTAAGTTTTATTTTTCTCTCCCCTTTTTGCAAATAACTTCCCTGCTATTTTGATATTGATACCCACTGTTTTATAAGTGATAATTATTATGTTTGTACTGCTTCTATATTGTGTGATCAGTGGTTTAGGCCAATATATGTAAGTTAGCATAAGTCATGTCAAGTTTCCATTTTGTATGTCAAGCCTCCATCTTGTGTCCTCTGCCTGGGCATCCCCTGTGCTGCAACTGTATGATTCATGTACCCCTCCCATGTAAATTGGTTTCTGGATGAATGAGAGTGATTGGGAATGATTGAAATACAATGGTAGCAGCCCTCTACTGAATGGCCGGTAATGACCAGGCCATCACCTCGCATTGATTCATCCAGGAACCACAGACCTCACCGAGGAACAGAGATAAGAACACAGCATTTGAAAGACAAAAGACCCTGCAGAACCAGCAACTCTACCATTGTACCCCACCATTACAGACACCCGAAACTGCACATCCCTGTATGGAGCACACATGCTCAGTACGCCAGGGGCTGACCCTTGCCTGGGCATGCCTCCTGTCACTAGGG
>NW_017729032.1:232263394-232263701 GCF_001723915.1 Gavialis gangeticus
ACCAATAACTTCATGGGGCTGTGTAGTGTGTAGTCTGTGTAATAAAACTGTTATTTGGACCCCTAAGTGGGTTTTGTTTTACTATGTTTTGGCCCTGCTCCAATCTCTGGTCCTTGACCCCCTAACCTCTGTCTCATCTCTCTCTGTCCTGCTTCTGGCTTACTGTCACCTCCAACACCTGTCCTGAGCTCCTCTCTCCTCCAAGCCCCCTGTTTCTTTGCTACTGTCTTATCCCCACTGCCTTTTCCTTTTCCCCTGAACAACCAGGTTTCTGCCTCAGTTTCTTTCCTGGCTCTCTCCTCCTTGC
>NW_017729032.1:232263970-232266812 GCF_001723915.1 Gavialis gangeticus
GCTTCTGTGCGTGTGTGTGTGTGTGAACTAGTGAGTATGTGTGTGTGTGTATGTGTGCATTTACATATATGGCATTGTGTGCACGATATACAAATTAGTGGTCTGTGTCTAACTTTTGGGGTGTATAGTGTATGTGCTTGAATTGGTGATAGGTATGCATGTGCCTAGGCTGGTTTGGATGTGTATGTGCCTGAGCTGGTAGTGTGTGTGTGTATGCACCTAATTGATTTATGTGTTTGTATATATGCAATTGTGTATCACGCCCTCCTGTCTAACAGCACAATATTGAGATCCTAAGAGTTGGCCTGACCCCACAGGGCAACACAGGCAGGTGGTGTCGGCCACTCGCAGGGCTGCAGCAGGGAGCAAAGTGGAGGGAACAGTCAGTGGGTGCAGGGAATGGGATGGGGGGCATGGCTCTTGCTGCTATGCACACCCCAGAAGGGCTACAGACTGGGGGTCTGTGCTGGGCTCTTCCTGGGGAGTGCGTGCCTTCAGATCTGCATGCAGGATAGTGGCAGGCTGCTACTGTGAGCTGGGTCTGGCAGTAGCAACAGGCTCTTCCTGGTGGGGTTTGGACCATGCTGTGCTCGGGGCGGGCAGTGGTGGTGCTAGGAGGGGGCTGCAGCCACCCCAAAATTCACCGTAGTCCCCCCAGAGTCACTGCCTCCTGCCCTGAGCAGAGCACAGCCCAACCCCCCTGCCAGGATGAGCCCAGTGTTGTTACTGGTCCCAGCCTGCAGTGGCAGCCTGCCCTCGTCCCGCACACAGGTCCGGGGGCATATGTCCCCCAGGAAGAGTCCAGCACAGCCCCTCAGCCTGCAGCCCTCCTGGGGTGTGCACAGCAGCAAGTGCCATGGCCCCCTGTCCCATGCCCCGCACCCACTGACAGTTCCCTCCACTTTTCTCCCTGCTGCAGCCCTGGGAGTGGCCGATGCCACCTGTCTGCAGCTGCTGGACTGCACTGCACCCCTCCCCCTCCCCCTTCCCTAACCCCAGCCTCCCTCTCCCTGGGTTACCTTTATGAGAATTCAAGTTCTGCATAGTTTTCCGGGAATGAATATACCACATAAAGCAAGGGAAACGTGTATCAGCATCCCCGTGTTTAAAAAAGGTAGTAGGGGTGCTTGAACTAAAGCTTATTCAAGTGCCCCCACTGCCATTTTTAAGTGTGGGGACGCTGATACGTGAGATACGGTGGTGCTTCTAATTGAGGTGCTGCCTGCCCCCCCACCCCAGGAGCACATATAAAAGTGCCTGGATGTACTAGATTTAATGTGCATTAACTAAGGCAAGTGAATGTAGATACGCCCAGAGGTACTAAATTTAATATGCATTAGGAAAAGCACATTAATAAACATGTAGATGTGCTCAGTATAATTCCACTAAACTCAACAGTATTACACTAGCATCTAACTGAGTAATGAGAATAATAGTAATGAATCAGAGCCATTGAAGACAATGAGACTACTAATATTCAGACATGCAGGAACAGAATTCAGGTGTCCAGGATTAGAGAGCATCATTACTATCTGATGGATTTTTAAAACAACCCTCCATCCTCCCCATTAAAATTTATATTCTGCCTGCTCTGCACAAAAACTAGTTGTAAGCATTGCCCTCATGTAAGGTGTGACCAATGGTTAATGATACACAGCATACATGTTCCATGTTTCTAAGTTATTTCCCCAGATTTCACTTTCAAAATTATTATTTAAAAAAGGAACATGTTCCTCTAACCTAACGTTTTTTAAATCCCAGTTGCCACCTTCCCTCAAGCAAAGTAAATTAAATGCATAGGTAGACAGAGTTTTTGTTATTGACAGGATGGTATATATAGTATATTTAAACTCATACCATAGACTTACTTTGGTGTGATATGTCAAGTTGCTTTCAAGAACAATCCAGTGATAACTAGGGCATGAAATGTAACGTGTTCAAACCATATGGTCATATGTTGACCTCTTCAGGTTTGCTTTTATTATAATCACCTTCTCTACCTCATCTAGTACAAATACATCTGTATATTCTGTCATACTGCCCCTCATACCAAGTATTATTATTATTTTGCATAGGACATCCTCCCTGGAGAGACTATGGAAGCTGCTACCCTTTGTTTTCTTTTCTCTGGGCTTCTCACAGTGGTATTTCTTGGAAATCCTTTTTCAAGGCCCATTTCTGCCATGATTCACAGAAGGAACCAGATAGTTACTGATGACTGAGCTGAGGGTCTTACAGGCTAAATTACTGGCTAGCTGTTATTATCATTTTGGCATGAGGGAAGAATATCAATCTAAACATGAGGAGTTATACTGCATAATGATGCAGGGAGAACATTCTTAGATTTATTTTCTTGAGTAAATGACTCCAAGATCATTGTCTACAACTTTAGGATTGCCTTCTGAGAAGTGATAAACATCTATGGCTCTCACGAAGCTGTCTAGATGTGATTCTGAAAATTGCCAGCTGTCAGCTTCTATTTGCTTATATGTCTCATTGCCAAAGGACATTTATAGCACACACACATTCATAGAGGATATGATATCCATAGAATATGCACACACATAATAAAATATATTATATATATATTGCATGCATGCTATGCGCATGCATGTGTGTTACCATGTCTCAGACAAAAGTTTAGAATAAGGCCTGTTACTTGTAAAGATGAGCAGTTTCTTTGAAAGAACAGGCGCATCATTTCCCACGAGATTCTTGGGTGTGTATTATGTCCAACAGTGTAAGTTAGAGGCCTATGATTTTGCCCACAGAAACTTGGAACAGATTCATAATCACTGGTTAGAAAAAGCAATATGCTATCTCCCCCTTTCCCTTCCCTTCC
>NW_017729032.1:232266991-232278918 GCF_001723915.1 Gavialis gangeticus
CCTTTACAGGGCAAGGCTTAAATTTGAAGATGGTTACTATGATTGCACTACAGCTTCTTCAACATTCTCATTGACTTCAATACTTATCTAACTGATAACAATAGTGAACTTTAGGAAATAGCTACAGCAGGCCATTTAGAAGGAATGCAGTAGATAACTATACCCTAAGATTGGCATTTTTGTTCAAAATAGAAAAGATGACGACACAATTATTAGCCGAGCACTTGAGCACCCAAATAAGCCCATCTCCAAAAGAAGAGTCATTGAGATGGTATAAAAATTAACAGACTTAAAGAAACCATGACATTTGTAGTTAGAAGTGCCACTTCATCAAAATTCACTTTGTAAACTGGTGCCACAGCTATACATGTCACAAACCCCATGCAATAGTGTTTATAAAGAGTGGGGGTTAAAGAAGGATTTGCTAGGATTGAGTATCTTTGGGTGGTTGTAGATGACACTTTAAAGCAGGTTTAAAGTGGGTTAAAGACCTTTTGTACCACTTTAATGGCATTGCTGTTTGCACATTCAGCAGTGTATTGCACATTAATTCCAGCTGCTGTAGCACTATCAGTGGTGTAATGCATCTTAAATGACATTGGGACACAGCAAATGATTTTGGGGCACTGCAAAGTAAAACACCTCTGAGGAGTTTTAGTTTCTAAACCCTACAGCCATGGAGGGAAGCACTGGGCCCCATGAAGCTCAGGGACTGTGCAGGCAGACCAGCAGCAGCCTGGGAAGGCAGGCTGCACAGAAGAAAAAAGAAAAAAGCAGCAAGTCTGATCTCTCCACCTCTCCTCCATGGAGCCTGCCTGCCTGAGCTGTGCAGGGGCACAGTGCTTCCCTTCACAGCTGTGGTGCCCTCTGGGACTTCCCAAGCTGGGTGCCTGTGGGAAGGTGCTGCCCAGTGGGGGGGGGGGGGCGGCACCACTGCCGCCCCCCCCGCAGCTCAGGGACCACTCTGCCTGCCAGCAGCTCACTCTCCCCTCCCCGCTACTGGAGAGGCAGGTAAGGATCAAATTAAAACAACAGCACCACTTCAATTTAGGGAGAATTACACTTTTGTGTAGTGTACACCCCCACTTTAAGACTAAATACAGACAATCAAGAAGCCCAAGGCTGAATTAATTCAATCTTCACAGGTTAATCTAAGCTGCATAAATTGAATCAATAAGAAAGTGAACAGACATTCACTTTTGATTCCAGAAATACAGCCACATACCTGCAGTGGCCCAGGCCAGAAGCCAGGTGGTGCTACAACATTCCTCCCTGCTCAGCTGGAGCAGACAGTTTGGGTCAAAGCTAGCCTGCCCACCCTGAAAGGCAGGGTATGCAGGGGAGGTCCAAAGTATCTTGGAATGCTGAAGGACTGTGAGTAAACTAGAATCTGGAAGGGATCTGGGACAGAAGTTCAATAAACTGATCTAACCCAAATCGGCTAAGTCTGATACTAAAACTATCCAGATTCATCTTAAACCAGTTTTGGCCACTTTGAAAGTGGTTTATGTGCACTGAACTTCTGTTGTGTTATATATTAGAACTCGTTTCTGATCACTTATGCCAGTTTCTGTGTAACTTCTGTCCCTAGCCTAAGAGTTAGGCTGTCACCCAGCTCCCCTCCAGGATATGACATAGCTGGAGACAGTCTAAGTTAAGAGTCAGAGCTTAAAGTCACACAGCTGTCTTAGTGCTCTTGGCATTAATAAAGAAACATCACAAAAGTGATCATTACTTCAGGAAACCGAACCTACAACACAACATGGAACCAAAAGTTGTTGAAAGCAAGTGAATGCATTGCATGGAGTGAAGTTTAAGAAAACAAATGGAGCAACTATAGACTCAGCGGAGCTGAAACTCTTCAACTACATAGCAGAAGAGGAAGAGGTTTGAGCAACATTTCCACATGTACATGAGGTTAAGTGGAGCCTCTGAAAAGCCACGTGACCCAAAGATAGTTATTTTTCTGAACATAGCAGGTGCTGAGGTACTGGATGCATATAACAATGCAACTGAGCCAAGCAGAGCAGGCCGGTTATGAGACAGTGCTCAAAAAGTTTAAGGAGTACTGCAATGCAAAAAAGTATGGAAACTTTTGAAAGATATCAGTTCCACTTGAAGTTACAAAAAGAGGGAAAATCCTTTGGGAAATGTGAAAAAGGATCTCAGACTACTGAATCAATTCTGAAGTTTTGGAGAACTCACAGACTCCATATTAGTGATCAGATGATAATAGGGATCAGAGACGTGCAGCTCAGGAAAAGACTGCTGGAGGATCCTGACCTTAAGCTAGAGAAAGCAATCAGGATATACAAAGCAGCAGAGATCACCCAGACTAGAATGAAGTCTTTGAAAGGAAAGCTAGATACCGAAATGGCTGACAGAGTAATAAACGCTGCCAGAAAAGAAGAGTGACAATACAGAAATTGCAAGGGGAGGCCTTAAAAATGCAATCAGACAGAGCTTAAGAAAGGTGGCATACCACATGCTGTGGTAGCAAAAATAAACCAAAGCAGTATCCTGATTTTGGACAACACTGCAAGAAATGAAAATATAATGTGAATGTAATGGGTATAATAGCAGGTAGAACCAGGGGGCAGTTTGAAAGCTGTGCTGACTGTTGGAGCCAAAGGCCAGTGTATCCCCTGGCCTGGGTCACTTACAGTTGAACTTTTGAATTGGTGACCTACTTTTGAGATGAGCACATGCTCAGTTGAAGCCAAATTTTTGGCAGGAACTTTCTGAGGTTCAACTTATCTATGTTTGGAAGAGACAGCCTGGTGCTGTATGCATTAACACATGCCATGTGCAAGGGGTGTGAGTGCTGTGTGCATGGACATGTGATTGGCTGTGGCCATGACTGACAGCTGTCAATGAGTAAGGCTTATAAAAGGGAATGATTTCAGAAGTTTGGGGCCCCTGCCTGATCTCAGGAGAGTATCATCCCTTCTGGTAGTGTGTGAGCTGCAGTAGTGTTTGGTTACATGTGAAGCCAAAGGGCCTGGAAAGCCAAAGGCCACCACAACTCAGGGTGGTTCAGCAGTGAGGCAGGTGATTGGGGGCAAAGTGAGGGCAGGCAGACTGCCAGTATCTTGTGCTTTGTGTGGTCAGAGTGGGTGTAAGCAGGGGAAGCTAATCCCCTCTGTGGGTGGCTGAGTCATTATACAGGCCATGGGCCATGGTGTTGAGCAACAGTGTGAGAGAGCTGCTGATTCATAGATGCTAGTGTCAGAAGGGACCTAAACAGATCATTGGGTCTGGCCCCCTGCCTAGGCAGGAAAGAGTGCTGGGATTAGATGACCCCAGCCAGATTTCATAGGTTTTATAGATGTTAGGGCTGGAAAGGACCTTGAAGATCATCAAGTCCAGCCCTCTGCCCAGGGGCAGGAAGTCAGGTAGGGTCAAAGGATCCCAGCAAGATAAACATCCAAATGTCTCTTAAAGGAGTCCAGAGTAGGTGCCTGTACCACTTCTGGAGGCAGTCCATTTCAGGCCTTGGGGGTTCAGACAGTAAAGAAATTTTTCCTCATGGCCAACCTAAAGTAGTCTTGGAGGAATTTATAACCATTAGCCCTTGTTATCCCTTGGGGCACTCCGGTGAACAGACATTCCCCCAGATCCTGATGCACACCCCTTATGTACTTATAGGCAGCCACTAGGTCCCCCCTAAGCCTGCACTTTTCCAGACTGAAGAGTCCCATGGCTCTCAGCCTCTCTTCATAAGGTATATTCTCTTGTCCTTTTATCATGCATGTGGCTCTTTTCTGAACTCTCTCAAGCTTCTCTACATCTTTCTTGAATTGTGGGGAGCCCAGAATTGAATTGCAGTGCTCCAGCTGCAGCCTCACGAAGGCCAAATACAACAGGAGGATGACATCCTGAGATTTACTTGAGAAGCATCTATAGATGCAAGCCAGAGTTTTGCCTTACCGGCTGCAACATCATATGGGTGGCCCATGTTCATCTTGTGGTTAATCATGACCCCCACATCTCTTTCAGTCATGCTGCTAGCGAGTGTAGCACTGCCGAGCCTGTAAGCATGCTGTGAGGTTTATTTTCCACCCAAGGTAAAGTACCTTGCATTTATCTGTGCTGAATGTCATCAGGTTTGTATCTGCCCACTTTCTAAGCTTATCCAAGTTGGCCTAGGTCACTAGCCTGTCCTCAGGTGTGGATGCTATGCCCCAAAGTTTAGTGTCGTTGGTGAACTTGGCCAGTGCGCTTCTGACACCAATGTCCACATCATTGATAAAGATGTTGTAGAGAACAAGTTCAAGGACAGAGCCTTGGGGGGAAACCACTGGTCACAGAGTACCATAATGATTCACTACCATCGACTACTACTCTCTGGGTCCGACCTCAGAGCCAATTTCTCAGCCATCAGATTGTGGTGTAGCCGAGGCCACAGTTGGCCAATTTTTCCATGAGTAGATCATGGGACATCAGGATCTGGGACACCAGATCAAAGGCTTTTTTAAAGTTCAGATCTATGATGTCAATCTCTTTTCCCTTGTCCAGGTGATATGTCACCTGGTCATAGAAGGAGATGAGATTGGTTAGGCAAGACCTACCCATGACAAACCCATGCTGCCTGTCCCTCAGTATGTTGCCTTCAGCCAGATTATCAAGAAAGGTCTCTTTGATATTTTTCTCCAAAATCTTATCGGGGATTGAGGTCAAGATGATTGGCCTGTAATTCCCAGGATCTACTTTCCACCCTTTCTTAAAGATGGGTATCACATTGGCTTTCTTCCAGTCTTCAGGTACTTCACCTGAGCACCATGAGTTTTTGAATATTTTTGTCAGTGGTTGGGCTATGACACCTGCCAGCTGCCAGCTCCTTGAGTACTCTAGGGTGTAATCTGTCAGGGCCAGGTGACTTGAAGGTGTCTAGCCTCTCAAGGTGTTCCTTTACAAGTTCTACACTGATGCTGGGTATAAATACGCCCTCACCCTGGCTGTCCCACATCATGCTAGGCAGGGCAGTCCCTTTGGGAAGATGAAAGACTGATGCAAAGTACTTATTGAGCAGGTTGGCTTTTTCCTGGGTATCAGTTATTAGCTGTCCCATTTGGTTCAACAGGGGTACAATGTTACCCATGCTTTCTTTCCAACTCCCCACATATCTGAAAAAGGACTTTTCATTATCCTTTATATGTGAAACCAGGAGGAGTTTGGTTACAGCCTTGGCTTCCTCGGTCCGCTCCCTGCAGGCACGGACCAGTGCTGAGTACTCCTCCTTGGTGGTTATTCCAGCCTTCCATCCTTTATAAGTCTCTTTTTTTAGCCATAGGAGGTCCTCAAGTTCCCTGGTAAGCCCTTTTGCTACTCTTCCTCTGAGATGGGATGGACAATGCTTGTGCTGTCAGGATTGCTCCCTTGAGGAGGGACCACTCCTCTTGGATTCTTCCTGTCAAGTCATGGTCCCTTACAGTCTCAAAAATGAGTCTCCTGTGCTTGTCAAAGTCAGCTTACCTAAAGTAAAGGATTTCTGCATTGCTAACTGACTTGCCAGCTCTGCAATGGATAGTGAAGGTGATCAGCTTGTGGTCACTATCACCCAGCTTTCTATCGATTCTTAGGTCACCGACTAGATCATCCCCTTTGGCCAGTACCAGGTCCAGCAACATCTTACCTCTTGTCAGCCCATAGACTTCTTGAGTCAGGTAGAACTCATCCATGCACGCGAGGTAGCTTTGAGACTGATTGGATTTGGCCAAGTGCTCTTCCTATGAGATGTCTGGGTAGTTAAAGTCTTCTGTGACAACCATGCACCAAGAGTGTGCAGCCTCAGCCAATTCCCTGGTGAATTCTTGGTCCAGCTCTTGTATCTGGTTAGGAGGTCTGTAATAGATTCTTACCATGGTGTCCCCTGTGCCATGTTCCCCAAGTATTTTAATCCAGAGGATTCCAGTCATCCTCCCTGGGTGCCAATGTCACTTTGCAGAGACATGTAGCTTTCCATGACATAGAGAGCTACACCCCACCCCTTTTATCTGCATGATCTCTCTTGTACAGGGTATAGCCATCTATACCTGTGGCCCAGTCATAGGTGGAGTCCCCACTTCTACGTCTTCTACTACTACCCAGTCTTCTCTTAAAGCCCCCCAAGGTAGAAGAGAGCATCACCTCCCTTGGAAGTCCATTCCAAATTTTGGCCACCCTTACCCTGAAGAAGTTTTTCCTCATATCTAGCTTAAATCTGCTTTCTATCAGTTTGTGAGAATTGTTCCTTGTTACCCCAAGAGATGCCCTGGTGAATAGAGCATCTCCGATCCCTTGTTGTGTCCCCCAATGAATTTGTAGGCAGCCACAAGATCACCTCTCAGCCTTCTCTTAAAGAGGCTGAAGAAGTCCAGGTCCCTCAATCTCTTCTCATAGGGCTTGTCCTGTAAGCCTCATATCATGGCCCTCCTCTGGACCCTCTCAAGTCTATCAACATCCTTCTTTAGGTATGGTGCCCAAAACTGGACACAATACTCCAACTGCAATCTAACCAATGTCACATAGAGGGGAAGTATCACTTCCTTGGTTGAATTCGTCATGCATCTGCTGATGCATGATAAAGTGCAGTTAGCTTTGCTGATGATTTCATCACACTGATGACTCATGTTCATCTTGGAGTCCACTATGACTATGAGATCCCTTTCCGCTTCTGCGCTGCTGAAAGGATCTCTTCCCAGCCAGTAGATGTGCTGGATATTTTTGCACCCTAGGTGCAGCACTCTGCACTTGTCTTTGTTGTACTGCATCCTATTGTGTACTGCCCACTTTTCTAACCTGTCCAGGTCTGCCTGCAATCATTCCTTGCCCTCCAGAGTGTGCACTTCACCCCACAATTTAGTATCACCCCCAAACTTGGACAGAGCACACTTCACACCCACATCCAAGTCACTGATGAAGATATTGAAGAGTACAGGTCCAAGGACCGATCCCTGTGGGACCCCACTACCCACATCCTTCCAGGTCGATATCAGCCTGTCTACTACCACTCTCTGGGTGTGACTACTAAGTCAATTTGCCATCCACTGGACTGTGTAAATATCTATGTCACAGCCTCTCAATTTATTTATGAGAATGGGATGAGATACCGTATCAAAGGCCTTGCTAAAATCGAAGAAAATGACATTCACCTCTACTCCTGTGTCAAAGCATTTTGTGATTCTGTCATAAAGTGAAACCAGATTGGCTAGGCATGATCTACCTGCTATGAATCCATGCTGGTTTCCCTGCTGCATTACTTTTTCCGCTGGACTCCCACAAAATATGATCTTTCAAAATCCTTTCAAAGACTTTTCCAAGGATGGAGGTGAGACTGACTGGCCTATAATTACTTGGATCCTCCTTCCTCCACTTCTTGAAAATAGAAACCACACTGGCCCTTTTCCAGTCCTCTGGAACCTGACCCAAGGGCCACAAGCGTTCAAACAGCCATGCCAGTGGCTCTGCTATGACACGGGCCAATTCCTTCAGGGAGCTCATCTAGGCCTGCTGACTTGATGATGAGAGAGCTCATATTGCTTTCAAGCACCTCCTAGCAGGGGCACAATTTTGTTGCTTATTTTTGGCATGGTTGTATTGGGGGCTGTATTGGGGTATATATGGTTCTTGTTGTTATTGGATCTTGTTCGTTGATTAATCATTGTTGTTGTATTGTGTTATATTATAATAAATTGTTGATTACCTTTTCTAATTGTGTTGTTTGTTTATTGTCATCTAATTAATTATTATCAAGTGCCAGGTAGAGTCAGGCAGTAGGTTTAGCCTGGCAAGAGCAGGCCACCCACCACTTTCACTTATATCACTGTAGGCTAATTAAGTAGTCTACTAATTTGTGCATCAACACTGACTGTTAATTTGGACTGCAACTTCCAGGAACCCCCAGGGGTTGGGGGCAGGAAAAAGGAAAAGGTTGTCGAAGGCTGGAGTAAGAAGAAAGATCAATGTACACATAGAACCTACACAGAGGAGTGCACAGCAGAGCTGGAGATATTACTGTCTTGGTCAACCAGGGCTGTGGACCAAAGGAGCTGGACTCTAACTTAGGGGCAGTTGCAGGCTGCTTTTTGAGCACTCATAGTTTCATAGTTTCTAGGGTCGGAAGTGACCTGAGAAGATCATCTAGTCCGACCCCCTGCCATGGCAGGAAAGAGTACTGGGGTTAAACGACCCCAGCAAGGTGTTCATCTAACCTCCTCTTAAAAACCCCCAGGGTAGGAGCCTGCACCACCTCCCTTGGAAGTTGGTTCCAGACCCTAGCCGCCCTGACCGTGAAATAGCGCCTTCTGATGTCTAACCTAAACCTACCTTCTGCTAGCTTGTGACCGTTGTTCCTGGTCACTCCTGGCTGTGCTCGGGGGAACAGTGACTCCCCCAACGCCTTCTGATCCCCCCTGATCAGTTTGTAACAGGCCACAAGATCCCCCCTCAGCCTTCTCTTGTGGAGGCTGAACAGGTTCAGGTCCGAGGGACTAGAGGCTTGTTTGGGGATGTCTCTGGAGGTGTGGGGGAGAAATTAAGGTGCTGAGTATATGTTATCACAGTGTTGATGTTTCTTTACCTTTTACTTGTTTCTTCACTTCGGCCCATTAGGTTATGGCCCTAACTTTTATGATTTATATAGAAGTGATCATTCTGCCTCCCCCACCTTGCTTCTTATGCCAGTTTCCATGGATTCAGGCTTGGCACAAATTGATGACAGAGGTAGGATTCTGAAGGGGGGCTATCCCACAACTGAGGCAAATTGGGATTGGTGGTCATAGGCCATAAGGCACAGGGCAAACTGCTGAAGTGAGTCCATAGATTTTGTTGTGTGGGGATTTGATCAGGGAATGAGTACAACAGAGGAGGGGGTACTCCCAATGGGAGGGGAACACACACATATCCCATTTAGTGTCTCAAGGCCTATTTATCCAATCTAGTACTCTGTAGTGGGGAGCAACAAGAATTGGGTGTCTGGCATGAACAATTTGAAATGGTAGCTGAGATCGATGGGTGGTATTGGACTACTAAGCTAAAATTCCTGTGCTTTGTGCTCACAAGGCCAGGGAGGTCTACTGTGGGCTCAACAGTGAAGCCAAACAAAATTATGAGTACCTAAGAGTGGCCTTCAGGAATGCTTTGAAATCAGGTTTAGGTCTTGACTGGGACCATGAAGCTTTCTTTAATCAGAGGAAGACTTCATGATTAACTGTAAAGGCCCTCCCACAAGTCAGTCCAGAGATACAGTCTGCTGGCCCATGATGATTATTAACAATGCCTTCAGTGGGAAGAAACAGGTTCAGCTAAGGCTGGGGACATGAACATTACATGCCTCCCGAGGCTGGGGGGGCACAGTAACCACACACAGGTGGCGGTGGCGAGCTTCTGCAGGTGGCCACAGCAGTGTCAGTGGCGAGGGGCAGAGAAGGGTGGTGAGCACCAACTGGGAATCAGCGACTACCTACAGATGCTGCTGGCAGTGTAGGCTGCAGCCAGTGGCAATTGGCGACCACCTCCAGACACCGCCAGCGTTGCTGGCAATGAGAGGGCAGGGGCATGGTGAGCAGTGACTGCTCACAGGCACCACCAGCAGCATCAGTGGTAGCCAATCTCAGGGGGTATATGTGCACCCGTGTGCACCTCCTACATATTGCCAATGGTTGAGGAGACCCCCATAGCCTTGAATGGTGCCATAAAATTAGCCACTGATATGAAAGTGGTGAAAAAATTGGAGGCCCTAAATATCCAAGGCATGGAGGCAAGGTGTACATGCATGCCAGGAGCACACATTCCAACCCTGGAGTCATCAGGTTAGCAAATGGTGATGGAGACATTGAGAGAGATCTGAGACAAACTGGACCTGCTCACAGAGAGAATGGAAACCTAGTCCCAGAACAGACATGCATAATTGGGACATTTGAGACAGGTGTGGCTGTCCTGCAGGAGGATGCTGGATCAGGGAAGTTGCTTGCTGTAAGAATATTGAGCTCAAATAAAAACCCAAACCTTAGAGAGCCAGGAAATAACCTTCAACAGGACAAACTTTTTGGGACATGATCTCTACAGGGAAGATAGGGCCAGATCCAGAGGAAGCTATTAAGGCCTAGCCAGTAACAGAACTGTACAGCTTCTTTGGTTTAACCTCCTATTACAGAATATGTGTGGCAGATTTTGCTACCATTGCAAGTCCCTTACATAAGCTCTCCAATAAGGCAAAGTTCACCTGGACTGAAGAATGTCAAGATACTTATAGAGCTAAAGCGATGGTTGATGTTATCTCCTATCTTAGTGTAACCCAACCCTCAGCTCACAAGCTGAAGGATGCCAGAAAAAGGTACTAGCCCATGCAAGCCAAGCCTTAAACGAAGCCAAAAGTCAATATGCAGCTACAAGAAAGGAATTGTTTGCTGTGGTGACCTTTACCAAACATTTTTACTCTATCCCCTGGGAAGATGCTTCACGTTAAGAATAGACCACTGTTCTCTCTAGCGACTACACAATTTCCAACAACCCAAAGGTCAACTGGGTAGACTGTTAGAACAGCTCACTGAATTTGACTACCAAATAGTGCATCATCCTTGGAGACAGCACCAGAATGCTGATGCCTTGTCCCATAGGCCTGACACTAGAAACTGAACCTGAAGCTGAAGGAGTGGGGATACAACCACCATCAGAAGTGGCGGCAGCCAGGGTAAACCAGCCCCAAATACAGAAAAAAACAGAAGGTTGGCAGATTGGTGTACAACATAACAGGAAGATGCTGACATTGACAAACTAATAAGGTGGAAGGAACTCAATGGTAAGAAGTTCCCTGAAGAAGAACAATGTCATCCATGCCTGATGAGGTACCAGATAGTGTGGCCTGAACTAAGCATTAGGCAAGTAGTACTGGTGTAAAAACTTCCAGAATCTGCCCAGGGACCTGAGTTTATTCACATAGTGGAACCAAAGAAGAAAATAGCAAAAATTCTGCAAGCTCTGAATGATTCCAATGCCAGGGGACATTTGGGCATTGAGAAGTCTCTCATAAGGTTTAGTCTCAGTATGTCTGGTTAGGCTAGAAAAAAACCTGTTAAGGAGTAGTGTAGGTCATGTGTAATGCCCAGAAAGGAATAAAGAGTAATCCCAGAGCTCCCATAGCTTCCATGCAGGTTGGACAACCCCTAGGAAGATAACAATAGATATTCACAAAGAAACAAATATGTTCTAGTAGCACCTGACTATTTTTCCCACTGGGAAGATGCATACCCTCTTCCTGATCAGGAGGCTCAGACTATGGCAACAGTGTATATTGAGAGATGGGTGTGCTGCTATGGTGTACTTCAATTCCTACAGACTGACCAGGGGAGAAATTTTGAATTTCAACTATTCCATCATGCCTGTAACCTTTTGAAATACAACAAAGCCTGCACTACACCATAATCACCCCCAGTCTGATGGATTAATGGAAAAATTCAACTGTACTCTAGTTGACACGCTGCCCTCCCTGCTCAGAGACAGTCAGATGGAGTGGGATGAGATACTCCCTTATGCCATGATGGCCTACCAGTGCAGTGTGCAGTCATCTATCGGATAAACACCTTATATGGTGTTGTTTGGACAGGAGATTTGCCTACCTGTTTATGCTCCCTAGAGTAAATATATTAGAAGAATTGAACAATCTGTCTGAATGTTATAAACATGGCAGACACCTAAGTTCAGTTAGCCAATCTGTTAAGATACATCAGGCTGCAGCCAAAACAAGGCAAAAAGCAGAGCCAGCCTTAGGGGTGCGACTGTCGAGGGGCCTGTGGTCAGAGAAGTACCGAACAGTGCCTAGCCCAGCCCAACCTACCCCACTACACCCCACCCCCCCCCACCCCACACACACACACACACTGATGCTTACCAGGCTGCCAGCTGGCCAGGTACTGCCTAAGCTCTGAGGGGCCTGATACTTTTTTCCT
>NW_017729032.1:232283918-232285286 GCF_001723915.1 Gavialis gangeticus
ACACCCCACCCCACACACACACACACACACACACACAACTTCCAGCCACCGCTCAGGAGGACCTGGGTCAGTCATGTGCGGATGGGGTGGTGCCTGCTCCAGTCTGCCCTCCTTGCTCCCACACAGCACCAGTGTCAGGTGCTTTGCAAAGGAATAAGGGTTTATATGCATTACTTTTAGCCCAAGATTACCACAGTCTAATGGATTTGTAGAAAATGGTATCAAAACAACAAAAAGGCTGCTAAACAAAGCACAAGAGTCTCACACAGATCCTTATCTGGCATTAATACATTTTAGAGCATGTCTTTTGAAACAACCGCTTTCGCCATTTGACCAAGTATTTAAACAGGAAACTTAGAAGAAGACTGCTTAATTTGGTAAACACTGATAAGGAACAACAAAATTGTCATAAATGCTTAGAATAAATATAAACATAAGTTTTATTATGGCAAGATATAACCAGAACTAGAACCTTTGCTACCCCGCAACAGGGTATGCATACATGATTGTAAAACATGGAGGAGATAGTTGTCACTTGTAAGGTAGCTCCTAGATCTTATGAAGTGGAGGCAGCAAAGGAACTGCCTACAGGAGGAATAAGAAACACTTGCAGTACATCCAGAAAGGACAGGAGAGAGAACAAACAGTGTCCAAACTGGAGAAGGACATGGAGGAAAATAAAACACAGACCAAGCAAGACAATGCAGAGACTAATAAGGTACCTTGTGGACCTGCAAGGCTGCAAATGGGTATTGCAAAGACTGATTGACAGTTGTTAGCTTATTCAAAATTTGAATTATTGCATATATGGCACTACTGGTTAAAATGGGTTGTGCTTTTACTTGGAATGGAGACGTGAGGATTATATGTCTCTAAGAATTAGGCTATCACTCAGCTCCCCCTCTGGATATCATATAGCTGGAGATAGGTGGAATTAAAGACAAAACAGAGAGAGTTTCATGGCTAGCTTCGTGCTGTTGGCATCTAGAAAGAAACCTCATTGTAAAAAGTGGCTTCGGCCTCAGTGAACTGAACCCACAATTCAACAGGAGTATCAAGGATACAGGTCTGGACTGTATTAGATCCCATGCCACCACTATAACTGCTTGTCCTGCCACTGCTGCTGGATCTAGATATGTCCTGTGAAGAGAGCCACAGTCCTGATCCAACCTAGGGAGCCAATAGAGTTTGATACTTCTGTGTTAAAGCAAGACTTGTATGTCCCCTTTAGCTAGATATAAAACTTTGCTTCTGGAAATTTGTTTGATAATGATAAATGTCATTATTTAGGTTATATAGGGAGGATGAAGAAGGCACCGGGAAACTCGGGGCCCCTGCAAGATTCTCTGGGCAATCTGGTGGTTGTGC
>NW_017729032.1:232285297-232285516 GCF_001723915.1 Gavialis gangeticus
TTGCAGATTGGCTGAAGGGTCGCATTCAGAGGGTGGTGGTGGATGTGTCATATTCGACGTGGGGGAAGCGGGCAGCGCAGTCCCCCAGGGCTCGGTCCTTCGGCCCGTACTGTTCAATTTCTTTATCAGCGTTCTGGACAACAGGGTGAAAAGCAACCTGTTTAAATTTGCTGATGATACCAAAATTTGGGGTAAGCTGAGCATGGTAGTAGGGAGGGA
>NW_017729032.1:232290516-232293173 GCF_001723915.1 Gavialis gangeticus
TTTAAATTTGCTGATGATACCAAAATTTGGGGTAAGCTGAGCATGGTAGTAGGGAGGGAAAGACTGCAGCAAGACCTGGATAGGTTACAGGGGTGGGCTAACAAAAACAGGATGCGTTTCAATACTGACAAGTGCAGGGTGCTGCACTTGGGCAGTAGTAACCAGCAGCACACTTATAAGATGAGAAACTCCCTTCTTGACAGCAGAAAGGAGGCAGAAAGGGATCTTGGAGTCATTATTGACTCCAAGATGAATGTGAGCCGACAACGCGAGGTCACGGTTGGCAGGGCTAATCGGACCTTGTCATGCATCCATAGGTGCATCTCAAGTAGGGTCAAGGAGGTGATCCTCCCCCTCTACGTGACACTGGTTAGGCCACAGCTGGAGTACTGTGGCCCAGTTCTGTGCGCCCCACTTCAGGAGGGATGTGGACAGCACTGAGAGGGTCCAGGAGGGCCACCCACATGATCCGGGGACAACAGAACAGACCTTACAATGAGAGACTGTGGGACCTCAACCTATTCAGCCTTCACAAGAGAAGGCTGAGGGGGGACCTGGTGACCATCTATAAACTCACTGGGGGAGACCAGAAAGGTTTGGGAGAGACCTTGTTTCCCCTAGCGCCCCCTGGCATAACAAGGAATAACGGCCACAACTTGTTAGAGAGTAGGTTTAGATTACACATCCGTAATCCGGCTAGGATCTGGAACCAACTTCCAAGGGAAGTGGTGCTGGCTCCTACCCTGGGGGTCTTTAAAGAAGAGGCTTGATGCCTACCTGGCTGTAGTCACTTGAGCCCAGTTTTTCTCCTGCCCAGGTGGGGGGTCAGACTTGAAGATCTACAGGGTCCCTTCTGACCCTACTTCTATGATTCTATGACAGAACACCTGCTTCAAAAACACACAGAATGATGCTGCTTTGTCTTTCCCTTTCTGTTCTTTTCAAAACCTTGTTTCTATTAAAATAACCTCCCCAGAATGAGGATTTTTTTTTAATGTTATGTTTTCCATTTTAGTTTCATGGAGCTATTAGTCTTCAACAGTGACATGGCGGGGGACGGGGGGGGGACAATTAGTGCACAGTACACAAGAAACAAACCTGATAAATTGGAGGTTTTTGTTTGTTTTAGCAGAAAAAACCCACATAAAATAAATCATAAACATAATAATCATAATAATAAACCCATCACAGCTCACCTGCTATTAGCATATGTATTATAACACACAAGGGTTCAAAGAGAAACCAGGGATCATTGGGCTAGGAACTGTACATTCTGGAGGGAGGGGAGGCAGGGTCTGCATTGAAGAGTTCAGGATCTAAATAGAAAACACAAAAGGGGGAGTTGAAATAAAGGCACAAAGAACAAGAGACATGCCTAGGTTCACACAGCAAATCAGTGGCAGAGCCATGAATAGATTCAAATTTTCCGCTCCCACTCCAGTACCTTATCAGTGTGTGGCTGCGTGCTAAGGCTGTGCAAAGCTTTGATCCCTCATTCAGTTCGCCAGATATCTGTCCCAATTTGGTGGCTGAATCTCTGAATCTGAACTGAATCAGAGGACCCTTTAATCTCTCTGAATCAAATCAGAACCCTCCAAGATTTGGAAAGGTTCAGCAGTTTGGACATAGACATAGCTTTAAATGTTTTTTCTACGTACCTCTAGGTAGTATGCCGCTTGTGAATGCTGTGATGCTGGGGTGCATGGAGCATCCCACAGAAGTGCAGGGGGTCCCCAGTGCTCTCAGCAGTGGATGTCAGGGAGCATGCCTGGGGGGGCCCCTGCCCCCCATGGTTTGGTGACTGGTGCCTCCTGGGTCTGGGGGGGCACCTGAGGTCCCCCTGTGACTGACTGCCGAGCTGTGGAGTTGTGGGGAGTCCACTTCTGGATTCACTGCCAAGCATGTGGAGGGCCCCCCACACTCCTGTGGGATGCTTCATGTGCTCCAGCACTGCAGCGTTCACAAGCCACGCTGGTACCGAAGAAAAGCCTTGTAGAAAAAACTTTTAAAGCTATATCTATATCTGAATCACTGATTCTCCAAAATCAGCATTAAATCTTCAGATTCGGATTCGGCCGAATCAAATCAGGGACAATGTTCCAAATCAATTAATCGAATCACTGTCCCCGATTCAGGCTGGATCTGAATCTAAATCAAAAAGAGCCTGCTTCACACACACCTACTGTATGCACATGTTCAAATGATCTGGGAAAATTTTCCCAGGTTTGTTTTCCTGGTAGAAAAAAAATCCAGTGACCTCCTAAACAGATGTTTTAATGCTGAGTCCCTGAAGAGCAGAGAGCTTCCAGTGTTGATGATATGCAGTAGGGTGTGCAAAATTTCACCGACTGTTTGATTTCAATGCTGTTTCGACTTGTTTTGAGCTTGAAACAGCTAAATCAAAATGAAATGAAGGGCTTCAAAACAGCCTTGAAACAAAATGAAAGCAGTCAAAACATCTTGAAAATTTCAAAGTGTTTCAAGTTTCAAAACTGAAGTTGGGCTTGCCTTCAGGGAAACAAAGTAAGGAGAGGGAGGGGGAAGAAGGGAGAAGGACTGTTCTGACATTGACTGTGTAGCTGGCCAGTGACTGTGATCCTTCCCTGCGGTCCCTTCCAATCCCAGTGCTCTGAGGGAGGGATGGAAAAACAGCATAA
>NW_017729032.1:232298173-232303615 GCF_001723915.1 Gavialis gangeticus
CCTAAAAGGCAGCATTGTTTGAACTGGCCTGCTTTCTGCCTAGGGGTCAGTTACTGAGCTATCTTCCAGAAGGTCAGGAACATTAGACAACAAAGGCTACTACTACCATTGATTTGATTTCCTACTTGCTAACCTAGCAAGTAGGATTCCACAATACCTCTTGCTTTCTTTCTAGACCCTTTTATTTTATTATTATATTCATTGATTTTTTTTTCAGTTTCATAATTATATTGGATATTATACTATAGAATTTATATAGGAGGGCACATGCACATTTATATAAATTTTTATTTTTATATATTTATATATCTTGCACCAACCATAACCTCCCCCCCCCATGACAACAAGCAGCAGCACCAGCACAACAGTCTCCTCCACCCCCATTTCACTTCCCATGCTGAACCTTCCAATGCCAGAGGATGAGCTGGATCTGGATCTCAGTGCCCCAGCAAGAGAAACTCTGGGGGAGGAGGAAGAATCATCTGAGTTTATGCTCCACACCCCTCAAGTTTCCCCTAAAGCCCAATCTCCTTCTCCAGAAGGCACTTCAGATGAGGCTGAGGTAGAGCTTGCACGGGCAAGTGGCTCAGCTGAGTCCACTCCTCCTGTTGGTGTGCCTCTGCCTGCTGAGGAGGGGGAAACTGCAGCCTCCACTCATGCACCTGCACCCCAGAAGCGAGCAGGTACTGTAGTCTGGGATCATTTCAAGCTGGCAGATGTTCCCATATATGCTATCTGACTGCACTGCCAAGCCAAGGGAACAAAATACATGAGCACCATGGGGATGCTGATGCATCTCCTTAGGCACCACCTCCATTGTTCTTGCTCCTCCTCAGCCTGGCACCAGCAGGAACATGCCCAAAGGGAAGTTCCCCTCTTGCTCCAAAGCCCCCATCCCCCCAAAACAAAGGCAGGCCACTCTGGAACAGTGGGGGAAAGGCAGACAGAAAGGGGGGCACGTTGAAAGGGTGAGTGAGATCACTCAGAGCATTGGGGAGATGCTTGCTATGGATGGACAATCCTTTTCCTTAGTGGCTAGGGTTCGGGTGGCTTATGGCACTCATGGCCTCATCATACCAAGTGCCTGCACACACCACCTTGAGCAGGATGGTGGTGCCCTTCCTGTATGAGGCATCCAGGGAGTACTTGATGGAGGAGCTGCACAAGACAGGTCTGCAGGTGGCTTTACACTTCACCTTGGACATCTCGAGCAGGTGGGTGGAAATCATGCATACCTCTCCCTCACAGGGAATGGGTGCTACTAAGGCCATCAGTGGGCTCTCCTTCAAGCTGAGGTGATGGATGAGTCCAACACGGCAACAGAGATCATGGGAGCCATGAACTGCTTGAAGCAGGGGTAGTTCATTGGGCAGGTCGAGATCACCCATGGGTTCATGGTTACTGACAATGGGGCCAATATGGTCAAGGTAGTCCACGATGCCAACTTTTTTGGCATCCGCCATGTGGCACACAAGTTCCACCTCATAAACAGGGATGCCTTTGAAGGGGACAGGGCTGCCAGGGATGGAGCCAGCACCACCAGCAAGCTCATTTCAAAATGCATGAAGGTGGCAGGCTACTTCCACCAAAACATCAAGGGGGAGTGGAGTGGGGGTAAGATGTTGCACGACAAACAAATACAGCTGAACTTCCCGCAGCACAAAATCATGTAGGATGTGAAAACTCGGTGGAACTGCACATACCTGATGCTTGAGAAGTTGGTGGAGCAACAGAAGGCCATCCATGAGATGGCCTTGCTCGGGGAGATTAGGATCAGCAGCCACCCCTAACAGAGTTGAGTGGGATACCATCTCCTAGATCTTGGTGGTCCTCAATCCCTTCCTCAGGACCACTGAGATCGTCAGCGATGGGTCAGGAGTAAAGCAACCCCCCCCAGCTAGAGTCCGGGGAAGGACAGTAAGGGGGCAGGGGGCAGACACGTCAGGAAGTGGCTCATTATTCTGTGTTTTGTTACTACATTTTATTTAGTTACCCCATGTGAAGGGGAATAGAGGGAGAGTGTGGGTATCCCTGAGGGATGGAGCTGAGGAGAAGCCTTGGAAGGTTTACCTTTTTTTGCATTTCCCCGAAAGAAGAGGTGGAAGCAAGGAGGGCCGAGGGTGTAGACCCACATGGGCAAACGTGGCTATAGGCCATGGGCATCTAGACACCAAGTCGGAAGTTGTTATCCCACCGGGGGGACAAGGCCAACAGACAGACGATGCACTGAAGGAGGCGTAAGGCCAGGGTGTAGGGATGGTGGAGCCCCGTGAATGACCGCCGGGCGAACCACGGGCCACCGAGTATACTCGATGACCAACCGCGCCTACTGAGGAACAACAAGTCATGGAAGGTTGAGAACGGGGGAGGCGACTCGGGGAGACATCTACTTGGTCTACGATACGAGTCTGTAAGGCGCTTGACGTCTACCACCAGAGTGAAGGTCGCCCGAGAGCGGCTATTCGAGGCTTGGTGGCCGCACAGGAATATTATATAACCATACAGACTAGTTAAAATACACTTTTGCGTTATATTAGAGTCCTGTTAATTGCTGAAACTGTACTTTTTAGGGAGTGCTCCAAGCCCCTGTGAAGTCAACTGGAATCTTTCCAGTGATTTCAGTGGGCTTTGGATAACAGTCCTGGACAATGATTGCCCTATCATCTTATTCTAATTATGACTTAAACAGACTTCAGTGTTGTTACTGTGGATATTTTTTAGAAGAGATATAATGAAAAATGTAATAGATTTCATCGGCATTAGGGCTGGAAGGGATCTCATAAGATCACTGAGTCTTGCCCCTTGCCCAAGGGGTAGGAAATCAGCTAGGGTCAAAGGATCCCAGCAAATTAAGCATCCAAATGTTCAATGTATTTCTACACTTTTAGAAAGAGACAGGAAAGGTGGTAGAATTATGGATCAGCAGTTTGCAACATGGGGTCCAGTACACCAGAACAGAGTAAAATGCTCCATCTTTATGAACCAGTGCTTACCTGAAACTATCTTTCTGGTTCTTATGAGGTAGTGCAGCTCAGCAGCTTATTCATATAAATACCATGATTTATCTCATGTCAGATATCAGCATTACACATGTACACAGCACATCACCATGTACTATATGTTCTCATAAATGGAGACAAAAGAGGTCTGTCCTCTGAGCATTCCGTAGGATGTTACTTAGATCACCCTGAATTTTAACTAACAAAACCTTCATTATATTTAGCTGATTAAACAAAAAACACAGTACTAAAGCTCAACAGGATTACCTATTAGATCATAATTGAAATTCACATTATAATTTTAACTAATGCCATATCCAAGAGCACTGATTTTTATCTTAAGATGAATACAAATCTGCACTAATCCAGCAATAAATACAGAGTTTTTAATTATATAAATAAATAACATCCTTACCATCATATCTATTGGGAAATATTACATTAAGATGGGATCTTTTTAAAAGAGCTAAAACTGAGTAGGAATACAATGCCCAAAATATACTCTTAACTTTTTTTTTTTTAAGAATTCATATACTTTGTAAATTCAAACAAGCACTGAACCTCACTAACCTCATCACCAGAAGCCAACTTCCTACAGCCCAAAACACACTGAATGAATCCAGCCCATGCCATGACAAGACACATAAAACCTACCAACAATATCTCCAGTATGGAGATATCTTTACAATACATTTCTCCATCAGGGCACCAAGTGCCCTGATAGAAAATACATGGAAACACCAAGCAACAACTGCACACCAGAATGAACACACACTGAAAATCTATCAAAGACAAGAACAGAACACCACCTGTCTCCAGTCTCTCAGGCTTGATCCTCAAAGGGAATTTACAAGTCACTTCTCAAAGATGAGCCTATGAACTGCACTTCATCAACCTCCTAGGTACAGAAACTCATGGACTCAATATAGACATTGGAATTCAGACACACTACAACCTGCCAGACATCCGACACCCCAGGTTTCTCTGCACTTTTACCTGCACTGCTACACCCCCTCCCTCCCGGCCCTACTCCAGCCTGTCCCTCACCTTCTGATGCCTTCATTTTCATTTTCACTGACTGGCTTTCTTGCCTGCATTGCATGCCAGCCTCTGGCTTCTTTACTATTATTCCCATCCAGGAACAGCACACACACCAACTGCAGGTGCTTCCTCAGCCTAACAAAGGGTTTTTCAACCTGAAAGCTGGCATCCCAGGCAGCTAAGATGAGCTCACCTGGAGCCTTATAACTCCACTGCAACTAGCAAGCATTAGGCCTGTCAAAGATGTGACAGGTCTAGGCTTTCCCCAGCCAGGAGTGAGTGAGGGAGTGAGGGAGGTGGCTGGAGGTTACTGCACCTCCTACCCGCCTTTCAACAGGGGGATGCTTGGTCCTGACATTTCCTGGGGCTGCCAGCAGCCCCACCAGACTTTCTGACCCTGGCAGAGTGCAGTTTTAGTGGTCAAGACCTGGGGCCCCCTCCTTCCTCATAGCCCTAGCTCATACCTCCAAGTTCATCCTGGCCTCAGGAACACAGCAGGGACATTTTCTTCCCCTCCTGGCTCGTGATGCAGTGAGTGCTGCCTCCAGCTCTGAGAGCAGGGCATTAAATGTTTTTTTAAAAATGAAAAAAGAAAATAGGTGCGGACCTCCCAATAGGGTGACACTCACTCCATCTTCACCTGGAGCTTGGGAAACCCCAGCAATGGGAGGTTCACTTTGAGGAACACCAGATGCTCCACCAAACCAGGATCCAAGTAGGTGTGGTGGGGTGTCTCTACAGTCCCAGCAATGCTAAGCATCCTCTCGCTCAGAACACTGGTTGGTGGACAGAACAGGTGTTCCCAGGCAACTATGGCCAGATCTGGCTGTGACTTGCCCAGTAGGCCAAGGGGCCCCACAGCAGCGGCTCCACATCTTCAGTGAGATAGGCAGCCATCAGGCCTGAGTGCTACCTGCCTGATGGTTGGAACTGGTGCCTCTGAACCCCACCACTGTAAACCCCTCAGGGCTCTCCCGGGGTCTTCTCCCCCTGGCATGGCTTCCTCCTTGCCTCCGTTGTCCCAACACCTGCACCTGGGGTCAGCTTTGCCTCTGGGTGCAGCTCTAGCTCCATCTCTGGCCGGCATGCTTGTAGCTCCCTCGCCGTCCTGTGCGGGCTCCAGTAGGGGTGCTCTGCTTTGCACTGACAGTGTCTGCCTCAGCTTGTCAGGCTATCAGGTCCCATGGGGAGGATCCCTTCAACTCCATGCAGCAGCTGCAGCTCCTCTCCTATGCTGCCGTCCTCCTCTGTGGCATCGGCCACCATTTTTATTTTTGCCGGCTGGCGTCTGAAGCTGACACAATCGACCAGCTGTAATTGAATAAAGAGGCGACTGACGAGCTTGTTGGGCAACACGGAGCTAGCAAGCCAAGCTCGCGGTGTTGGTCACGGTGGTGCGGCC
>NW_017729032.1:232304439-232309317 GCF_001723915.1 Gavialis gangeticus
ATCAAGGCCCCCTGTGGTGAGGAAGGGAGTAGGGCTGAGCCTCCACATCTGCCCCAGACAAACCCAGGCCAGAGTCTGGGGCCAGGAAAGGGAGTTAAACACCCCTTCTCCTGCTCAAACTTTCTGCTGGCTGTGACTATGGACTACAAATCCCAGAGGCACCTGGAAGCAGGAAGAGGAAGTAATGAGCAATGCTTCTGTGACTGTGGACTGCAAATTGCAGAGACCTCAGGGGGGACAGGAAGAGGAAGGGAACACACACATGCCATGCTGGCTACATGCCAGAGAGCCATGCTGTAGCAACCCCCTGCTTCTGGCTTGAGCCACTGCAGGCATGTGACTGCATTTCCTGAATCAAAAGGTAAATGTCTGTCCAGTTGTTTTTCAGTTTAATCTCTGCAGTTTAAACAAACCTGCAAAGACTGAATCAGTTCAGCCTCAGGCTTTTTGACTCTCTGTACATAGCTGTTGAGTTCTAAAACTATACTGGATGGGCCAAAAGGAGCAAGTCCCCATACAAACTGGCAGAAACTGAACCTCAAATTATGGAATGAAAAGTCTTGGTAATGAAGAGTCAGTAATTAGCCAGATGGTGTCTACACTACAGAGACTGATGTTTTTCCTCAAAAGGATGACAGCCTTATTGAACTTGCTCTTACAACCCAGGTTATATAGATAAGACAGCCGGGAATTTTCTATAAGGTTAAAATATGAGATTCTTTTCCCCAAAGTAACTAATAAACTAGTTCCTAAAGATCACTGTAGTAGAATAGGACCAAAGAGATTACTTTGTGTTACCATTTTCCCCTCAAGGTAAAAGTCAAGAATAAAATTAAATGAGAAGAGAGAAAAATGTTACCTCAATAGTAAAAACCAAACAAAATAATAAAATGCAATAGTTAATCAATCAAATAAAATAATATCTATTTTCCAATACAATACAGGACAGACATATCTGAAGATTGATCTAAACCATCATCTCACCAATGTCCTGGATCTTTTAATATACCTTTTAAAAAACTCAAAAGGAAAAAACACAAGGCTTTCACCTATGAAAAACTAAACTAGCCTGAGCAGATGGACCCTGTAACCTTTACATAGGTCAAGGAGGCAAAGAAGTCTGTCTTCTTACTTCTGACTGCAGAAATCAGAGCTATATTTTACTATATTCATTTCTACAGGAAAAGAAAAATATTGTTGTTGTTATTAATACTCAACTGTTTAACTCCCTGCTCCAACATACCAGTGATAGACCAAAACAATGTCACAAACAACTAAACTTATGAATGATACCTCAGAGGCTTTTCTTGATCCTTAATAATGAGGTTTAAAAAAAATCTGTAAAACATATATTCTTATTGGTTGCCTGGCTCTTCCCAGAAAGATGCAGAGTGGCTTACAAGATGTGATAAACAGCAACAGTGGATTCCCCAAATGACACCCCGAGACTAGAAAACTCAACCCGACCCATCACCCTTAAGAGAAAACCCACTGGCAAATCCTAACACCCATTTACATTTAGGTTTATGCTACTGACCAAAGCTTTTATTTTCCAATTCTGCTTCTAGCTACAGGCTTTGCTATATTGCCCGTATATAGCAAAGAGTCAGTATGCCCAAACCTTTCACTAATCACAACAGCTTGTAATCAGAACACTGCCAGAATATCACAAAAGGATTCTTTAGTATGTATTCCCTTTCTGACATCCAACATAGATAGTGTTGACTACTGGCCTCAGAAGAGGCAGCCATACTATTAAAACATGATAATGTGGTCTACTCTGAAAAGTCAGATGGTCCTGCAATTAAAAGACAGATATAGATCCCATCAAGAATGACAGGTGGATTAAATGACAGATATAGATAGATAGCTATCTATCCATCCATCCATCCATCCATCCACACACATACTAGCAAAGTGCCCGTCAAGAATGATGGGTGGGCAGCAGGGATGGAGTGCCACCACCCACTGCCCCTTGCTGGTGTCACTCCATGTCCAGCTGTGTGCAATGCCCCCCTACTCTGTGTCCAGCCCCGTGTGCCCCCCCACACCTGACATACTCACCCATACACCCAGCCACACACACCCCACACACTTCCAACCACCGAGCCACACAGATGCACATACACACACACACACCCAGCCACATGCATGCACGCACACCCAGCCAGCCAGCCACATGCATGCATACCCACATGCACATCCACCCACCACACACCCAGCCAGCTAGCCACCCCACCCCACGCTGCACACATGTGCCTCCTGGCCACCTTAGCATGCCCCACAGCAGGACTCATGTGGCACTGCACTGCTGTCAGAGCAGAGGCAGTGAGGCTGGAAGCAGAGGCCACAGCTGCAGCTGCCCCTGCCCATGCATGGAGTGAGAGCCATGTGCCCTGTGGACTCCCCAGTGCTGCCTCTGGAAAAGCCACTGGGCTCCAAGTGTCCCATGGCCCAGCCCAGCCACAGCCACATTCACTGTGACTGGGGCCTCAGCCCGGCTGGTTCGTGGGGCCTTCAGAGCCTGGCAGCTCATGCAGGGGCATGGCGCTGGGGACCCCAGGGGGCAATGTAGGCTCTCCTCCCCCCAGCTCTCCCATGGTGCACAGTGGTGGGAGCCCCTGGCCCTGGAGGAGCCACCAGGCTCCAATGACCCCACAGCCCAGTGGCCCGGTGTGAGCGCAGCTCCCCCCCAACTAGGATCAGCCTGGCACAGCCTCAGCCCCAGTCCCCCCGCCCTTCTGCCACTGGGCCTCCATGACCAGAATCCCCTTCCTGCACCATGCACTGCCTCCCCCCACACCCTGTGCAACCCACGGCTGCAGATGGCAGTTGCTCCTTGTAGGAGGGGTGCAGCCAGAGGGTGCCACATGGGGAGTGGGTGCAGCAGCGTGCCCCACCCTGAGGCCATGTGCTGCAGCTGATGGGTGGTTCCCATTCACCATGCCTCACAAGTGCAACCAGCAGGTGCACCCCACACAGGGGGCATACCACATGGGGACCAGGCAGGGGGGGTGCACCACACCCTGCAGCCATGAGCTGCAGCCAACAGAGTCTGTCCATGCACCCTGGGCCCGCTCCCTCATGGCACCCTGTGGCCATATGCCAAGCCCCTCCCCCCACATGCCACACCCCCACACAGCCATGTGCCATGCTGCCCCGCAGGGCTGCAAGCCACTCCCCTTCACTTCACTTACCCTCCCCCCACCTACCTTCCTCCCTGCATGGCAGAGAACACCTTGGCCCCTACTGCCTCCACCTTGCCTCGCCTTACCTGTGTGTCTATCTGTCAGTAAGGCTCTGGGCAGAGCACAATCAGTTGGTCCGGAGTGTTACGGACAGACAGATGCACAACCACAAGTAGCATGGCTTTTATTATATTAGAATAAAATAAATTAGAATCCAGATTTCCTGAGTTTAAGTGCTGCTGTAGATTTTCTGCAACCCTGATGAATTACTTAGGCCTACATTTTTATAGTATCTTATAATATATGTTTTAATATCTTAACAATGGGTGCCTGATTTTAAATACCAATACAAAACTTTTCAAGCTTGGCTGTCTAAAAATTAGGCACCTAAATACAATGATAGGCTCCCAAATATCATCATTGGCAACAGTTGGTCTCAGGAGACTATGGGGACTGCACCTTTAGTAGGTTGCCAGGTACCACCATAGCTTCTTGAGTGGTTGAGGAATCCAAGGCACAACAGGCAGACCCTTTGGAAATTTGCACGTACAAACTCAGTTAAGTTGGCATTTGGCATGCCAGTGCAACTTTGTCTTGCCTTCCTCCAAGGCTGCTTCTCTAGCTCATCATTGACCCTCTCCATCTCAAAGCGGCATAGGCCCTGCTTCATGGTGGGTTTCCACTCTCAGCGGTATGAAACAATAAGTGATGAAATGCAATGATAGGCTCCCAGACATGCATCTTGATTTTCAGAGGTAGTCAGAATTCAGTGTCCACTTTCTACACATATATTTGGGAATCCAGGTCACCATGAGCACACTAGGTTCTGTCAATGGTAATGGAGAAAGTGTCAGTATCAAAATGAAAGTGCTTATAGAGAATTCTAGTGTTTCAATGAAATGATTCACAAGTGGAGTTTCAATGCATGCTTCCAGGATTGTGGCCTTAAAAAGCAATTTTTAGGGACAGAAGAAAATTTGTGACCTTGAGCTTTAATGCTGGAATATGACAAATGCCAACAATTTCACCTGAAGTCAGTGCTCTGTTTGCAGACTTTAAATCTTAATATTTTTTTGACGAAGTTTCTCACTTGTAAGATAGAACATAATGCAAAATCTAATTAACAGCTAGAAAAATGAACTACTTTTTCTTTGAAAACTATTGATGAAAGTTGTATTTTTTTTAAAAGGAAAATTTTCAAAATTTAACCTTTTTTGTATAGTAAGGGTTAAAAAGTGAATTGGCATCTTTTCATGAGAAGAATTATAGGGTGTAAAGTATTATCAATATTATAAATAGTTTTCTCTTCTGCAACAAAGAAAAAGGAGCTAAGAAGTTCTGAAGACTTTTTTTTGCTGAGCCAAGACAAATTAGAAATCTTTGCAGCCAAATCCATTTGTATTAATCAAATTCAAATGAAAACTGTCTCTTTTCCAAAGGGATGAATGCTTATCTGAACTAGTTTGGTCTCTGAGCTGAACAAGAAATCTTGCAAGAGAGAGGGGAAAAAAAAAAATCAAAATCTTATAAGATTCATGTAGTACCAAGTTTTAGCTGGTTTAAAATATCAAATAGATTTTCCTTCTACATCTAGTCAAAAGCAGGAAGAAATAAAAAAGAAAACTCCCATTTTAATTCCCACATTTTTTCTTCTATTTTTGAAATATACTATTTCAGTCTTAATTGAAAT
>NW_017729032.1:232314317-232315971 GCF_001723915.1 Gavialis gangeticus
CAAGTTTTAGCTGGTTTAAAATATCAAATAGATTTTCCTTCTACATCTAGTCAAAAGCAGGAAGAAATAAAAAAGAAAACTCCCATTTTAATTCCCACATTTTTTCTTCTATTTTTGAAATATACTATTTCAGTCTTAATTGAAATTTCATATTGGTTTTTATTTAAACTTACATTTTCCCTCCAAAGCAGTAAAAATAAAAATAAAGATGCCATAAAAAACAAACACAAATCATCATATAATGTCCCAGCAGAATGACCCCTTACTGCTGGATTCACGTTAGATTGCTATCCTCTAGCATCCAAGCCTCCTTTGTGGTTCCTGCTACCCCTCCTTCACAGGGAGGCATGCTAGCACTTGGCCTGTACTCTGCTGCTCCAGGCAAGTACACAGCATGCCCCACCCCTGGGCTGTTCCAGTGCTGAGCAAGCACAGCCCATTTCCTCAGCCCTGCTTTCTGCATCCTGCCATCTGTCAGCCTCAGGCAGGCAGCGGGGGGAAGGGAAGCATCCGTGTCCACTGGACATACCCTGGCACTCCCAACGTCCTGCCATGAAGTACCCCACAACATACACACAGACCCCAACACTGAGCCCAGGAGAACCGCCACACTCAGACATAGCCCCACAAACCCCAATCCTTGCATCTGCACACCCAGTCAGGGACCCCCATGGCCCCACACTTGGGCACAGCCCCACAGACCCTGACCTTGGCACCCATCCATCACATCTCAGAAGCCACAGCCTGGCACCCAGCTTCCCCTGCCCCCTTCCAAATGTGCTGGCTTGCATCAGTAGGAAGAGGGACCAGGTTGAACCATGGGCACCATTCAACAGATTTTATTTACTAACAAGAAAATGCTGGCAGCTGCAACATTGTAAACTGAGGCACTTCTTTTCTTCACACTACATTCCCTGACATCCTGGTCTGTCCCCCTGAGGGGAAAAAGGAGCGGGGGGTGGGGTGGGGTGGGGAAGGGAAATGGTATTCAGGCAGCCAGTGTTGCAAGCGGTGCTTCCTAGGACACAGGGCCAGAGGATCCATAACCCGGTGTCAGGGCATTCCACAGTCACGTGGCACCTGCTCAGGCATTGGTTGAAGTTCAATTTTCAGCAGTGTAGCTGTTCTGTGTGGGGCTTCATGAGCCAAGGCAGAAGAAAGTAAGCCAGGTGTGCGATGAAGAGGGGAAGGACCATGATGGCACTGATGACTATATTGGGGAATCCTGGAATGTAGAGCCCTTTCACCATCACCTCGGGGAATAGGGAACTGCAGAAGATATGGGTATCATGGCCTCTACCTGCCCAGCCAGCAAAGATGGACAATAGAGAAATAGCCCTTGCAACTGATGGATGCCTGGATGCCCTGGAGTGGGCAGGGGATGGGGATATGGGTACCATCCACAGCCCCCATGCAGGTCAGGGACCCTATGCAGGAGAAGCTGGCAACACCTCCTGTGGATAAATGAGGCAGATGAAGCAGTCTGGATGACCAGGCATACCTCCTGAATAGCCTCTCCAGCCATGGCCTTGCCCATGCTGAACTGGTTGGTGATGTACCAGAGACTGTTGGGGATAGCCAGCTTTGTGACAGCGATGGCCATCCACTTCTCTGGAATGAGGGATGTTCAAATGCTCATGTCCTGATGTGCGGG
>NW_017729032.1:232315984-232317307 GCF_001723915.1 Gavialis gangeticus
GAGGAGGGAGGGGCAGGTGCAACTGGGTGAGGATGTCCTTGAAGGTGGCCCAATGCATGCAGAAGTTGCATCCCAGCTATCCATGACAATCCACCTCGCATCAGTTGCTACTGGTGGCACAGGCCCAGAACTGGTGCTCAGTGGTCTGGAGGTAGTGCCAGATCACCTGTGTGTCCCTGGTTTCCTAGATGGCCTCATCTCCATCAGCCACATGGAAGTGGGTGGCCCAGTAGAGGATGTTTTGTAGGCCCAGGGTGCAGTATGGAATGCCACACAGGATAGCCAGCTACTGGCTTGGAGGCAGGAAGCTGCAGCCCATGGTCACCTGTCTGCACATGATGCGGCCACTGGACGTCTCACAGCATTTTTCAAGAGTTGCACAGAGTGACCAGCAGAATACATTGCAACTCCTCAGTCTCCATGCTTGGGCATGGGTTGTGGGGCATCATAGCATGGTGCAGACAGGCAGGGGGACAGAAGCACATGCAATTTCTGAGGGAGGGCACTTGGTGCTTCTGGAAGCCTCAGGGTAGAGGACAGGGGAAGGGCTGCAGTGAGATGCTGGGGGTTGGGGGCATGCTTGACCAAGTCTAGCAGGCAGTCAGGGCTGGCCTGCACACTGGGCAGGCTCCAACAGCCTGGGGATGCTGGGAGGCATGCAAGAGTGCGCCCCCTACACTTGGCCAGTGCAAGCCATCTGCTCCCCACTCCCCCCAAGGGCAAACACATATACTGTTTACTCCCACTCTCTAATAAGCTGCTTAAAGAATACTGGATAACTTAAATAGATTTCTCCTCAGGCTTTCTGAACATTCTCTCTTAGTGAATTTTGAATGGCACTTGATGCTTTGAATCATCTGCTTTCATAAATCAGATTAGGCCAGAAGAATGACTTTGAAGGCATACTTAAGTGAGAGGAAGTGGCAGTAGTGTTTCAGGATGTGGTGGCCCTAGTTCTTACATGAGACTGAATTTGTGGCAGCTGAATCAGGGGCTGCTGAAAACTGCTGTTCTTTAAATGATGTGGTCACTCTTACGGTCGTGAGATCTCAAGTACAGTTAAAAATCAGGAGAGATGGGAGATAAAAAGAACTATTTATAACCTTTTTAAAACCATGTTGGTACTCCAGGGAAAAGAAATTTGGAAGGCTGACAGCCTCCCATTTTCTCGGGCTCTAGCTTTCTGACTGCTTCTGGGACAGCTTTGATCTCACTGAGCGAGCCAGAGCCAAGGCAAGGATGTTAACCATACAGGGAGCACAAAAGGTGTAGGGAAGGACAGGAATACCTCCCAGATTCACACCACACGGCAGAATTGGCATC
>NW_017729032.1:232322307-232323319 GCF_001723915.1 Gavialis gangeticus
CTAGCTTTCTGACTGCTTCTGGGACAGCTTTGATCTCACTGAGCGAGCCAGAGCCAAGGCAAGGATGTTAACCATACAGGGAGCACAAAAGGTGTAGGGAAGGACAGGAATACCTCCCAGATTCACACCACACGGCAGAATTGGCATCATCAGTGCCTCATGTTGGTGAGCAAATAAGCCTCTGGTCTTCTGACTCAACTTGTTCCTTCTCTTTATAATCCTAGTTGCAGCCCGCCAAATGAGCATTCCACAGAAGCTACCTCTATAGCTCTTTAACTCATACCTCTCCTTCCCAACATTTCTGAAGCAAATCAACACTTTTTCCTCAAGAGGAGCACAAAACTTTTCTGAACATGGAATTACAGAAGAATAGTAAAGGGAAAGAGAATGCAGAAAAATAAAGTAGCTCAAGCAAAAAAGGGGAGTAGGATAAGCAAAGCTGACAGATTTTCAGCTTTGGGATGCGTGTATCCAGATGTTCATCCCAGAGACTTGCCATGATGCCCCGTGGTGGCTGTTCAGCCCTTACCTGGTCTGCCCTGTTGATTTGCACTCCCCTCCACTCAGCTGCCATGCCTTGATGTTATAGGGTGTCTGTAGATGCACGGGGAGGCTGCTCCGTCACACTAATTACAGAGCATCAGAACAGACTCAATTAATTGGAGGCTGCTGAAGCGTGCTAATTAAACGCACTCCAGCAGCCTTTGCATCTCATGCATCAGGGTCCCCATGCTTCAAAATGGTGGCAGAGGTACTTTAGTTAAAGTTCATTTGAGGACCTTTAGTTAAACCACCCCTAAGGTTGTAGCCATGCTGGTTTAGCAGACAAGGTTCCTTGGATAAATCAGATCTCGTTTATTTGTCTAATCAATAATGTAATCTTTTGTCTTATAAAAGATACCGGATTTACCCAAAAAACGTAGTCAGCCTAGGGCTGTTAATGCCACTGGCTTTACAGAGCGTCAATTGAGGTATATTCTGTCCACCTAACTTTCGCTTGCATCCCTAATCT
>NW_017729032.1:232328319-232333679 GCF_001723915.1 Gavialis gangeticus
TCATTTGAGGACCTTTAGTTAAACCACCCCTAAGGTTGTAGCCATGCTGGTTTAGCAGACAAGGTTCCTTGGATAAATCAGATCTCGTTTATTTGTCTAATCAATAATGTAATCTTTTGTCTTATAAAAGATACCGGATTTACCCAAAAAACGTAGTCAGCCTAGGGCTGTTAATGCCACTGGCTTTACAGAGCGTCAATTGAGGTATATTCTGTCCACCTAACTTTCGCTTGCATCTCTAATCTGGTGAGCTATACGTCACTTCCTCATCTGAACTGCTGCCTCATGTTGCAGTGAATTGTTAAACTGCTCTTGTTTTTAGTCAAAGCTGGAGGTGCATTTTAGCAACTGCTGAAATGGTGCTTTTGCAGAGGTCTGAACTGCAAGGTGCTCTGCATTCTCTGCAGGTTCTCCATACGCACCGGCTCAGGTTCTGCATTTGTAAAACACTTTGGAATATAACCTCTCTCTAAGTGGGACTGGTAAACAATAGTAATTTAGCCTGACACGGTCATGCATCTCTGCCTTTTGCTCAAGCCAAACTTCAGACACCGTAGCTGCCGATTACTTTACTGTGGAGCGCCAGTCACAGACAGCATTGCTTAATTGTCATTGTCAATGTTCTTCCCTGCCCCCCAGCCCAGACAGGCAAACCTTATCTGCATCTGCGAGTGGGAATAATTTGGGGGTAATTACAACAGAGGTAGCACTTTTTATTTTCTAAGGAGCTGTTTTCCCCTATGTGTTATTGGATCTGTTCCCTCCCTATGATGACAATGCACCTTCTTTTCCTTCAGGCTCTTTGTCAGTTAAGTTCAGAAACACCAGCAGATGCAGGCAACCGGGCATGTCATTGATCGCGGCTAGACAGCTGAAGTGGTGACTCAGCGTCTGCACCAAAACTATTGCTTCAAATGGAAGCAGTTACCCCGATTAGTTATTCAAATTACATTCAGGTAGCTAGCAGCTTCTACATGCATTATATTCTCACCTTTTGAATGCTAGTATCTATGTCTAGATGCTGCATTCATATTTCTCTGTCTAGCAAGAGGTATGTATATAGATCTTTAGGTGGATATTCATAGATAAAAAGTAATGATGAACAAAACTGCATCTCCCCTATTTTGGTATTCTGTGACATTCTCATCTCAGCAGACTGTGTCTGGCAGTCTCACAATGAAGCACTGCATGTGTCAGGGAGATGGATTATATCTGCAGTGTCTGAGTCTCAACCCTGCCTGTACGAGCTCCTGCTTAACCTTACCTTGGAGATACTGGATTCTGTGCCACTGAATTAGAGTAAGAGTGAAACAATTCTAATAGTGCCACATTTCTAGCATTTAATAGAGTATGAAACAACATAATGAAAGAAAAACACTTTCTGTGCACCACGTACAAACAACACAAAGCAACCCTGCTTTTTCACTAAGAGGTGTAGGAACAAGTTCTGGAAAAATGAGCCTCAGTGAAATTAACTAATTAGTCACTATTCCCACTAGTCAAGATATATATGCAAGCAAGAAAGAGTTTTATCTACACTGGATTGTAAGTAGATTTAAATTTATAATCACATGAAGATGACGCAGTGCAGCTTTTTAAGGAAGTAATAGATACTTACACCAGTGGATGGTGCTGACAGTTTCATAACTAGATACTTATCTGTACCGATCAGTGGGTACATCTATATGTGCAATTAGTACAGAGTAGTAAACTCCAGCACAATTTGCACATGCACCTAGGACCAAATCAGTTTGAGCCAGAGCAGAGCAGTCCTGAGCTGGCGGCAGGCTTGAGGGGAGGGAGAGGGGTCAGCCCAGGTTCCAGGTCGTAGCATTCGGTGGCAACAGGGGCTGGCTAGGGCACAAGGGTGCTATAGTACAAGGCTGGCAAGCAGGCAACCCCTGCATTGTAGCACCCCTGTGCCCCAGCCAGCCCTGGTCACCATCTACACGTGTGTTGCACTGGCGTAAGATAGGATAGTACTGTCTGGAACAAGTACTATGGCAGAATAAATTAAAATTCACTGTGCCTTAATATGGGTGCACATATAGATGGTGATGCTTTACTGCAGAGCTAATTAGTCAACCTCAGAGTAAAGCGCACCTAGTAATTACTAAAACTCAAACCTTATTTATCCCAAATGTAGGTCAATGAAAAATAAAAATAAAAAAAACCTCCATAAAATAAAAGGAGACTCCACAGATTCAGGTCTGCAATTTCTGTAGGCATTTTTACATAAGTAGCCAAGTTTGTCCCTTGGGCAACTTTGTTATATTAGATTAATTTGGTCCAATTTACAAGTTACTAAATCTGGGACTCATATGATTATCAACACGTTATCACAAAAACTACAGTGTCTCAAGTAATGTGAACATAGGAACCTTCTAATAGGGTTACTGTCTTGAGTAAGGCTAGGTTGCAGGAATAATTTAGATGTCCCTTTTCTCCAAGAGGGAACTTTCTATCCCCGCTCCCCAATACTTGGGAAATGTGCTTTGAGTTTTGTATGTGAAATAATGGTAGTGATAATAAAGAGAGTTTGATTAAATACTGTCAAGTCAAAATAGAGTTAGATTTCTCCTACTGTTTGCACTAATCTAAAAACAAAGTGATTTCACAAACAAAAAATGAGGTTAACCAAAATTCTGACAATGCAGTTTTTTTTGTTTGTTTGTTTTTGCTTCAGTTTGTTCTTTGTAAGATCTTGTTATTAGCCAGACTCCTCTGTCTGGAGCTTTAGAGAAACTGCATTACATTTTTTTGAGGGATGGCTTTACTGAGGCAGTAGAAACATTTTTTCACAGCTCCTTAAACCTGTTTTGGCTTTAAACCAGACAGATAAGAAGTACTGGAGGTGTTTTTGCAAAAAAAAAAAAAAGTTTTACTGAGAATTTACTTGTTTTCCATAGAGATCTGCACTTTTATGGAGACGTAAGTGTTGAACAACTGAAGTAGATTCAGCATGTATTTAATCATATTGACTCTGCACTTAGAGTAGTTTTTAAATTTTGCACAGGAGAAAGTTTGGCTCGTCCTTAAGCTTGCCCACTTGTTTGACCAATAGAATTTTTCTTTTTTTGTCTTTGTTTGGTTTTGTTTTGTGGGGTGGGGGGAGGAAAGAGATATAATGATACTAGTAATGTTCTCCAGTAGTTTTTTGAGAAAGCACTGTAAGTGTGTATTCACATACATATGTATGCTTTTAGTCATGTGGAAATTAATGTATAAATTAATGAATAACTGTTTATATTAAGTTTAGTTACTGAGAAATACTACAATGGCCTATACCAGAGACAAGTTTGTAGAATACATGGCTGCATTTTATTTATTTATTTTTTTATGATCCTGCCAGGCTTGTAAGTAATCTATCCATCCTTTCCTCCAGAAATGATACTTCAATCCTAAAATTATTCTGTCCCCCTTAGGACTCTGACACAAACTTAAGACAGTCTAACCTTTAGCCAATTTTCCATTTGTTACATACTCATTATTCCCACAGCCATTCTGCAATATTATTAACACCAATCTAACAACTGCAATAGTTACTGTGGTATAAAACTGTCTTACTGCTGAAAGGTGGACTGATCAAATCATGACTTCACATAGTAAATATCCTTGGTATTCTTATAGTGCCTTAATCCAACAGTGTCACAAAATTCAGATGATTAGAAGCTATTGGGGTAGTTTGTCCATTATGAATTAGATTCACTGCACAGAGGTAGGCAAGTCTTGCTTGGCAGTTAACAGTGCAGCCAGTTTTCAAAACACTAGAGATGACATTTTAGATAATTTGCATGAAGTGGCCACAGTTTAAAAATATTCTTTTAAAACTAGTCATTTATCATCATACCTTTCACAGGTAAGGTATTTCTGAAACACATAAGTAAAACACCCCCTATAAAATATTTGAGAAATATCTATTGAAGCCTTGCAATTCATATGCCTGCCATGTGACCCTATTTCAGATAGAGGAAGCTGCCATCCTAATGCTGGATAGTAAATTCATAGAAGTAGCAAACTCACTTTTCCCTAGAATCAATAGGAGAAAAGGGAACTTTGTTATGAGGTAGCTTGGCCAGACAGGAGCATGTAGCTTTGTTTTTACTTTATTTTGGCAGATGACATTCAAAAGATATAGAAAAAAATTTCTATACTGATCTACTCAAGCCATGTGATGTAGATGGCCTTTGTCTATTTCACAACTCAGCTGTAGTTGATCTGAGCCAAAAGGCCAAACTAATATGCTTAGTTATCCAGTATCACCCACCATTATCCTTCCTCCTGCCCCAATCCAATCTTCTTCCTCCGACTAGAAGTCTTCTTGCGAAATTCAACTGATCTAACAACCAGACTGATCCCATACTCTTAAGGGTTTGATTATAAGTTCTACGTGCCTTTTATGCTTGAATGAATATTAATTTTGGAATACATTTTACTGGTCAAGGCTGCCGTTAATCCAAAAGGGACTGAAGACAGACTGATCTTTACATAGTAGAAGAACAATTGTAGATTGAATGTCACCAAAGGCTACTTTAGGCTGCTTTTACCCCCTGCAGTAGTGTGAAATGGATTTCTCTGTTGGCTATTCTGAGGCTCTGTCCACATGGCCTCACGGCATACAAAAATTTGAAGAGTTCATAGAGTTATTTTTGTTTATGCAGAAGCTGATTAAATCCTTTCAATTGAACTTAAAGTGCAGCTCAGAGAGGTTCTTAGAACTCAAGTGTGCTATCAGACCTAACACTGCTGTTTGCAAGTTAGCAGTAGCCATTTTCTATTAGATGGAAGCTGAAAGAATATTACTAGACTCAGGGCTGTCCTGGAGGGGAGGGGGTATGAAGCGGTGCAACCACCCCAGGCTTCGTGTTTCAGGGGCCCCAGGGAGCTGGGCCCAGTGGTTGCAACCCCTTCTGAAGGGCCCACCTAGGGGTGGTGACTCCGCACCTCTGGCAGCTTTGTATCCAGCTGGTTGCCACCCCCATCCCCCTCCCTGCTGCTAGCTTCTGTGTGTCCAGGCCCCACACCCTGCCAGGATCATAGATTCATAGGCATTAGGGCTGGAAGGGACCTCAGAAGATCAAGTCCAGGCCCCTGTCCCAGGGGCAGGAAGTCAACAGGTCATAAGATCCCAGCAAGATAAAACATCCAAGTGTCTCTTGAAGGTGTTCAAAGTAGGTGCTTGAACTACTTCTGGTGGCAGTGTATTCTAAAACTTGGGGGTTCAGACAGTAAAGAAGTTCTTCATGTCCAACCTAAAATGGTAGTGGAGGAGTTTGTGACTGTTGAACCTTGTCATCCCTTGGGGTGCTCTGGTGAACAGATGTTCCCCCAGATGCTGGTGAGCACCCCTGATAAATTTG
>NW_017729032.1:232333950-232338783 GCF_001723915.1 Gavialis gangeticus
GCTTCTCCACATCCTTTTTGAATTGTGGAGCCCAAAACTGGATGCAGTAGTCCAGCTGCGGCCTCACCAAGGCCAAGTACAACAGGAGAATGACGTCCTGGGATTTGCTTGAGAAGCATCTATGGATGCAAGCCAGCATTTTGCTTGCTTTACTAGCTGCAGCATCACATTGAAGGCTCACGTTCATCTCAACTCCCATCCATAGCGCTAGCCAGCATAGCATTGCCAAGCCTATAAGCAAGCTGTAAGTTTTTCTTCCCAAGGTAGGGAACCTTGCATTTTTTGGTGTTGAACACTGTCAGGTTCTCATCTGCCCATTCCCTGAGCCTGTCCAGGTCAGCCTGGATCACCCTTCTGTCCTCAGGTGTGGATGCTTCACCCCAGTTTGGTGTCATTGGCAAGCTTGGCCAGTCCACTTCTGATACAAATGTTCACATCATTAAATGAAGATGTTGATTAGTATAGGCCCAAGGACAAAGCCTTGAGGGACCCTACTGGCCACAGCGCACCACAACAATTGACTTCCATCAACTACCACCCTTTGGGTCCTACCAGAGCCAATGGCCCAGCCAGCAGATTGTGGTGAGGTCGAGGGCACAATTAGACAGTTTTGCCAAGAGGTGATCATGGGATACCAGATCAAAAGCTTTTTTGAAGTCAAGATATACAACAATCTCCTCTCCCTTGTCCAGGTGATAGGTCACCTGGTCATAAAAGGAAATAAGATTAGATTAGACATCCGTAAGAACTACTTCAGTCAGGGCGGCTAGGATCTGAAACCAACTTCCAAGGGAAGTGGTGCTGGCTCCTACCCTGTGGGTCTTAAGAGGAGGCTTGATGCCTACCTGGCTGGAATCATTTGAGCCCAGTTTTTTCTCCTGCCCAGGTAGGAGGTCAGACTTGCAGATCTACAAGGTCCCTTCCGACCATACTTCTATGAAGATTAGTCAAGCAGGACCTCCCCGCAACAAACCCATGCTGGCTATCCCTCAGGATGTTGCTATTGGCCAAGTCTGTTAAGAATGGCTTCTTTGACAATCTTTTCTAAGACCTTTCCTGGGATAGAGGTCAGGCTGATGGGCCTGTAGTTTACCAAATCCACTTTCCTCCCTTTCTTGAAGATAGGTACCACATTGGTGTCTAGTGCCTAAAGATTGGAAGAAGGCCAATTTTCCAACTAGACTCATTAGGCAGGATTTTCTCTATGAAGTACAGACAGGACAACAATTGTCCTCTCTCAGCTTTTACTGGACTTGATTTGAGGTGGAACTAAGAAAAAAAAAAGTGTTACTGGGTACATCTATGTACCCTACAGTGACATTGTTACTGTGCTGTGCTTTAGTACTTCTGGAAGTACTAAAGCATGATGCAGTAGCCTCCCACAAAGTACACAGTTATTTTTAGCAGCTACTTTGCCATAACAGTGTGTTATAATAGGGGAGCATGCTACAATGGTGAAGTAGCTGCTGGTCATGTGTAGACACCTGTGGATGCTATGTTGCCATAGTGCATTGCTATGACAACATAGCATGCTATGTAGATGCACCCACTTTCCCATAGAAGCAGCAGCAAAAGGTATGGAAATGAATTATGGGAAGTTGCTGATGCCAAGACTGACAATGAAGGAACGTTTCTACTCATACAAAATAAGGCCTTGATATTTTAACCTCCCTAATTCTGTGATAAGTCACCATCTGTACACAAACTGAAGAGTTAAGTTTGATTTTTAGTTTCTATTTTCCCTCTCCGTACTTCCATTTTGCAGTAAGTGATTTTACATTAATCCTCTCGTTTCACCTCCTCCTGTTCCTTCTCTTATGCACATGATCCATTGAGTTTTATATTGCTAATATTCCTTAGTTCCTAAACAATCTTCTACTTAATTTGTTAGTAGTCTGGCATATTTTATTAATGAACTGTTTTTAAATAAAGCATTCAGGTTAAATATACTAAAATGCCATGGAGCCATGAGATTAAGACAATTTTTTAATAATTTGAGAGAGGAGAGCACAAGACTGAATTTCAGGGTACCACTTAGCCATTCAGATTTCACACCGTGGGTACATTTACACGTGCTTTCGAGCTGGGATTAATTTACTCACAAGTAAATGCTCCCAGGCAAGTGTCTACACTTGCAGAAGAGTAGGAACAGATTTGCTGCTAATGGTAGCAAACTGCTGCTACTTCCTGGGGCCCTGCAATGCGCCTCTGCCAGCATCAGAGGAGCTCTAGGCTCCCTCTGGGTGCTAGCCCAAGGACTGGCAGGGAGCACCAAGCTAGGAGACAGCTACCTCTTGGCCAGAGCTGAGACATTACATCCTACCGCTGGGGGCAGCCTGTTGCTAGGGCAGGGACACTGTCCCCCAGCACCAGGGAGCTCCTGGCCCTGGCGCTCTGATCATGGACATGTGACTTGGAGAGAGCTGCAGGGGATGGCTAGGTCTTAGCCTCCTACCCCAATAGGGCAGCTAGCTTGCAACTCTGCAGGTTTTTCCAAGCCCCACATCTTGATCAGCCAATTGGGGCACAGGTCTGGGACCTGCCCCGACCAAAAGTGTTCCCAGCCCCTACACTGCATACAGGTTGGAGGGTGGGGACCCTGTTCCCCATTCAGCTCCATGAGCAGAGCTGGGTGGGAAACAGTGTGGGGAGCTCTCAACACTGGCTCCATTATCTTCCAGCTTGAGCTCTAAAACTAAAGTTGTCCAAGCCCCCACTCCCTGATCACAAACTTGGAGCAAAGGGCTTGAAGCTCCCTGCTTCCAGGAAAGGGGGACATAGTCCCCACCCAGACTCTGGTGGTGGAGCCTGACCCAGCAACAGGCAGCTCCTGGGGGCAAGGAGCAGTCTCCCACCCCCTGGTGGATGGCTGACTAGGAACAGATTTGCTCTGTCAGTTCTCTACAGGTGCTACTGAACTGTTACCAATTGAAAGCAGATTTGCTACATGCATTTGCAGGTAGCAAATTTACCTGTGATTAGTGAGGTTTAGTGTGTAGTAAGGATATACACATGTAGATGCACATGCTTACTTCTCAGTAAACTACGCTACTGCTCAGTTAAGTACCTCATGTAGATACGTCCATACACACACTTGAACTTTAAAGTTATTCCTGTCATTGGAAAAATCAAACACAAGTGTGGCCATATAACCTTCTTGCTCTTAGGACCCTGTTTTCTTTATAACCTCAGGTCTTCGAGGTGTTGCATTTATAGGTTTCTATTCTATTCATTTTGGTATTGTTGACCTTTGCCAGTTACAGAAGGGTAAAACGCATTCTGAATGAGTTCTGGCAGCGTTAAGAAATTTGAACTATAGTTAAGTTTCTAAACAAAAGAAAAAAAAATATTTAATCAAGTTTTACAAAAGAGGTCTAACCAAAATTAAGGTCGCCTATCTAAGGTCACCTATGGAAAAAAAAAATCAGGATCTGAGCTAGATGGCTATATCTTTGAAGGGCTATTGTTGTTAGAGGGCCTTCCATTTCCAAGAGAAAACTTTATCATTTTGTACCTATAAAGCAACTGAATTACGTATTTGGGGAAGCAGGGTGAATCATGACATCTCATTTTATTCGTACAATAAATCCCACTGACCCCAAGAGGTGTTAGCCATGAAACAGGGTCTGGCAGGAGGTGACGTGAATAGTTAGTCTGCAACAGAATAAGTGGAGAAAATACACGTTTTTGTTCATATTTAGCATGATCCTATAGAAATAGCAGAAACTTTAAAGTAGCACTCTAACCTTGCAAGATGTTGATTACTGTGGCACCAGTTCAGTGAAGTCAATGGGCTCACATAGCCCAAATTGAAGAAGTGCTTTGCTAGATCAGACTGTTTGTACAGCAGTTTACAGAACACAGCACTAGGTGAGTACAGTCATCTTCAGTGCCATCTAAACAGGTTCAGAGCATCTATGCTTGCAATTTCTTCCACCCCCACTTTTGGGTCATTAAATTGAAAATAAAAGTTTCTGATATAACACCTGGGCCAAGTACAGAGCACCAAAAACCTGAGACTGAATGAATTCAATCCTCACAGATACATCTAAGCTGTGTAGATTGGACCAATAAGCAATAGACATTTACTTTTGATTCTGGAGGCTAGAAGCCACTAGCCTCCCTGCTTGGCTGAAACAGACAGCTTGTATCAAGGTTAGGCCACCCACCCTTTAAAAGGGCGGGGAAAACCATGCAAAATATTTTGGGATGCTGGGGGGACTGCAAGTTAACCTGAATCTGGAGGAGGAGATCTGGGATAGAAGTTCAATAAACCAATTTAACCAAAATCCATTAAATATGATACTATATCCATCCAGGTTCATCTTAAACCAGTTTCAGCCATTTTAAAAAGTAGTTTATGTGCACTGAGCTTTTGTTGTGTTACAGATTTGTACTGGTTTCTGGTCATTTAAATGGGTGTGTGTAGTTCAGGGCTAGGGACAGAAATTGCATGTTAAGAGCATTTTTTTCTGCATCTTGGAACAAGTGACAAATAGCAAAAGTCTAGGATGGCTATAATGAAATATTAGTTAAAAGAGGGAGAAACTAAAACCCCCAAAACATAGCATTATATGAAATCTATTGTCTGGATATAATGCTAGGTCTTATGATAAAGTAGTTCTTTTGGAGAAAGAACAAAATAATTTCACAGGAAGAAATTGAGCGAAGTCACCACCTCATTTTCTAACAATAATTTAAAGTCACAGAGCCCAACATTGAAGTTATGTAGCGCGTTATCTAAAATGTATAGTCCTACCAACAGCAGCCGAGATCATGGAACCCATATAAGTAGAGTAGAATATTAGCAAACATTAAAAAAAAAAAAAAAAA
>NW_017729032.1:232338871-232339952 GCF_001723915.1 Gavialis gangeticus
CCATGTAAGTAGAGTAGAATATTAGCAAACATTAAAAAAAAAAAAAAAAAGAGTTTGGCTGTATTCCCATTGACCATGTTCAATTCTTTGGGCAAATTTTGTTTTCATCTCCTAGTACAAGTGAAATAAAAATCTGTAAGCCCCCCAAAATAAAAATTGGATGCTTAGCCCAAATTGATCTAATTATATGGTGACTTTTTTGTTAAAATATTATATTACAAAATCTCAACAATTTAGCTTTTGGTGAAGATTTCTCCAATGTTACTTTGCCCTAGAAACCTGGGTATCATCTCCCCAAAGTACCAGCTTTTTGTTTTGAGGTTTCTTGCATTAAAATTGTTCCAAGTTGGAAAGTAGGAGTTGTCAAAATAGCATTTTCTTTGCTATATGTTGATAAAAGTGTTCTTGCTTTTAATGGAATTCTATATTAGTTTGGTGCAGCATAACCACATAGATGTTAAAATGTTGACTTAATGTATTATACATTCTCCTTTACTACAAGTTATGGATGCATTTTAAGTGATCTAATTGCGGGATGGCAACAAGTAGGAAAAGCTAGTGATGTTGTAATAATAGGGATAGTTAATTTGAATGAGTAATTTAAATGGCATCAAACACAACATGTGAATTAAGATAGCATTTATGTCTGACTTAACCTTAAAAGCAAAGTATATTCACATCTAAAGTTGATTCTTAATTCTTCCCTTGTGCTCGTGTATGGCAGCAAATACTCTTCAATTTCTGGACACAGTTAAGCTTTTCCTGGTTAAACTCTTAATTTCCTTGCATTTACTCAGAAATGAAGTGGTATTTTCATGCAAGTTTAAAGTTTAATTTCCTTTCCTATGCAGCATCTTGCTAAATCATTATAGTATAGCGAACAGAAATAAACCCGATTTGATTTGTGATATTTCTGCTCCATAGGACAAAGTCATCATAAGACACCTTAAAATGTTTATTGTCCACTTTTATACAAAGTAGAATCTGAGCTAATCAACTTGCTGAGGGAGTTGTCTATAGAAGTCGAACAACAGTTTTTAAAACTATAAAAAAGTGTGCATGTAAAGCCACTTTCGGGGCG
>NW_017729032.1:232350095-232358907 GCF_001723915.1 Gavialis gangeticus
TGGCCACCCTTACAGTGAAGTAGTTCTTCCTAATATCTAACCTAAACCTATCCTCCCTCAGCTTGTGGCCATTGTTCCTGGTGACTCCAAGGGGGGCCCTGGTCAACAGACTTTCCCTGAGTCCCTGCTGCTGGCCCCTGATAAGGTTGTAGGCAGCCACAAGATCCCCACCTCAGTCTTCTCTTGCAGAGACTGAAGAGATTCAGGTCCCTCAGCCTTTTCTCATAGGGCTGGCCATGGAGGTCCCCAACTATACGAGTGGCCCTCCTCTGACCCTCCCCAGGTTCTCCACATCCCTCTTGAAACCTCAAAAGGAAACTTTAGAATTGACAATCTTCCATTGGAATTATGGTAGGTACACAAGTCAACATGATGCCAGAAAGAATGATATTGGCACCAAAGCACAAATACTAGGCATTAGAAGAGGAAAAAAAAAAATAGTTAAGTTACTAACTGAGCATGGGTGAATCTAGGATTTTGAAGAGGTGGGCACAGATGGTGTGGTGCCTAACACGACACAAATTCCTCTAGTTAAAGAAAAACTAGAAGCTTTACCAATATGCCTAGCACTGAAAAATATAGTTTAAGATAAAGCAAAAAACTAATATAAAAGCTTTATTGGAATGTTTACTAATTTTCTCAATTAAGTTGACTATTTTGCCTAGCTTGTTGTGCATGTTAAATTGTTTCATTAGTTCTTCATTCATTACAGTTAAATGTACATCTCTTATTCAAATTGATATAATAACAACTGCCCCATTAAAGGAAACAAACAAACAAACAAACAAACACTGTGGGTTTGGCCCTGAAGGCTGGGACTGAGGGGTGCAGGGAGTGGGAAGAGGATGGTTACAGGCAGGGGTAGCCATGTGCATGTGTAGACCAGGCTGAAATCAACTTAGCCTCACCCCCTTCCCCAGGAGGAGGTGAAGCCGATCCCCACCTGGTTCATGAAGCTGCAGTGCTTTGAAAAGCTGGACAACCCCAGCTCAGGGCAAGGGGGAGAGCGGTGTCAAACTGGGCCACTGTGTTCCCCTTCCTCCCCCATCTCCCACAACTGGCTGCATGGGAGTGAGAAACCCCCAGTAGGGGCAATTCCTACCCCCACACCCCCAACCAGGCAGACCCTGGCTGACAGGAGGGGAAGCAGTGCCCAGTTGGGCTGGTGCATTTGCCCCCCCCCAGGTCAGAGCTAGAGGCCAGGACTAAGCTGATCCCAGCCCAGCAAACCAAGCTGTGTGGGAGTAAAAAGCCTCTAGTGGGGGTCTCCCCACTATTCCCCCACCCTTACTAGGTAGACCTATGGGGAGGGTCCAGTGCCAAGCTGAGCCAGTGTGTTCCCCCATATCTAAACTTCCCCTCTTGGACATGGAGGGCTGGGAAGGGGATGGGGCTGAGCTGATCCCAGCCTAGTAAGCTGAACTGCAGGAGAGAACCAACCCCCCCCCCCCAAAGGGGGGGGTTTCCCCCAACCCCCTCTCGAAGGCATAAGGCTAGGGAGGCGGCAGGGCTGAACTAATCAGAGCCCTGCTAGCCAGGATGTTGTTATGAGTGGAAAGCCCCACTGTGGGGGCTTTTCCCATGCCAGGCAGACCCTGGCCAGGGCCATATGGTGCTTTCTCCCTCCCTACTCCACTCAGAAGCAGGGGCTAGGGAGAGATTTTCTGGTGGTGCTCCTCTCCCTGTAGAGAAGTGAGGCCGGGGGTGGGGGAGGGGGGGATGTTGTATATCCAGCAGCCAATCAGGCCTGGGCTGCCATTGGACTTGGTTTAGCAGCCTTACCCATCTGGCCATGAGGATGCAGGCTCCTTGCCTGAGCCAGTGCAGAGTTCTTCCCATCTTGGCCACCCAAACGCTGAGTGTCAGTTCAGTTTGTTATTGGTTCAAGCTATGCAGCTTAGAAAAACCTGTGAAGATTGAATTAATTCTCTCTCAGACTTTTTGAACCTCTGTACTTAGAAGTTAAGGATATTAAACAACTTCATGGCTATCACCTGAAAGAGTTAAGAACCCTCAGCCCAGTTGGAGAGGAAACTGTTTTCTTATCTTGAGAAAACTTTGTGTTCTTGATCAGAATGATCCTTTCAAAGTTAACCAAGCTAAACCAGAGACCAAATCACATCATTCCAAAATAACCAATAGCGAAATGATTAAGGCAATCACCTATAACATGGAATCTGTGGTTTAAATCCCTACTGTCCCATTTGGGCCAGAGACTTCTGTTTCTCACATGCTGCAGTTGCATTGGCCAGAAGGTGCTGGCAATTAAGGCATGGATTTCTTTCAACCTTTCCTGGTAGAGCTACTCTATTTTGTGATTAGTTCAATAGTCATTGGAGCAGGAACTCAAACCTGGATTTCCTGCATTCCAGATGAGTGTCTTAGAATTGACTCAATAGCCCAATGGTTTTGAAGCCCAAAGGACAATATGGCCACATCAAGATGAAAAGGAGAGTCTGGTTTGTGGTGCCACAAACTGCATGCATGGAATATTAAAATATGCCCCACGTTGCAAATTTACAGCACAGGGGCAAAGCTTGCTACTGGAATTTCTTGGTGGCAAAAGAGAGGCCAGGGGAAAAAAAAAAATGGCACAGAGCACACTACAATAGCATGTGCCAGAACAAATGGGTGCTTGAAATGCTCTAGTGAGTCATTATGTTCCTTTTGCACCCTGGCTGCTCCCAGCCAGGAGGAGCTGGTCAAGGGCAGTTTGCCTACAGCAGGACAATTTGTCCTGCAACAAAGCACATGCGCCGAGGGGCATGCACTGAGGCTATAAGTAGTAGCGGCAAAGTAGTTCAGTAGTTTGTGCCACTACTATTTTTGCCACTGCAAGCATACACCCCTGCTTATCTGGACATGGTTATAGAGGCCAGCTCTTTGTCTACCAATTAGGAGCAAAAGGGCAATGTAGGGAAGTGAGTTTAGATTTTCTGTTTACCAGATGATCACCTGAACACTGGCGACTGAATTTCTTATCAAGACAGGAGAAGTCCTGATATCAGACTAGCCAAGCATAGACCCAAGGAACCTTTTGTGATGAAAAGTTCTCTGAAAATTGAATGAAATTCCCCAAAAAAGGTTTTCATAGACATTAGGGCTGGAAGGGACCTCGGAAGATCATCAAGTCCAGCCCCCTGCCCAAAAGGCAGGAAGTCAGCTGGGGTCATAGGATCCCAGCAAGATAAGCATCCAATGTACTCTTGAAGGTGTTCAAAATAGGTGCTTGAACCACCTCCAGCAGCAGGCTGTTCCAGATCTTGGGGGCTCAAACAGTAAAGAAATTCTTCCTTATGTCCAGCCTGAAATGGTCTTGCAGTGGTTTATAACTCATCATCCCTTGGGGCACTCTGAACAAATATTCCCCCAGGTACTGGTGGTCACTGTGAGAACAAAATCTTAAGTTATGCTGCCAATGCAGAGAGAATTGAAGCTGACATGCGCAGACAGGCCCTGAGTGGAAATTTCCACAATGTGCCCAGCACATGTCCCCTGGGCGACCTCAGGAGCTGTCAATCAGGTTGACCTACTTTCCAGCCCTGCACATGCTCAGTTACTACTAAAAGCTTGATCTGACGCATGCCTAGTTGGTAACTGTGTGAGGTAATTACTCTAGAACTATCTTTCACTTAAGCACCCTGATTGGCCAAGGGGTAGCTATAAAAGGCTAGTGAGCCCCCCACCTTGGTGTGGGTGTTTAGAGTTGGTGGGAGTTAGTGTTGTGAGAGACTGCTCTATCTGCAAGCAGAGGCTGCTAACAGCAGGGACTGAGGCAGAGAGAGAGAGGTTGGGATAGGATTCCCCAGTCCTCTTCATACCTCATACAATGACTTACATCCTCGTTCCATTTCCTCGTGTCGATTCCTTTGGTTACTGAACTATTCTGGCTTGAACTCTGACTTTGATCTGGATCACTCTTATTGCTCCGGCTTTGTTCTTCTACTCACCTGGCTTCCGACTTCAGCTTCGATCTCCAACCATCCGTTTGTCCTGTTGGACTGGCATCACGACTCCGTTCCTTGTCTCAACGCGTTACAGCTATGTTCTGTTGTTCATTGTCCTTATGTGAGCTGTTGACCAGCCCTGAGACTAGCTTGCGGGCATCCACCCCTATCCCTCCAGGGGTAGAAATCAAGGGCTTGCTAGCGAACCTCGTGGGCCAACAGACCCCCTTTTGTTGTTTGTTAACTTGTTGCTGTGCCAACTGTAACCGAAGAAGCAGCTCTACCTATGCCTTCTAAGCGTAAGTCAAATAAATCAATTTGTTTGAAACCATTATGCTTCCATACCACTCAGACTCAGCTGCTGCAAATCCTGCCTGTTCGTTCCAGTCTGCCACCACCTGGCCGCCAACCATAACACTGGGGCTTGGTTCATCCCCCTGGGACAGTCGCCCCTGATAAACTTATAGGTGACCATCAGATCTCCCCTGAGCCTGCGTTTTCCAGGCTAAAGAGCCCCATGGGTCTCAGCCTGTCATTGTAAGGTCTGTTTTCCTGACCTTTGATCATGCGCGTGGCTCTTCTCTGCACTCTCTCAAGATTCTCCACATCCTTTTTGAGTTGTGGGACCCAAAACTGGACGCAGTCCTCCAGCTGCAGCCTCACCAAGGCCAAGTACAAGGGGAGGATGACGTCCTGGGATTTGCTTGAGAAGCAAATATGGACACAAGCCAGCGTTTTGGTCACTTTAGTAGCCGCAGCATCTCATTGCAGGCTCATGTTCATCTTGTGGTCAATGATGACCCCCAAGTCTCTTTCTTCCATAGTGCTAGCCAGTGTAGCACTGCTGAGCCTATAAGGATGCTGCAGGTTTTTCCTCCCAAGGTGGAGAACCTTGCATTTTTCAGTGTTAAACAGCATCAGGTTCTTGTCTACTCATTTTGGTGTTAAAAACACCATCAGGTTCTTGTCTGTCCATTTGTTGAGCCTGTCCAGGTCAGGCTGGATCACCCGCCTGTCTTCTGGTGTGGATGCTTTGCCCCAAAGTTTGGTGTCATCGGCGAACTTGGCCAGTCCGCTTCTGACTCCAATGTCCATATCATTAATGAAGATGCTGAACAACATGGGTCCAAGGATAGAGCCTTGGTGGACCCCACTGGTCACAGGGCACCATGATGAGTGACTTGCATCAATTACTACCCTCTGGGTCCAACCAGAGCCAGTTTCCCAGTTTTGGTTTCATGCCATCAAGAAAGTCATCACAAAATCCCCAACTAATTCTACTTCATACCATGGAGGATGGTACCCCAAAAGACAAAGGCTTCTCTTTGAATAAAAGGATACTAGGATAACAAAAACACAAAACAAACCCCTCTCCTTAAGTCAGTCTTAAATATTTTGTGGTCTATACCCGCCAGCTTTAGCTACTTCAAGTGATAGCTGCTTCTGCTTTTCTATTTTAGATTTCTTTTTCTTTCTTTGAACTGCTTCAGGCAAGGACCCAAGGATATAACCTATATTAAAGATTTAAGATTCTTCTGCATTCTACTCTATTCTTGTCAATATCAACGTTACTAATTTTGCTATCCCAGACACAGGATAGATTTTTTTTTTTTTTTTAAGTGGCAGCACTGAGATATCATATATTGCATATTCAGTGCACTCACGGTTCAACTTAGCAAAGCATTGAAGCATGTGTTTAAAGTCAAGTGTATGATCAAGTGTTTTGCTATATCAGAATGGCTTGCCGACTCAGTTACATTGAGGCTAAATCCTCCTTTGCCCGGAATCAGTGGGAATTTTGCCAATGACTTCAATGGGAGCAAGAGCAATACATCTCCAGCTGAATCAGGGAAGAAAATCAATTCTGTTCCAAACCAAATCCATACGAGAGACTCTTATATATTTTATACAGCCCTCTTTGGGGAAGCTGCAACAAGCTGCTTAGAGTTTCAAACTCTGATGAACAAGTCCCACTAGGCTCACTAAGAAAAGCTCACATACTCACTACTGCTCAATCATTATGCTCTGGATAAAAAAAGCAAGCTAGAAAGCTGCCAATAGTTATCTATTTATATTTAGAAATCCAATCACTTTATCCGAGTGCAAGAGAATTCATGGGGAAAGACTTTGCAAGCTCAGAAAGAAAGTGCTTGATTTATTAAACATATTGAAGTATTTAATATATCTGTCCCCACCCATCCATATTTCTCCTTTTGACTTACTTTAATTAAGCTCTCACTGGGCCCACAAATTGGAAGAGGAGGAACTTTGTTCCCCTTTTTGTTTAAGCAAAAGAAATGGCTCTCCCAGCAGGTTTCTCCAAATGCTCACAGCTTTGCTCAAATAAAAGAGCTTTGAAACAGAGTAGTGTAGGATGATTCACCACAGATTTGAAATTTTTCTAACATCATCTCTGTGGGTACTCCAATTTAGAGGTTTTTTCCAAGCAAAAAAAACTCACTTGCTGTTTTCATCCAACTATGGATTTCAGGATAAGGGGAGCACACTCAGAACCTGATACTCATCATCAAGGATACAATCCCAACCTCACTTTGTTGTTCAGTGAGACAGTTAGATATTAAACTGGAGTTATGGCTATCTATTTAAATTCAATGGCAAGATTGTTTCACTCTAACTTGATGGACCACTCCACCATTTAATTTGTAAAAACTTATTTTTCACAGTTAAAAGCACTTGTAGTGATACTGGATGAAAGCTAAACAAGAATTACCTCTTCAAATCGAGTCCAAACTAAAACAAGAGACACTAGTAAGTAGTATAAAGCCTAAAGCAAGCGAATACTCAGGTGCTATAACAACGTGGTGCCTCTTGTTATGCTGAAGCATCAAGAAAACAAGAAACCCTGGGAACTGGAATACAAGTTTTTGAAAAGATGTTAGAAAGTAAGAGTTCCATCAAAATAAAGAAGCACAAACTGAAGCACCATTTAAAACTGGAAATAAACCCAAATTCAAATGGCTTAATCTTGTACCATCTCTCCCTTTACCTTAAAATAACCAATATTTTCCTTTGTTTCTAGCTGGAACCAGAAGGGGGAGGGAGAGGAGAGAAAAACCTATTTAGGAACAGACTTCAAAGTGAAGTTTTCAGACATGGTTGCTTACCTCGCTGAAGTCAATACGAGCAGTGGGGTCTGAACACATCATTGGAGGAAACAGACCATTTTAGGCTCCAGTGCTGCTTTGTAATCCACACAGCTGTGCAGCTGCACCTGCAGGGAATCCTATTGACTAAGGCCAGTGAAGCTTGGGCACCGCAACAGTCCTGCCTCATCAGTCATACTGCAGGATCAGGGCCTTGAGTAGTTGCCTGAATGTTGATTTAAGTGCTTCAGTTTATTTTAGTCTACTGATTCTAATTAAGTTCTTATTCTCATTACCTGCAAACTTCACTTTATATCAGAACTAGTCATATGTCCCCATCATCAAGGAAGAAAACAGGGACCATAAATTAAGAGGTCAGTTGTGCTAGTACAATCCCTTGCATAACATATTCATCACTATTTGATATGAAAAATAAACATTACTAAACTCCTAACTGAGAGCTTTTCTGTTTAGACATACTGCAAGGGACTGGGAAGGTCTATAGTATTCAAATGAATCGAGTTTTTATACCACTGTATCAGGGGCATTTGGCTTATTCTGTGCAATAAAATGTGTAAGCGTTCTGTACTTGTAATACTGCATTCTGTTCTGGGCACTTCTACCTCCAAAAGTGGTAGGCAGACTGGAAGGAATTGTTGCTGACTGCCAGTTCTTGGTTCAGTACAAAGGCAGACATTTTCCCGCCCCCAGAGTATTTCAGATGTAAGTCAGATGCAGACACAATGCAAGTTCAGACAGAAGAGCAACAAAAGTCATTGAGAAGCCGGAGGCAAAATGCTAAATGTTGCACATAAGACATGGCAAAGCAAGAGGAACACAAATAATAATGATTTGGGTTGGGCTTGCTTTGGTCTTAAGCTGCTAAAACCTGAAAGCAGAATTTGGCTATAGGCTTACTAATTACCTAATTATGTGTCTAACCAGGTTTCCATAGACCATCCAGTAAAACTCTTCTTTTCAAACTCAGCAGTTAGATTTCTTCCAGCTATCTTCACTATGCAGCCTAAAAACCATCTCAGAGGAAATGAAAGGGCTCTGTATCAAAGGGATCCAGCAGTGCCCCAGATACCACCTTTTGGCCAAGTCTTGAGTAGAAATCCTTTTGTTCCCTGTCCATCTATCTTTTGGCATCTTTCTTGTCAGGATAACAGGAATTCACACTTTTATCTGGTGTCCATTTCTCCATCCACCAGTTCTCTCTCAATTTAGGACTCATTAGACTTTGACCTCTTTGGCCATGTCCAGATGAGCAGGGGCGTGTGCTTGCAGTGGCACAAATAGTAATGGTACCAATTTGTGCTGCTACGTTGTGCTGCAGCACATGCCCCTGCACATGCACTTTGTTGCAGGACACATTGTCCCATAGTTGGCAAATTGCCCATGCTCAGCTCTTCCTGGCTTCCAGCATGCTGCTCTGACCAGCCTCCATGTGTTGCAGTAGGGGCACCCTGGGGTACAGGATAGCACAATGCAGGGCTAGCCAGCAGGCAGCCCCCACACTGAGGCACCCTGCACCCAACCAGCCAGGGAGCAGCACATGGAGGCAGGGGAACAGCCAGCCTAGATCTGTCTGCTCCTCCATCTTGCAGCACACTATGCCCCAGCCAGCTGCTCTACTCTGTGGCTGGCTGGGACACTGTGTGCTTCAGTGTAAGGGTGAGCGGTGGGGAGGACACACAGGGTCTCCACATTTGACCTGGAGCATGCTATTTTGGCATGCTTGGCACTGCTTTTTTTTTT
>NW_017729032.1:232359156-232364437 GCF_001723915.1 Gavialis gangeticus
TTTTTTTTTTTTTTTTTTTTTTTTAACAGGGTTTATTTTTGCTACCAGGATTTTCTGATAGCAAATTTGCCCCTGCACCACACATTAGCAGCACTCTGAATGGTTTAACGTGAAACACATGTATTTTGTGGTACCAGGCTTGTCATTTCCACTGCCTTACAGGAAGGGAGATGTAGAACAGCCCAACTTGAATCTCTCTGCTAAGATTCAGCCAAGAGACCCAAAATAAACCAGCAGACAATCATTTCTTCTTACCCCTTACCATATTCCAGGCTTGCTCGCATATAACACAATACATATTTTTTCTCCAGGTAAAAAGAAAATAGAAGCATTATTAATATGCTGTGGGCCTAGGGCTATATTAAGCAGTTTAAGAACAAGGCAAAAACAAATACAGCTTTATTGGAATGCATATTGTCGCGGGGCACTTCCGCGCCCCACTCCTAAGGATGTTCAACCCTGGGAAGGAGAGAAGTGTAGCAGGGCACCAGGGTGCCTGCTACTGAATAATGGCAGAAGGGGGTTTAGCTGTCGCTCACCAGGACAGCAGGTGAGAGTTGCTAGGGCAGCGGATTGGGTCAGCTGACCACCAGGGGACGGGGCCTGGCCTTTATAAGCGGCTGGGCTGGAGCCTAGCTGGCAGTTACTATCTAGCAACCTGAGGAACAGGAGTGCTGTAGAGGAATAGAGCAGGGTAGTTACCACCTGGCAGCTGGAGAAGCAACAGCTCTGCTATAAGAGCAGAGCAGACCAGTGTCATTGTGTGACCTCCTGAGTGCCTGCAGAATGGTCTGGGAAGGAGAGGCCTCTGACAGGGAGGCCTGAAGGAGAGCCAGGGCGGTGTGGAGTTCTATAGCCGGTAGGCTCATTTTGGGTTACAGCTGGGTTGGCTTGAGGTTTCTGTTATAGCTGAGAGGCTTTGTGTGCTGTTGTTGTTTTGGGAAGCTATTGTAGCCCCGGAGGGGGAGGCTTTGGTTTTGTGGTTATACTACTGGAGGACCAGGTGAGGCTGTAGGGGTGTGAGGAGGCCTCATGGGAGCTCCCCAGTAGCCTGGGGGTTCCTGGGTGCCCTATTTGGGCACAGCAAGTAGTGCCTAGGAGGCATAGCTGTTTGGCGCTGGTATAGTGCTGTGTGTGTGTGTGGGGGGGTGTTAAGACCCCAGCCTGCAAGGGTGATATTGCCCAGTAGGGTGAAGGACCCTGAGAAGGGGCTCAGGTGGCATGCAGCTGTGCCTGGCCCCCTAACCTGAGCGTGGTTTAGCATGGGACAGTGCCCAGAGAGGGTGATACCGTGGGAAGCGCAGGTGACGAACCCCAGTGGGGTAGTATACTGCAGGAAGTGCAGGTGACAAAGTCCTGATACAGGTAACCGGACTGGGGAGAGGCACTCCCCAGTGGGGGGGGGGGGAAGCTATCTCCACTGGAGAAGCCCCAGGAGGGCGAGCTTAGTGAGAAGCCCCGGGAGGAGTCAGCCTATGGTGCCGGCCCAAGAGGGCTAGCGAACACAGGGGCGCCAGAGCAAGGGGCGTTGGTTGCGTGATAAGACCCGGGGTGCCTGAGGAAGGGCGCTGGTTGCGTGACAAGCCCAGGGTGCCAGGCAAGGCACAAGTGACCAGACAATGTCCAGAACAGCTGCAAGGCTTGGGGCATGCTAAAGGGGAGGTAAGAGGCCCGCATAATCCATAAGGCTGGGGCGCACCAGGTCACCCATAGAGTAGGAGCCCAGACAACTGTAACACCTAGTACTAAGAGATCAAAGGCAGCCTCCCATATTAAATTATATATGACCAAGACGTGGTGGGTGAGAATCAGAGGGTGCTGGAACTCCTAACTTGGCATGGCAGGGGGCGCTAATGGGATCACGGCCGCTCCTAGGGCCCATTCCATGATGCACATTAATTTACTATAACATACATTTTGTATTAAAAACAGAACAAATTAAGCAAAATAATCCAAATATATTGTTTCATTAGTCCTGTAGTCATTAGAATGTACATCTCCCTCAAATTCGTAAGACATAATCAAGCTTTCTTGAGCATCTTGACAGTGCATTCAATATTTCATTGAAACCTAGTTTCACCCCTGAGTTTGTGCTTTTTAGCTAGAGTTGAAGTAGGCTGCAGGGCTGTGAAATAGGAGCTACATTACTAGGAGGAACTAAGGTAGCAGAATTGCAGAGGAAAGAATAACTTGATTACTGGAACATTAACACTCTTAAAAAGGACAGAGGGTCACTAACACTTAAGGCATGAAGAGTTTTGAAGGAATTGTGTAGATTGTAATCAATCGTGAAGTCAAATGACTTTTTCACTGCTGATAGCATAAGAATGCTGCAGTCACTACCAGACAGTTTGTTTCAAACTTTGGGTGGACCAGGAATCAAAGGGTGGTTCAACTATACCACTGCATCTCCCCTGGATCTGCCCTCCAGCCCGTGCTCTGAATTACAACTGCATATTATGTGTTACATTGACTCAGTCAAAGGGGCTAGGGACAAATATTCAAAAAGTCAGCGCCTGAATTGATTCAACCTTTGGAGGTTAGTTTAACTTGCCTAGCTTGAATGGGTTTGTAACAGCACAGAGATTCCCTCTGAACTGAGCCAACGACTGCACATGCCTGCAGTTGTTCAGGCCAATGGCCAGGGGCGCTAGAGCAGGCCCTCACCTGCAGGGAAACTGCTGGAGGCATGTGGCCAGTCTGGGCTGAACTGGCCAGAGAAGGGTTTAATTCCTCCCTTCCTGTCCCACCGGCAGGGACCTGACCCAGGTCTGCTGGGCACTCCCCCATCATTGCTTCACTGGCAGGCTAGCATGGCCCCTGAGACAGAAAGGACAGGGAGGAGGGTTATTCTCCCCTCTACCCCCACTGCCCCAGGGGGACCGCAGCCAGGTCTGCCTGCCCCAATTGCTATCTTCAGTGGAAGAAGACCCCTCCTAGTCCGGAAGATGGAGGGAGGGGGGATAACCCCATCCCTGCCCCCCACAAGGGGCCCTGCTGCACGGGAGATTAGTTAGAGCACATTTTCTAGCAAAGATGTTTCTGTTTGTGATCTCTACAAGCTGCATCTCCCTGTCCTTTTTCTACCATCTCTGCCTATTTACTTCCCTAGAGAAAGGATTCTCCATGACTAACAGTAGTATGGTTTCCTCTCTCCTTATTTTGCTCAGCTCCAAGACACTCCCTCTGCTCCTGACTCACTTAGCTATACTTCCTTGTGATTTCTATAGGTTAGTCAAGCATTTCCTCCTCTGTTCTTCTCTTCTTCTGACTGGAAGCTGAATGGTTGATAAGGGCAGTGCCCTTGAAAGGACTGGTCTGAAAAAAGTGCAGATCCTGTGCAGAGAAAGAAAAGTAACAATGTTCTCTTTCCCTCAGTTTGAAGACATAATCATCATCATAGCCTTTTCTCTGTATTATGGGTCATGGAGATGGCTGGTAATTTTTTAACTTGCTTCCACTGCATCTTGTCATGGTGATCAACCTTCTCAGTATTTCAAGACTGTTTGGGGAGTGATTAGCTGATTCTTGTGGATTGCGAAACTAACAGTGGTTTGTTTTTTTTTTTATATCCCACAGTTCAGAGAAGGGGGTGGCAGGCAAGGCTTTTAGAAATACATGGGTCTAGTTTTGGGAAGGAGGGCATGGGAGGCTCAGGTCAGTGATTTGTAGTTGCATACTAAGGGCAATGCTTTCACTGGAGAAAAAGATAGAGCTGATCTCCGTGACCAGGAAGCAAAAAAAGTGCAGGTTTAGACAAGCTAAAGGGAACCCAGTAAGACATGCATTGATGTTACTCATAAGAAAAGTCCTGTCTGACATTCTGCAAGACTGGAAAGGCAAAGTTTCTTTTTCTGGCAAGAGTGACAAAGTAGCACATAACAGAGCATATTCTGTATCATTCCACTTTATATCCCCTGCAGACAACCACAGGGCTTGTAGTGCAATAAATGGAGTTTTGCAATGATTGTTCAGAAGGGTTAACAATGACCTTTTTGCTTTATGACTGCCTTACTATCTCCATGCAGTTTCAGATTTCTTAAATGGTTGTTATTTACTCCTGCACTATTAAGTTCTGTGCAGGCCAAAAATGCTTTGAAAATACCAGCATGCTTCTGAAAAGCTGTTTTCCACTTGAAAAGTGCTTAGGAAATACAATGCTATGATACAGTGCTTTCAAATGTATTTCACATGCTATGAAACTGTTGCCTCAAAAAGGAGCATTGATCAGATTCTGAGATGGAACAAGATGAATTACTGTATCTAAGTTGGCACTGTACTTAAGTGTGTTTCTTTTATACAGGTTTATTTTTAATTTGGCACTCTGAAAAGGCAGCAAGGTCAGCATTTTGGGCTGATAAGAGGTACTCGCAGCACACACTCAAGAGGAGGAGCTAAAGAACTGAAAAGTTGAGCGAGTGTGGACAGGCGCTTGAGAGAGTGACCTGCTGAATTCCCAATGTTGCAAATTCTGAATTGGCTTTCTCCTAGTGTGGTCACCATCCTAGGGTCAAGATGAAGGTTGATACAGTAAGATGGCAGGAGGACAGGTTGTGAAAGCCTGGCTGGATCCACCACAGCTTGCAGGAGGGGGAGGACTAGAACTTGGAAGGTTAGCTCACATCTACCAGTGCATGTCCAGGAGAAACAATGACCATGTGTATAGCATATCATGGCAGAAGGTAGATCAGAGTGCCATTGGAGGGTCAGGTTAGTGACATTGGGTCAAGTTAGTGGCATAGAAACCAGTTAGTTGCTTCAGAGAGGCATGAGCTTCCATAAGCAACAGCTTGCTTTGTCAGATACTATGAATGGACTGGCATACACATCATAACATGTAATACCAATTCCTTGTGATAAAAGGACATCCAGTCAGTCAAAAGAAAGACATTAATTGGCTGAGTTCTCCCCAGGGGCAACAGATGGGGTACACACTGGGCTGAAAGGTTGGGTGTGCATGCCATCATGGTTGGGGAATTGGCTCCAAGGTAGGACTCAGAGTGATAGTCAAAAGAAATGAATCATTATGGCGCTCTGACCAGTGGTGTCCCCCAAGGTTCCGTCCTCGGACTTGTACTCCTTAAGATCATTATTAATAATGTGGACACTTTTTTCAAAAGCAGACTAGCCAAATTTGCTGATAACACCACACTTTGGGGTAGAGGGTCCACACCTGAGGATAGGCTGGTGAGCCAGGCTGACCTTGATAGGCTTAGAAAGTAGATGGATAAAAACCTGATTTCATTCAATATGGATAAATGAAAGGGGTTCCACCTGGGGG
>NW_017729032.1:232364469-232382764 GCF_001723915.1 Gavialis gangeticus
AGTGCTAGGCTTGCTAGCACAATAGACTAAAGGGACTTGGGGGTCATGATTGACCACAAGATGAACATGAGCCACCAATGTGATGTCACAGCTGGTAAAGTGAACAAAACACTGGCTTGCATCCATAGATGCTTCTCAAGCAAATCTCAGGATGTCATCCTCCTGCTGTACTCAGCCTTGATGAGGCCGCAGCTGGAGTACTGCATCCAATTCCGGGCTCTCCACATCAAGAAGGATGTGGAGAAGCTTGAGAGTCCAGAGGAGAGCCATGCACATGATCGGAGGGCAAGAGAACAGGCCTTCTGATGAGAGGCTGGGAGCCATGGGAGTGTTCAGTCTGGAAAGTCACAGGCTCAGGGGTGACTGGCTGGAAGCCTGTAAGTACGTAAGGGGTGTGCATCAGGATCTGGGGCAACACCTGTTCACCAGAGTGCCCCAATCAATGGCAAGGTCCAACAGTCCAAGACTCCAAGATTCCTCCAAGACCATTTTAGGCTGAATTTATTTACTGTCCAAGCCCCCAAAGCCTGGAATAGACTCCCTTCAGAGGTGGTTCAAACAGGGGGCTGGACTTGATGCTCTTCTGAGGTCCCTTCCAGCCCTAATGTCTATGAAATCTATCTTTCCAATCATCTCGGATACCTGATGTATCCTCACCGTTTTGCACTGCAAAGAGGTCTTCTTCTTAAGATGCCACTTCATCATCAAAATCTATGCTGAACCTGAAGTCCTTGCTATCCTCTACTGTACCTCAGTGCTAGTGTCTCGAGACTAAATCCTGTCCAGCTTCTATTAATATAGGCAGAGGTAGAGTAAGCACTTTCAAGGGTCCAGCCTCTGTTATTCTTGTAAGCCACTTTCAGGTCCTTGTTTTTGTTCTGTCATTACTCTGCACCCAGATTGTGATCCTGTAGCAATTGCCTATAAATATCCCTATTAAATGTTACTTTCCAAGGACTTCCTGCACCTTTGCCTTTCTTAGGAAGAATGGAAATCCAGAAGCTGGCAGGTGCAGTGTCATAGCACAATAATGCTACCAGTAATACACTGATGCTGACTTCAGATGCATGTACCTACATATGGACTGATCCTGGCTGCATGTCAGCATTTTAACAAGGAGTTGGCAACTGCTTAGTATGACCTTGGAGTGGTAGAGGTAAAAAAAAAAAAACTGGTTGGTTCTGGTGGCACATAAAACAGTTTGAGATGACATCTGGAGGACCACCAAAATAGTGGCCAGTTCAGATGAGCCTGAATTAACATTCATACACTGTAACCTAATGCTCCATGAAATAGGAATATAGAATGCATATTATATTACCATTTAATACATACAAAGAACTGCATTTTGTGGATGCAGGTCATTTCAATATACAGAAATTAAGCTGAGTGAAATCTAACTTTCCCCCAATCGCATGTTGTTTGTAGATGAGCATACAAGCTTAATTGTTGAAGGAATAACCAGAAGCCTTTTCGAAAAATTGTATTGATGTCTTTACTCACTTCCCCAAAATGACTATTTTTTGCTATTATTGGATGAAACTTTCCTCAGTCATTGCCCAACATCAGCTTGAAAGGATAATTTTGCTCAAGCTACTTTAAGACTGCTGGATATAAATTTATTTTTTTAACATAAGATGCACAATAATTCTAATGACATGGTTGAATTCCTTCTGTACTGTTTTAAAAAAAGTGTAACCCAGGTTTCGGATCTATTCTGTGCACATTTATCCATAGCAGCACTTAGTGGAATGCAAATCAAGAGACCACATGCAGACAACCTCTTAAGTAAATACAAAAAATATCTCTTTAGTTTTTGAAGGTTGGCATCTCCCTTTCGTGCCTTAAAAACTTGTGAAAAAGATATGCACGCTGTTCTCTGAGTTTATAATATTAAATAAAGATCACTTTTTTTTTTTCAACTGTGCATCAAAATCAATAGACTAATGTGGTGATTTCCATGAGGTAAGGATTGGCTTACTGGGCCACATTCAGCCCAGTGAAAGCAGATGAAATGATGAATTTATTGACTTAATTGCAGTTGTGCCTTTAGGCTGTGTATAGACATTTGGAGAGGTTAAATTGCATTAAAATGGTCATCCAATCTAACTTTAGTTTGTCCAGGTACAGGCTTTACACTAGTTACGTAGATCTACGTGTAAACTGTAAAAAAGCTCAGAACAGTTAGATCAGTCTAAAAATGGCCAACCTGATCTAAGTTAAGTGTTTTTTCCAAGGTAGTCTAACTTAGACTACTAGGACCCTATTAGAACCCTCCATCCTGACTTACCTTAGATGAAGTGGCCATTTTTAATTCTATCTAACTTTCCCAAATATCTGTATGCAGCCTTAGACACCAGGACAGCTTCTGACCAATGAAAGAGAACTTCCTTAAATAAAGTCACTTCTTGCTCATCAGGAGTTTGCTGAAGCTGAGATGTGGACTTGACTACCAGTTCCTGAATTCTAATCTACACATGATACATATTAATTAAGGCAAGGGACAGTTTTAGAAGCGTTTTAACCATGCAAATTATTAAGAGGGCAAAGCATCTTAATCATCCTTTTTCTCTTGTTCACAAACCCGCAGACTCAGGGCTATGGTGAAGTGTTCCAAAGTCCTCGGCACATCTCATTCAATGCTCCCACACCCTCACCCATCCTTGTAAGGGCAGTAGGTTTCAGCAGCAATGTGCGTGAGCATATACACTCTTTAGACCTATCATCTCAGGTTGTCTGCAGTGTCAGAAGGCATTTGTTACACTGTGCACTTTTTTTTTTTAAATCAGTGGGGGCAAGAAACGTGGGTTTTTTTCTTTTTATGAGACCTGAGGTTCTATAACTCCAAGATGCAGTACCTGTCATAACTTAGGCCTGCACTGAGCCAGTACCTCATCTCATTTCATCTTGTCCTGCACAGAGGAGAGGTTGAAGAAGAGCATTGTGAGGGTGGTTTTTTTTAGAAGTACACTCTAACACAGCATTTCTCAACCTTTTTAGACTCCATAACTTTTCTGCATTCAGCAGCGCTCCATTTCAAGAATGCTCATAATTGTGGTATCTTAATATCTCCTTTATTGAAAGCATCATTCCCAGTCCCTTTTAGTTTGGAACTTTTGAAGATACTAAGATGAAAATACTGGTGGTTAAAGAAGACTGACAGAAACTGCAAGCAAATTGCTGTGAGCCCTTCAGGTGGGGGGAACTGCAAAGGGGACTAACTTGCCCATGCTATGAGAAGAAATGCCTTCCTTATTTGAACCTTTGCTTCTTACTAGCAGAGATGCAGCACTTTCTGGGGCAAAGGATATCAGATCTGGAGTCGGGACCCATACAGTGAATTTCCAGCTCTGCCTCTGACTTGCTGTGTTCCTTCAGGCAAGTCATTTAACCCTTCCAAACTGCTGTTTTTCCATCTGTAGGACAGAGATAATCACAGTTGCTATCCTTTATAGTATGCTTTAGGATCAAAGGGCTCTGTAAGCGCTGAGTTACTATTTATGCATTCTTTCTCCTGCACAGAGGAAAGTGAAGCTGGTGAAAATGCTGCTAAAGGAGCAGTATCACATATAAAGCAAACAATGTGCATCAAGGCTTAATGAATCGCAGAAAGCATTGTTCTGCTGCTGGAGTGTTGAGCATACTTACAATATGCCTTTAACTGCTGCTTCAATTCCCCAGATGTCTCCATGCAACCCTTGATTGTTCCAGAGGAATAAGTATGACTGGTAAAAATCAATGTATTACTGGGTCAAAACTATATGGCATGTTAGCTCTACTGTAGGTTGCTGCTTCAGACCAAGATTTATCTGAAAGAAAGGTCTATTCAATCCAGTGGTGGCTGAAGACACTGTCTCATTTTCTTTAAGGTTATTATAGTCACAAGTCTGTGATAAGTGTGGATTTCATTTAAACTTTGATGACAGAGGGTAGCATTTGAAAAATCATCATAGGCTGCTTCTCTTCAGGAGGTAGCAGAGTGAGATGTGCAACTGCAGTGAAAGACACCAAAAATAGAAACTTCCTCCAACCCCCAGAAGTGACACTTTAATAAAAAAAAAAAAAAAAGAAAAATATCTCCAGTAGTAAGTCTCTTACTAATGTCTTTGTCAATTTATGAAAAGATCATAGATATACTTACAGATAGACCACACTTTAAACATCATCTGAAATATTTCATTACAATTTACAAGGATCTCTTGTATCTTCTTCATTTTTATATTATCAAAGCATGCCACCCCACCACACATGCCCTTTGTGAATATAATGGCAAAAGTAGCTGTTACAACAGGAAACTGGTGTTTGCAAAATGGACAACATGCTTTACAGTGAATTTGAGAAATGCCCAACTGGGATGCTAATAGTGTTAGTAAAATATGGTCAAAGGTATGTAAGTAAGCTTCAGCACCTGTGAGTAACATCAGTAATAGAAAAATCTCTTAACCTCTTGAGTGCCAGGTCACATAGGCAAACATATTTCTACTGATTGCATTTCAGAATATACATTACAGGTAATTCCTGCCTGGACAGAAAGCCCAGGCAAAACCTTTAGTATTTAAGCATCCCTGATAAGGATCCTGTGTGAGTGAACAAGCTGTAGCCTGAGGAGGTGGGCTCCATGCTAGCTAGAAATATGCCTCTGTTAGAGGGAGATCTTCTGTGGAGGGACTCATTAGATCTATGTTTACCTGTATTTGTGTCAAGGCTCCAAAAACCACTACAAAAAGTAGAAGAGGGAACAGCGAAGACTGAATGTTATCCTTGAAGTATATACTTGTAAATAATACGCTAGCTGTTTTCCCAGGGAGGAATTAAACTTGGAACCTGTTTTCTCATGTTAAGAGTACCTCTCAGAACTGTGTTTTAGTGAAGAACGAATTAGATTCAATGCTCCACATTAAACTAATACATATAAACATATCTATGCCTCTTTAAATAAAAGAAAATTACAATCTCATAAGAGCTTTGAGTTTTGGGTGTAGACAAGGAAGAGTTGGTGCTAAAGGCCCATCATTAGCCAAACAATATATGTAAATCTCCAGACTGACGCTATTAAAGACTAGTTTCCAGAGGTGTTGCCTGGTATATGCATTACCATACAATTAAAGTGATTCATTTTCTGTGCACTGCATCCTTGAATCTAAAAGGAGTCTGTATCCACTAGAGAAGAAACTGCCATTTTATTGTGCACATACAAAATGGTAGTGTGACATTACTCCCTGTTTTTTTCTATCTTCCTTTTTGTTTTTCTACCTAAACTATGCATTTTAACACTGTCCTTGTTTTGTCATAATGGGTCTCTGCAGACCTGGCTCAATAAAGAAGAGGCCAGAGCCTTCCATAGTATTGTACTGTACTACACCAATCCTTTTCTTATTAGGACCAGGATTCTCAGATATGTGCGTGAGTGTGGAACACAGCTTCAAGTAGAGATGGTCTCATGGCCGTCCCAGATGAGGTCACATGAGCACTCATCAATACATTGTTAACACAGAAAACATTTTAATGTAATTTCAGTTGTCTGCAAATGGTATTTAGAAGCTGAAAATATGAAGAGGGCCTGCACCATGAGGTCAGACAGCTGTCTCTGGACCACCAACAAGTGCCCACCAAGTACAGGTGCCTCCTGAACATATTCTGAGGCAGAGAGTAGCCACCAGCTGAGAGCTGAGCCTTCAAGCACATTTCCAAGTCCAAACTCAGATCTTTTCTGACTAAAAGCCGCTGGCATGAAGGAAGTCTGAAACAGCATCTAGTCTTTTTCAGCGGCAGCTTGTAAGGTCATGCAGGGAGAGGGAATGTATCCAGGCTAACAGTTGAGAATGTGTTAGGACAGCTTACATTATGAGGCTACCCAAATTATTTTTGGCACAACATCTGCCAGATGTTTGATATGTACATTTGATATTTTTCAAGGCATATTCTCCATGCTTCAGGCAGATAGATAGTTTCACTCTTGGATCTCCATAGCATGGATATCTTAGCCAGAAAGTCATATTTGATGAAGAAAAAATAAATCAAGCGCATAAATTGTTTCCTCACAATCAAGCAATCACACAATTAAGCTCCTTTACTATTATGAGGAAAGATTATTGAGCTCCTACAAAGATACAAAAGCTTTCTTAGCCAAAATTGATGGGCCAATCCAGTACTGTTCCTTTCCTCGAGAAAGGTCCTTGGCTAGAAGTAAGAAACTGAGACAAAAAGTTGTTTCAAGTTCCAGCCAACCTCATCAGGATATTTCCAACCATAAACAAATTGTTGGCAGGAGGAGACCAGATCTGATGGCTATGTTGTATCTATCCAACTAATCTACTTCCAAGCATTCCAAATTATATTTTGAAAGTTTCTTTGAGGGATACTTAATGATTTCCCATGGATATACAGCATCATTCTATAGATGAGGATGTAAATAACAAGTAAAATTTAAACAAGTGTCTTGTAGACAGTACTATATTAATATTTGTTCTTACAGCTGCTTAGTAGACACATTACAGCCACTCACAGCTTGCTACAAACAGGGTGCATCTACACGTGCCGCTGTGGCGCAATTGTTACTGCGCTGTCATCGAGTACTTCCTTTTGATCCATCATTAGCCTGTGCTGTTATTTAGTACTTCTTTTTGGAAACACTAAAAGACAGTGCAGTAACAGCCTGTACTCCACTGTGTGCACTGCACACAGTTATTTTTAGGCGGTATGGTGCCATAGCAACACACTATAATTGGGGGGGCATCACTATGGCGACATAGTTGTGGCATCACAGTTTTTGCCCACGGACGCTATATCGCCATAGCACATTACTACGGCGACATAGCATCACATGTGTACACACCCACATAAAGTTATGCTAGATCTGAGGAATCCACTTTTGCCTTAACCCAAGGAAATGGGGGCATCTTGCCAAATACTTTTTCTTCGCTCAGGGCAGGGGAAAAAAAAGACAATGAAGACATTTTGATGCCTTTTTACTGGGGAGTCATACGGTTGACTTGTGCGTATTTTGTGTCAGCCAAAAGACTAGGAGACAGAAGTGAGGTTAAAATTTACAAATTGAAAAGAAAGAAAAAAGAAAAGCTGGGTTCATAATAAAACAGGTTGCCTAAGGAAATACTGATTTGGGCACTCGTATTCATGTTTTGAGCGGTTGTGAGAAAACAAGGAGAGAGTGGGCAGAGGTGAGAGACCTGAAGACAATCAGACTCAAACATCTGAGAATGTCTCCTGGCAGACTTGAGACAGTTCTACAGATAATGCAGATTTACCAGATCCTATGGCCAAAGACGTAGTCTGTACATAGAGAAGTGCTGAATTTTTGCTCATGCAACAAAGGAAGAGACTTTTCAATACCAAACGAACTGAAACAATGCAGTTCTCAAAAAACAAATTAAAAAAACCACAGCTTCCTAGGATTCATTGAGATATTTAAATGTAAAAGGGAACACAACTGCTTGTGGCATCAAGGAGTGATAGTACCTCTCTACTCAGTGCTTGGAAGGCCGCAGCTGGAGTGCTATATTCAGGTCTGGGAAGGATGTGAAGAAACTGAAGGGGATCTTGAGGCAAAAGAAACTAAAGATAATAGAGACCTGATGAAAGAATGTCTTGCATTTTAAAACTTGACTAACTATACCAACTATGCAGTTGGTCCAATAAAGGATATCACCGTAAGAAATCCTTGCCTCAAAGATAATAAAGGAGTCGCAATGCAAGCCATATTAGGAATGGTTAACAGAACCAGGTATGTTTGGTTTGGAGGAAAGGTGGTTAAGAGTGACACGATAGCAGTTTTCAAATATATGAAAGGCTGCCATAAAGAGGGAAGGAAACTGTTCACCTTTGCTGCAGAGGGTAGGACATAAGGCAATTGGTTTCCACTGCAGCAAAGCAGATTTAGATTAAATATCAGGGTAGGGGGGAAAAAACCCCAAACCTTTCTTACTGTAAGAATGGTAGGACAGTGGAACAAGCTGCAAGGGAAGTTGTAGATTCAGCCTTGCTAGAGGATTTCTTCTTTGATAAAAGGCTGGACAAGCATTTGTCTGGGTTGGTGTCAGAACAGCATGTCTTGCATTCGTACAGGACAGTGGACTAAGTGACTCCACTGTATGAATGACTTCCCAATCAAGCATCGGTAGGCAGGTATAGCAGCAGCAAATCCAATCCTCCTTGAATTAGGAAGCCCAACTGGTGGTCAAAAGGGGAGTTTAGTCATGGACTTATTGCCCAGAGTAAAAGACAGTGACATGTCTATACTGCAAATTTACTGTGCTAGGCAGCAGCATCCAAGTTACTCTGCAAGGACTCACTCCTGAACTGGAAGCAGTGTGGTTGCATTTTCATGGCACTGTAGATGGGCTAATGAATGCTTTTCACAGTCTGTGCTAATTAGTCTGCCTGCAGGACACTATGAATGTGTTGATACTGCCTTTGTGTTCTAAAAGTCATGTACAGGGAGTTGCATGGTATATTTGAGGCCACCGTTGCCAGGCATAGTAAATTTATAGTGCAGACATGCTGTAAGATCGCTACTGAATTTACACAGTGTTTATACGTTACAGTTAGCACCCACTAACTTTAAGGAATGTTGAGCCACCGTCAAAATTAGCATATGCTGGGAGCAATGGCACATTCAGAATTAATATCCTCTGTAACATGCACAGCTCTGAGCTGCTTCCAGAGAGCTGGTGAGCTGATGAGTCTGTTGTGTTGTGCTGTGTGTGCAAGCAGCCCTCCACCCAGGAGCTTCCCATCCTGCTTGGTACACACATTTCTCTCCCCCACAACTGCAGCCCACCAGCTTCTCTCCCCACTCACTGCTGCTGCTCCACTCTGTAGGCTGTCTGGAGGCAGGGAGAGGGCATCAGAGTCCAAAAGGACAGCTAGATTACCTGGAAACAGTCTCTCCTGGGATACTGGAGAACTATAAATTGGATGGCTGGTCTCCCCTGAACAATGAGAAATGAGAGTTAGTTGAGCTGGTTAGCACAGCTGTATCAGGGCCACTGATCAGGAATGCCCAGCTAGCCAAGCACCTGCGTAGTCACACCTGCTCCTGCCCCTTACTAATTCTGTAAGAACCTGGGCATGGAAACTCTTCGCTCCTCTACATACCACCCTTACCAAAAGAATGTGTAAACCAGACCCTGGAATTAGATGCTTTCTAAAGTTTCACCAGGCTAATTGGGTTTTCTTGCTCCTTCTAGTTGAATTTGTATATAACAATGTTGTCCATATGTCCACAGGCCAGACCCCCTTTTTCTCCAACTATAGATTCCATCCTCAGTTTGACTCAGCACTGCCTACCTTCCCATAGGTTACTGTGTTGGATGACCTTGTATCCCATCTCCCATAGGTTCAACAAGAACTAAACACCCATCTCAACACAGCCAAGTTCACATCTAAAAACCAAGATGCCCAAGCACTATCAGTTCAGCCCCACCATTTTGGTCGGCAACAAGGTCTAGCTCTCAAAAAAATATCAAGAACCTGAGACTGCCAGTTTCTGGGCCCATTTAAGGTTGTGGAACAAATATGCCACATTGCATTCAAGCTCCAGCTGCCAGAGACATTGAAAATGCACCCTGTTTTCCATATGCCACTATTCAACCCCCTTTCCTGACTGTCTAGACCCACTCCCCCACCCATGATAGGGGAAGGTCATGAAGCAGATACCTACCCATGATAGGGGAAGGTCATGAAGCAGATCTATATCATTAAGCAGATCTTCAATTCAAAATGCACCCAAGGCAAGTTCCATTACTTGATTGATTGGGAGGGCTATGGCCCTGAAAAATAATCTTGGAAACTGCCCAACCACGTTCACTCATCCAAACTAGTGCAAAACTTCCACCAGAAATACCAAGAAAAGGCAGGTACTTCTGGTGGAACAGAAGTTCCCTGTAACTGGAGTAGCTTCTGAAGTCCTACTTACCCCTAATAAGCATACCTGCAGCCTCAGGTTGCAGGAATGCCTTCACAACGCCTCAGTCTGCTCTGGCAAGCCTCACATTCACTGCACTCTGATTCTCCTGTCTCCTGATTCAGTTTTGCCTTTCTCTGACCCTCATCTTGAATCTCCCCTGAATCTTAGCACTGGCCCTGCTCTCTGGTTTTTCCAGCATCTTGACTCAGCTTGACTTCCTTGACCCTGCCCTCAGATCTTTCTTGGCACTTGGCACCAGTTCTCTAACTCCTGACCTTGGCTTATGTCTTGGACTATGTCTTAGATTTCCCCTCTTGGCTCTGGTAACCTGTACCCCAACCCTGCTGACTCCCACATCCCTTCTAGTGGCGTAACACAGGTCTGACCACCTACGCCCTGGCTGAACCCTCACCAGCTCAAAGATAACCCTCACTTTAAGTGGCATAACTTTAAGATACCATAGAGGGCACTTAACACTTGTTAACTAGTACGAATGTGAGATCCTACATGTTTTAAGTACATTTACCAAGGCTTAATAGTAACTTCTAATCTCACCCATAGTTTTTTTTCAGTTAGTGAGATCCTGGGGGTTTTATTTGAGATGGAGGCCTTTGCCACTGAGCTGATTTCTGGTGGATAGGGGAAACCTATTGTATTATGTTATTTTATTAAGTAACTTGGCCAAAATAATTCATTTTCCATTGGGAAATAAAACACAAAGCTGTTGTAGGGTATGAACAAGGTTTTTTCAGACTTGGCCCAGATTAGTATAACCTGCCTAAACCTGAGCTAGGATCCCATGCATGCAGGTGCCTGCTGCTTACTGGGATGAGGTACAGGCAGGCTAATATAAGTAAATTGAAGTGGGAAGGGGCTGGTGGGACCCAGGGTCTTGGTGGGTCTGCAAGGGGCTGACAGGCCTGGGGGGTGGGGGAGGGAGGAGGCTGATGAGGGTCTCTGGGGGGTGGGTCATGGGACCCTGGGGCAAGGAGCTGGAGGGAAGTGGTCAGAGGGGAAAAAAAAGCTCAGTCAGGGCCAAGGGGAGTTAAAGCAGCACAGCCCTGAGGCTGTGGTGAGTAATTGGGTTTTCTCAGCCTCAGAGCTTTGCAGGCAGGCATTCACTAGGTCAGGTTAACTGTTGCTAGTTCAGATTAACCCCAAGACAGTCTAACTTTATTTCAGCTCTTAGTGAATGAAGTTTAGTTTGGGTGCACCATTTTTAGGGTGACCTAAGCCCCATGCATGCTGGAGAATTTAGATCACACTAACCTTGGTTAGGGCCATCTCAATTTAACTTTTGTGCCCCTTGTTGTTGGAGTGTAATGACAATGAATAGGTGACTTCCAGAGGGCAAGTTTTCTTGTAGCTGAAAGCATGTGATTGTAGTACATTGTGTCAAGAGTTGGGATGAAACTTATTCTCTAAATAAGTTACAAGAGAAAGAGAAGGGGCTCCTAGACCACCAGAAGGTGAATGAGAATGGGAATGCCAAAGAAGAGGCCTATGAAAATAGTTAAAGGGAAGTGGCTTTGTATAAAACCTTGTACAACATCTCAGTACAACAGTAGATGACATTGTGAAAATACCTCTGCTAGAAATATTTGACTTTGGCAGCTCAGACAAATGGCAACCCTGGAGTTGAAAATTTAAGTTATAGTGCAGGATTTCTGGGTAAAGAGAAAACACAAGAATCCAAAATAAAAGTCCTAATATATGCCACTGGTGATGCTGCTGGTAACATACTGTGAGTTCTATTTTTACTGAGGAGAAAAGAAAGGACGAAAGAAAAAACGAAAAGGATTTTTTTTGCCCATGCAGAGAGAGTTGAATTTATCGGGAGGTGCTAGGACCAAGTGGAAAGAGATGAATCGGTCTTGCTGAACATCACAAATATGGAATGTTAAAAAAGGAATTAATATGAGACAGAACAGTTGTTGACATAAGAAACACCAATTTATCAGTACAGGTTCAGTTAAATCCGGTTTATGAATTAGCAAAAGCAAGGGTACAAGAAAAACACAAAGAAACAGCAATATGACTTCCATGCTAAAGCAAAGGGGATAACTGTATAAGACAATATTGGCATAAATAAGAGGAAAAACAGATGTAAAAGGAGGAGTCAAACTGAACTTGTAGCATCAGGACAGTGCATAATTAGCAAATTGAGAACCAAAGAACAGGAGAGAAAAATGAAAAATCTGTGAACGATGTGGCAAAATACCAAACCCCAGCGGGCAGCAGTTTCCACCAAAAGAGGCAGAATATAGAAGATGCCATAAGAAGGCGTGTTTTGTAAAAGTATACTGGTTATGGAGAGTAATGGAAGTGATCAAAGGAGTGGAAATGATCCAAGAAGTAGTGTTATTGTTGGCTATAAATGAGGCTATACTTCTAGGAACTATATCCTCGGTGGACTAGACAATAACTGCTATACAAACATTAATATGGACGTTTGAAAAAAATAAATTTAAAACTGACACTGGAGCAGAAGTCACTGCAATTCTGACAAAAGATTATCGTTTGTACCAACACAATGATCTGCAAAGACCATATAAGATTTTACAATGAGCTTGTTATGCTGTATTGAAAGTCTCTGGCCATTTCCTTGGGAAATCAGAGAAAGAACTAGAGAATTAGAGAAAGTTCTTCCTCAATTTTTTAATGCAATGCAAGGGTACTGTTAGTTGTGTGAACTGAAGCCAGGCAGAGTGCTCTTATGTTCTACAACAGGGGTGGCCAACCTGCAGCTCTGGGGCCAGGCTCTTCAGCAGTTAACATGCATCTGCTTGAATCTTCTAAGCTAGGGCACCTTAGACTCTAAGTGGTACCTAGAAGCATGATCTCACAGCATATGATGAAGTAGGTTGTCACTTCTGATAATTCATATATCTCTGAACCACTTAATCCCTAAGAAGTGACCCTATCCTACCTTCTATACATAATATGGAGACTAACCCTCTACCAGGGTTTCTACCAATATAACATCTACACTGAGCGAAACTCCCCAGCTATATAAAATAAAAATAGTGCCATCTCCAAGTGTCTGTGCTCTTATAGGCTCACACACTACATCTTTATATTGTTTCCAGGGAAAGTGAAAAAAGAATTAAAGAGAATAGTGTTTTCTTGGTTTTTTTAAACATGGTATGTGGCTATGGTTATATATTCAACTCCAATGGAAAAAAATTATGTCTATGGACCTTTTACAACTTAATAAAAGCCTTTGCATTGAAAGATACATACTTTTCAGCTGAACAGATGTCTGTTATGAGAAGTCAAAGAATGTTCTAAGTCAGAGGTTGTCAACCAGGGGTACGCATACCGCCAGGGTTACTTGAGAAGGCCCTAGGAGGTACACATGGGTGAGGATGGAGCACCATCACGCACTATCCCGTGCTGCTGCGATGGTGCCGCCCACCCAGCCAGATGGGGGGGGGCAAGGGAAACTCACACATGGTGGCTTCTGCTAATCTGCATCCAGCTACACCCCCTCCCCACCCCGCTCAGTGTCTGGCCACCATAGGTACACTGCTCCATGTCCAGCCACCAGGGGTACACTGATCCAACAAGGTTGAAAACCCCTGTTCTAAATTACATAATACTTTGGATTTTTAAAAACCCCTTTCCTAAAGAATCTATACAATTGGCTACATTCATAACTGTAACGGACTGGGGTGTGGGTGGCTGAGGTAGGTCACCTGTGTTGTGAGGACACAAGCCAGGGGCTCAGAATAGGGAGTCACAACCTGGAGTTCATGTCAGGGAGTCACAGATCAGTTCAGATTAGGGAGTTACAGTGAAGATTACGGAGTCAAAGTCTCAAACCGGGATTAAGCAGCAGAGTGAGGGTTAGGAGTTTCAAGCAGGCCAGAGGTACAGCATGGCTATTTGCCCTGCTCTCCCTTCCTGGAAAATTTCAAGAGACAGTTAGACATTTACTTGGCTGGGGTGGTTTTGTCAGGGATGATCCTGCCTTGAGCAGGAGGCTGGACTACTTTTCAGCCCTACTTTTGGATGACCGTGTAAATCCCAGTGTGGGCAGGTGATGACTCAGCCTGATTCCCTAATTACTTCCAGCTGGGCTTTGGGATAGATCTGCCTCTATGGGACCTAGGCTTCTTACAAGAACTCTGTTTTGGTGGCATGGTTTCACTGAGCTTCCATTCAGCATGTCTCTGGCACCAGAACACTTCCAGAAAAGAATTTCTAAGTCTGTGACAGAATTGCCTGGCATCCTTTATATGCGTCAGGCAGGCCAGACAGAACTAATTGTTCAGTTGGCCAAATCTGCCTGAGGCTCTAATTGGCAGCCAGCCCTAACCTGGCTGGTGTTGGGGCCTCTGGCTTGGCTTCTGAGGGTAGCAGTCTCCTCATTTAAGTTCACCTGTGGCAGCAGTCTGCAGGTCAGATAACAGTTCTGTTTGAAAGTTTGCCATGGCAAGCCTCTCTGGATCTGTTGCTCTTTGGTTTTGCCAGCTTCTGACCCTCCTTTGCTCTGCTCTTTAACTCTGGCTTTTGGAAACTCTGCTCAGCTTTAATAACTTGGGCCCTGACTCCAGAACCCTAACTGAGCCTTTGATTGCCTCTGGAATTTCCCTTTGGATTTGGTAACTTGGGGATCTAGCCCTCCCATGGTGGCCTAACCAGGTACCTACAACCAGGTCCTAACAATATAGATATATATTCTTTATATAGATATACATAATAGAACAAAATCAGGGAAAAATAGGGCTGGACTAAAAAGCAACTCTGTGATCTGTCCAACCCTGCACAAATACAGTATTTATTTTTCCTGAACCATCCCAGACAGATGTTCTCTTGAAGAGATTCCACAATATCCCCAGACTTCTTGTTTTACTTTCTTACTGCTCTGGCTACATTTAGGAAGATTTTCTTGATACTTGAACTAGATCTGCTTTGCTTCAGCCTAAAATTATGCCAGGCAGCCTCTGTGGCAAGGGAGAACAATGTTTCTCCATCTTCTTTATGGCAGTATTTCAAACATTTGAAAACTGCCATCACATTTTCAAACAATTGTATTAAACTGCTACAATTAAAGGTAGCCATAATTTCCCTTTCTTTAAGCTAAGCCTACCCAACTCCTCCTGCTTTTCTTCTGATGACTTAGCATATTGGTTTACAGCAGAGATAAAAATGAATATGATAAAAGACAATATGCAGTTTGCAGATACAACAAGCCAACTCGAGAAATGTGAATTTAGAAACAAGCAGATAAAAATTTGTGGAACACATAAGTTAAAAACAGGGAATTCCACTGGATTTTGATAAAGTGCAGGGATTATTTGCTTTACCTGAGTTCCAAGACACTTCTTCTTGACAAGGTAACCCATTTGTGGAAATACTTACTGAAGTTAATTCACTTAATAAAATGCTTAAGAATTCTCCTTAATGGTCACAATATATAGATACTGGGGAGAACACATGCACACGCATGTGCACACATATGCATGTGCATACCCACACACAAACACACTCAATAAAAGAAAATAACTATTGGCATTTCCACCTATTTGGGCAGAGATCATTGTTTATGTGGACTCAGAGAAGTGTTCTGATCCAAAACAGCTGGAATGAAACTGAAGACCTGCTACATTCATATTAAAAGCTTCACAGGAACCAAACAGCAATACACTCAAGTAGAAAAGGAAGGTCTAGCAATTATGAATTCTATAAACAGGTTGTTGAACTTTTGCTCATCTTAGATTTTAACACAGAAAAAACTCCAAGACTTGTTGGGTTCAAAACCACTGGAACACCTTCCACCTCAGATTTGAAGCTTTCAGCTCTGACTGATGCAGTGTTTTTCTGTCATTAAACATGGACCAGAGGAAGCACTTATAATAGCAGAAACTGTACCTAGAGCTTCAATTAAGCAGTCACCAGTAGCAGAACAAAAGTGTTTATGAAAAGATGTTAAACTCTACCCTGACAGATGAATAACTATAGGATGAGTTTTGCCAGAAATTTATTCAATAAAAGCAGAGAAGGTGGGAACAAATGCAATGCAATAACATTCAGCAGACCTACTATCATATTGGCAGCACTGAAACAACCTTCACATGGGTAATGAACTGCTTTTGATCCCTTCAGTACATCACAAAGAGATGCTATCCAAAATCTATGATCTATATCAATGTATGAAGAAGTGTAGGGCTTGAGCACACCAATCTGTATGGTGGCCCAGTCTGAGTAGGTAAATTCAGACTTTAGCAGTAAGCAGTGTGGAATATAATATATGAAACAAAAAAAAATATTCAGAATCATTAATTGCCACAAAACTACCCGACAGACCTTGGCAGCAATAATAACAGATTTGTTTTTTCTTGAAAACATTCACATACATTATTGAACTCAAGTATATCTTGAGATGCGTTGAGTTGGCTTTACTTATGCAGCTATAATTGGCCTGCACTATTCAGAAACTCAAGTTTTTAGATATGAAGTTCTTGAAGTCCTGCGGTTAGGTAACGGACTTCAGTTTATCTCAAAAACATTTCTAGGTTTTGCACAGAACTTTGATTTTTCAGTATAGTAAGCTATATTATTACCAAAGCAACGCAGAGGTGAAGAGAGCAAAAAACTATTAAAAAGACATCTGAAGAAATCAGTAGAACTTTAGCAATCATTCCTGGCATGATGGTCAACACCCCTTGTGTCTGAATTATCCAGCAGAATATATGATGGAAAGAAGATTAAGAATGCCTCTCCCAATTGCACCCAGGAGGCATGTCCCCACATGCAGGGGCGTGTGCTTGCAGCAGCAAAAAACATAGCAGCACAAATTTATACTACTACTTTTTCTTGCTGCACATGCCCCGCACGTGCACTTTGGTGTAGGACAAAATGCCTTGCTTCAGGGGAACTTCTGTTTTCCTGATCCTTCTGGCCCCTGGCATACTGGAGGAGCCAGGGTGAAACTAGACAAGAGAAGATGCTCTGGCCAGCAGCCAGAGCATCTCCTGATAGGACTGAGCCTCTGTCTGCCAGCACATGTTCCTGTGGCATATGCCACACCCCTTTTTTGTGGTTGTTTTTTTTTTTGCTACTGGAATTTCCCAGTAGCAGATTTTGCCCCCATGCTGCAAATTTGCAGTGTGAGACATGTTTTAACAGTCCAGGTATGAAAACTGCATGTACCTGCACATCTGGATCTGGCCAGAGAGTTTACACCTAAGTGTTTTAATGTGGAACATATCAACATTTGGCACAGAACAAAATCATCAGCTGATCTGAAACCAAGGAACAGAGGTTGATGCAAAAGTTTCTAGCCACTTAGAATTATTCAGAATTTGCAGAAATTCCCAGATCCAACACAGGAAAGACTCCAGAAAGAATTTTCTGGAGGAATCAGGATAATCTTCAATATTTTCCAAGTCTGTAGGTCAGAATCGGAGAGTCCTGCTTACATGCACCTCTCCCCAGGGTACTTCACATGAAAACTCACAAGAAGTGAGAATATGGCCTGCGGGGCTGGTCAGATTCCATCAAGGAGTTGATCTAAAGGAATTCAGTATCATAGGAAAGTAGGGATGGAAAGGACTTCACAAGATCATCTAGTCCAGCCTTCTGCTGGAGGCAGGGTCATTCCTGACTAACAGATCCTAGCCAAGTTTCTTTCTAATCTGCTCTTGAAAATTTCTGACGGAGATTCCACAACTTCTATAGGTAGCCTGTTCCAATGCTTGACCACCCTCATAGTCAGAAAGTTACTTCTAATCTCCAGCCTATATTTCATTTAATTGATTTCAGGGCGTCTCTCCAATTTATCAAGATCAAGCTGAATCCTAGTCTTACCCTCCAGGGTGTCTACAACTGCACCCATATTGGTGTAATCTGAAAATTTATTAGGTGTGTGTTCAATTTCATCTTCTAAATCGTTAATGAAAATACTAAACAACAGCAAGAGCAACTTGGGTTGGATCTTAAGAAGAACTTTCTCACTATAAGGGTGGTTTGGCACGGGAAGAGGCTACCCAGAGAGGTTGTAGAATCTGCATCACTGGAAATTTTTAAAAGGAGGTTAGACAAACATTTGATTGGGATGGTTTGTCTTTTGCAAAGGATTGGACTAGATCAGCATCTCAACCCATGGGTCGTGACCCAAAAGTAGGTTGCAAGAATATTTCAAAGGGTCATGAGCAAGTGCCAGCGAAACATGCAAAAGCACAAGTTTCCCCTTGCAGCCTGCAAGGGGCTGCTTGGGGCATGAGACATGGCCAGATGCAGGCAGGCAAGGTCATGGGAGCAGCCCCAGCAGCCAGATAAAAGTAAGCATATGGGGAGCAGAGGTTGGCGTGCCATGGCTTGGGGACTGTTGGTGTATGTGTGTGTGGGGGGAGGGAGGGAGGG
>NW_017729032.1:232382805-232387182 GCF_001723915.1 Gavialis gangeticus
AGCTCTGTCAGGGCTTTGTAGCCCAAAGGAACTCCCACAGTGTCTTCACCCCCACCCCCTCCCATGTGTTGCTGGTGGGAAGGCAGTCCTTTCTTTAGAGGTGCATGTTAGGACAGAAGGTGGAGCTGGTAGGGGTAAGGCTGTGGCAGGGCAGGGGGAGACAGGACACTGGGCTGGGCACCAGGAGGGCCAGGGGGGTGTGGGTTGGGAAAAGCTATTGATCTTTGCAAATGGATCCAGCACAAAAAAGGTTGAGAACAACTGGACTAAATGACCACCTGAGATTCCCTTCAGTCCTACCTTTCTATGATTCTAAGAGGGCTTACCAGGTTTGTCACTCATATGCATGGGAATTCTAAATGTAAAATAGTACAGTTTAAAAATGATTTTAACAAACATTTAATCACAATTTTAAAAAATGAAATAGAAATACAATTCCATCCTTGGAGGTATGTAAGACCTGGCTAGACATAGTCTTGGCTGGGATGATATAGTTGGGGCTGGTCCTGCTCTGAGCAGGGGGTTGGACTAGATGACCTCCTGAGGTCCCTTCCAACCCTAATTTTCTATGATTCTATGATACTGTCTGGTATCGTGCCCCCAGGAAGCTGCAGTTTTTTAGAGCTCCCACTGTTACTGCCTGAGATTCTACTCTCTGACAATCATTCACACAAAACCAACTAATTGCTGTCTAATGGGGTGGATAAGAGGGGCTAGTGATGTGCCCTCTGTCCATAGTGGCCTGGGGGAGGGGGACAGGGATTCATCTCAGGGACCCTCTCAGAAAGAAGGATAGGGAGGAGGAGGACCCGGGCAGGATGAGGAGGGACCCTTTATTTTTTTCAAGTCTCTGCTTTTGTACTCTCCTTCCCTCCTGATTACTCTTGATCTGTGACTATCGCTGATTGGTCTCTCTCTCTCTGTCACATTGTCCACGTAGCTCATCACATGCACACATACTAATTTGGTCTGCTCCCCCCAAACTGGGACTCAGGCACCCCCGCTCTGGGGCCTTGCTGGTGCTACCCTATCTCATGTTATGGAACATTGTGGTACATGCCCCCAATGTCCCAGGCTGTGTGTCCTTGTTGTGTTAGACAGTCTGTCTGCTTTTGAAAGCTAAGAAACTGGATGTGTGAAACCCAAGCTCTTAAAAATGCATTAACCCCTGCTGCCCATCCTGAACCATTCTAATGCATACATATACACCTATAAGCCAATTCCCAAAAAGCAAACCTTTAAATACCATTCTTAAGCCATCACATTCCAGGTACTTAACTCTTTTTAAAAGGCAGCATCAAAACAAATAAACAAAGAAAAAGAAGAGGTCCCTAAGGAGATAGTAGCATAACTCTCTGACTTCAGCTGTACTCCTGCTGTGTCAGTTCTCCCCACAGTGACTCTATTTCCGTCCTCAGGCTAGTCAAACAACTTGCCTCTGTTCAGTCAAAATCCTTCCCTTTTCATGATAACAAAAGATCAACAGACCTGTATTTACGGGTCAAACATTCCTCCCCTTTGTTGCAGGGGCTCTTCGTATGTACTATGTAAACAGTCGCTCTCTTTTGTCTGCTTACCTCTCCTGTGTGGCAGAGAACAGGGTAGAATGGGAGCTCTCTATTTAAAAATTAGACCCAGGCCCAAATTTCTATCCTGTATGACAACTATTTCTTCCAACTTTAAACAAATACATAAATGTGTGCACGCACACACACACAGATATATATATCTATAGACACACATATACATATATGCGTCTATATCTATAGATGCACATATACATATATATGGTTTGACAAGCAATTCTGGAACATTTTTACCAATGTTAACTTATTCTAACTAATGAATTGTTGGATAAAAATGGCATACCACCACCTTCTCTAGCCATTTTTTTACATGGAGTCCCATTTGAGAACAGAACTGGCAAGTGGGTAGACAAAAGAACATCTGGTTTCTGGACCTTAATGTAACTAGGGTGCATATTTGCTGTTAAACACTGTTAACACTTAGGCATTTCTGGGCATGTCCAGAAGCAGAGCTTCAGACACCTTTGGAATTTCACTGTGAAGAAAAAAAGGGTGCCCAGGAACTTCAAGAATTTCCAAGGTTTGGAGGATTTTGATTTTGATTTAGGAGCCTACAGCAACAGTGAGGAAGGGGTTGGGAATTAGAGTCCTTTGGTAGATCTAGCCCTGGGTGACAGTTCTCAGATATTTTCTATATGACTTTGAAAATCTCCCTTCTACAGCCTGCTTCTGCTCCTCCTCCTGCAGGATACAGTGGAGCAGAGTTAGTCCCTTTCTTTTTTCATTGGTTAAAACATTGTGAAATCTAGCAAAGACTGTAGCAGACCAGTTTGTCACAGCTGAAATCTGGAACTCACTGAAAGCCATAAGATTTTTGCCATGAATTTGCTGTCCTGTAACTTGTTTTAATTATTTCTTCTGTTTTGTTTGCTGCTTTTATTTCACTTGAAAATAAAATGAATAACTACATGTGACTCAGAACACCTGCATCTGTCTAAGGCCTTTTGCAATTCAGTTACTTTTAAGGCATTGTTACATGCTAATTTGGGGCCGCTCCAAGAGCTCTTAACCCCTGGAGGGGAATGTGTGGGGAAACTGTGAGGTGCATTTGGGGCCTTAAGCTGAGAGACCCCTGAATTGTCCACATATTAATGTCTGAAATTAATTTTAAGCACCTGCTAGGCACCTCAAAGTTATGCTACTGCAGGGGAGGTTTACCCAGCTCATCTTCCATTAAGGTGTGGCCATAGATGAGCAGCTCAAGTTACAGTTTTACAGCATCCCTGGATGCAGTAGCCCCTCACCCACCCTCCTGTTCTGTCTGGAAAAACTTTCCAGCCACAGGACTCTACTGCCCAGGGGGCAGCTCTGGCACCAAGCCAACTCCCCTTCCCATCCCTGGAGTATAACCTTTCCACCCCACAAGGATGCAACCCCATGCAAACAACCCACAGAGCACATGCCAACTAGAAAACAAACAGAAACTTTTCCTAGATGTCCCCGTCAGCCATCTTCAGCATGAGTCAAAGGATGCCCCCCTGGACCCTATCAGGAGGGCATCTAATTGGAGCCACAGTGAAGTGCTGGACCTCATCATGGTATGGGGAGAGGACAGGACTATCTCAACTACAGTGAAGGGAACTAAAGGCAACTGGCAGAATCAGGCTGTTTATGAGAGTATAGTGTTGCAGATGGTGGCACAGGGGCATCAGTGGAACTGGTTCCAGGTCAGGACCAAGTCCCTGAAATCCCTGTACATGAGGAGCAGGTATACCAGCAGGGTGTCTGGAGCAGCCAGGATCTTGATACCCTTCCACAATGAGCTCAGAGAGATCCTTGAGATGGATCATACCATGGCTCCTTGCCACATAGTCTAGGGCACAACATTGAAGCCAGTCAGCTGTGGTAAGCAAGATGGGGACAGCAGTGAAGCAGCCTCCTCCCAGCAGCCTCCTGCTGCTCTGCAAGATTGTTCCAAGGGCCTCTGTCCTCTGTGACGCTCTTCCTGGGACCCATCACTGAACCTGGAACTCAAGAGACCCAAGAGGTGGGTGCAGGACAGAATGGAGGCAGCTCCGATGAAAAAGACATGGAGAACACTGCAGAAACCCTTGCCAGTAAGTCAGGGTATGGGAAAGGGTGGCTAGTGTATGACTGGTGTTGTATTTAGGGGCTTTGGAGGGTGGTGGATGTGGTTGGGGAGGCACGGGGAGGGGTTCTGTGGATCCTATCTTGGGGACTAGCACCTTTGCATGCTGGACTAGCTAGGTGGTGGGGTTGCAGTCAGTGCTGATTGCCCACCAACTCCAGCAATTGATCAAGAGGGTGAAGGCATTGTGCTGTGCACAGTGCATGAATGGTGTCAATCAGTGGCACATCCATGCATCTGATGGCCAGCAAGCGAGGCCTATTCAAAGGTTAATGATTTTATTTAAGGGCACCCACATCCCAATCTACCATCCCCTGGCCATGGTCCCGTGTATCCCAACCCTGCCAACATAGTAAGAACCTCCCTGCCAGTGGACTCCATCCTCCCCTGCTCTAGCCCAAAGCCTCATTCCCCTCATCTTCTCCAGCCCCCCTCCAAGTTCAGTCCACACCTTATGACCTGGCTGGCCAGCCTGCACACTGCCTGGAGTGGCCATGGGAAAACTTCAGTTAACTGTGAATAACCACAGTTCCTCTGAAATGTACAAGGCTGTCTGCCACCTCAGAGTGTGGGGTTTGTTGAAGCTGGGCCAAGTCTGGGGGCTGTCTGGGGCTGGCCATGGTGCTCCTCTCCTTCCAGGGCTCTGGAGGGTGGGGAGGAGAAGGTGATCATCTGCCAGAATGGTCACCTTCTTCCAGAGCT
>NW_017729032.1:232392182-232392493 GCF_001723915.1 Gavialis gangeticus
GGGGGCGGGAACAGTGACCATCTGCTAGAATGGGCTTGGCGCTTGTGGGGAAATGTGTCCCTGCTGGCCATTTCTGGGCCAGGATGCTGACAGAGCGGGGAGGAAAGCTGTGGCTAGTGTGGGGGAAGCCATGGCTGCAGTCCCTGCCACCCCACTGAATGCCTCAGGGTGGGGCTTTGTAGCAAACAGCTCCTTTCCACAGCTCCAGGACACCTGGCACAATAGCTTGCAGCAGCATCAGGGCATAGTCTGCAAGGTCACCACTGGCAAACTCAAAGACGCAAACTCTCTGAAGATGTTCTGCACTGCCT
>NW_017729032.1:232397493-232408975 GCF_001723915.1 Gavialis gangeticus
GGCAAACTCAAAGACGCAAACTCTCTGAAGATGTTCTGCACTTCCTGGACACAGTTTCCAGGGAGAAATCATACAGAGTGCTGAGAACCTTAGACTGGGACAGGAGAGGAGGGGGGCTTTTACTTAGGGGCTGGAGGGAAGGGCAAAACAGCTTCAGCGTAGGTAGCCAAGAAGGCACTTACTATGGTGGAGTTGCACCCTGAAGTTGGTGTTCCCGTGAAAGTATCTGGCCAGACTAAGACAAACACAATTTACCCCACATACTGTCTTAAAACTTGTAGCAATTTCAAGGTATCCTCTACTGTCTCAGTACCTGCTAGCATTTGTGTGGGACTGAATGAATGTCTGAGTACCTATAAGGACAAACTGAACCATTAGAAACAATCTCAAGGCCAGTTCTTCTTTCTTTTTCTTGTCTCACCCCCGCAAGAAATCCCACTCTGAGGAGAGAAGCGTCTGCATTCTTCAGTGCAGATGGTGCCACATAGCTTCAAGTGGAGACTCCAGCTTAGAGAATGTCCCATAGCCAAAGGAGGAGGGAGGTACCACGATCAACTCCTTGATGACATTATAGTATGTGCTAAACAGAGACTCCTGAGAGCTGGCTTTCTGCCTATGAAGTCAGGCAGGAAGAGACACCATCCATTCAATGGCTGTAAGTTGCGGCAAATTAAGTTTAGATTGGATATCCAGAAAAACTTCTTCACTGTGAGAATAGTGAGGTACTGAAATAAACTACCTAGGCAAGTTGTGGACTCTTCATTGCTGGAGGTATTCAAGGAGAGGTTGGACTGCCAGTGGTCAGGGAAGATCTAGGCATAGTTATGCCTATTTTCTCCCATCGGATTTTCCCATGTTTCTGGGCTTTGCTGGTTTCACCCTTCCCTGACTTTTCTGCTGTATGGGTCAGGGCGTCTTTTAAGCCTTCCCAGAAGCATTGTGTTGGCTACACCCAAGACTGGGGACTTTGACTGGGACATACCGATGGTCCTGCTGGGACCAGAGCCAGAGGTTCCTGGCTAAGGGGTCTTGCCCCTCCACTCAGACTGATCGCCATATTTGGGATCAGGAAGGAATTTCCTCTGGGGTCACATTGGTACATGCTTTTGCCTTCCTCTGTACGTGGCATGGGCCTCTCTACCCAGGATCTCTTGAACATATATTGACAACATTTTATAGAAGCAGGACTTTGGCTGCTGTGGTTCCTCTGCTCAATCCATGGGAAATTAGGGTATTAGGTCTATGTTGTGTCTGAGTTGATGGCAGTCTTATGCAGAGTTGAGATTATGGTTTGTATGAGATGGCTTGGACAGAGATGATCCTGCCTCAGGGAGTTGGATTAGATGACCTCCGGAGGTCCCTTCCAGCCCTTCTTCTCTATGACTATGACTCTATGACCACCATCTGGCAGCTCTCAGTCAGTAATTTAAATTATTCCTGGGGTCCAGTCAGCTAGTGTATGGTTTCTATGAACCATAGAAGGAATGGGAATCCCTGATAACTGAGGGGGAATGGACAGGCCAGCTGGGAGTGAATTCTCACCACTCCATCATCTCTGGGAACCCCAGGTTCCTACATATATGGGCATCATGGATCCATCCTTACCACACAACATTTATATTGGTAAACCAGCCCTGGTGGTCCATGACAGCCTAAAGGATGACAGAGAATAAGTCCTCCCTCTTGACGTAATCTAAGTCAGAGTGAAGGGGGGCATAGAATGGGGATGTAGGTCCTGTCAGTGGCCTCCACACAGTTCCAGAACCCCCTCTGCTTGAACCCAGCAATCACCTCTTGCAAATCCCTGAGCCAGAGCACCCAAGGCCCCAACTGCTTAAGAACTGCCTCATACACTTCATGCATGGCAAGCGTTGCTGTTGTCTGTCCCACGCTAAATTAGTTAGCCATGCACCGGAGGCTGTCAGGATTCACCAGCTTCCATTGTAACTTGTCTCTTCATGGGCATGGGGCTCTGAAGTCCAGTGTCCTGGGTCTGAAGCAGAGGGGTGAGCTTGGAAAACGGGTCCATGAATGTGCCAAGAGACATTCTGAAATTCTGTCTCCATTGCTCATTGTCCCAGGTCTTGAGCACAAGCTGCTCCCATCAGTTCAAGCCCACAAGTAGAGACCTGCATTGGGATCTGAAATCAGGCACGAAGAGCTGCAGCTTCAATGGAGTCATCCTGTGCCTCATGCGGTATGGCCAGAAGGACTCCCACAGCAACATTGTTGTCCTCAGTATAGCAAGCCACTAGGACTAGAAGCAGATAGCCCTGGTTCTTCTTCTATCTGAGCAGTTTAGCCAAGGCAATGATTGCTGTGACTCTGCCAAGCACCATTTGAAAAGCAAAAGCTAGCTGGAACAGTTAGCTTGGTCAGGCAGATTATGATAGGACCAGACCAGTGCCTGTGCCTGGCCAGGAGATTTGAATTGCCAGCCATTCAATCACTGTATTTTGCTTCTCCCAAGTGACTGTCAGAAAGAACAGACAGCAAAGCCAGGCAAAAAGTAGCCTGCAAGAAGACCATCATCCCTGTCTCTTTCCATAAGCCACAAACCTGCCTTGGCAGGGGAGAAACCACAGCAAAGCAAGGCTTGGAAGACATCTTCTGATGTTTATCCCAGGGGATGCCATCATACTACACTATACATTAAAATCCATTAAAAGCCAAGGCACCATCTGTGTTGCTTTTTCTATTGCAGTGATTTTTCAGCTGTGGTCCAGGGACCCCTGAAGGTCCACAGACTATGTCTAAGAGGTCCTCGAAAGATGACTACAGTCAATCAAAAGCATGTGAATACCCACACTCACAATTCAAGGGAGTCTGGCACCTCCATTTGAAATTTTTTAGTGGTCATCAGATGAAAAAGGTTAAAAACCACTGCCTTATAGTAAAAGCAAGAGTGTCACGTTTACATTGTTTTTGTATTGGAGGGGGTTTGACATCCTGAAGAGGGAGAGGGGCTGGAGGGTAAGGGAAGGAAGATGGCCATCAAGTGCAGCCAGCAGCTTTTCCCTGCTCAGGCTGTTTGGGTGGGTGCCTGGCCCCCTTGTGAGCCCCCAGACTTGGCTTAGCTCCAGTAATCCCCACAATGGGAGCTGGCAGTCAGCCTTGTAAATTTCAAGGGAACCACAGTTACTCATGATTAATTGAAATTTCCCCAATAGTCACTCCAGGAGGCATGGAGGCTGACTGACTTGGTTGCAGGGCATGGATCAGTCTGGAAGGGACAGTTTGTGGGGGAAACAAAGCTGGGGGCTAGATTGGGCTCTTCCACCCTGGGCCACTCCACTGAGTGGCTCAGGGACTGCAGCCACAGCTTTTACTTTTTCTCCAGCCCCCAGCTACCCTGTCTGGGAACAGCCAATCAGGGCACCTTTTCCACCAGTGCCGAGCTCATCCTGGTGGGTGGTCACTGCCCAGCTCCCTTTCTCTCCCCACTGAGCCACGGGGAGTGAAAGAGAGCCCAAGATCAGGGATTTTCTTTCCCAGCCACCTGATCGCCAAATGGCCAGTTGGGACACCTTTCACTGAGCCCATCTTGATGGGTGGTCACTGCCTAGCCCCTCCTCTGACCCCCAGAGAGTGGAGGAGAGCTATGGCTAGTCCCAGATAGCCCTTAGATTCAGACAAACTCCAGCAAGCCTCATGCTCTGGACCATGAGACAGCCTTATAAAGTCCAGAGGAACCATGGTTACTCATGTTTAATTGAAATTTTCTCACAGCTGGTCCAGGCAGCATGAATCCTGGCTGGCTAGGTCACAGTACATGGACAGGTCTGGAAGCGGGTTTTAGGGTTGGTGAGGGAAAACAGATCTGGTCCCCATGAGCCTAGGCTTCCTTCCTGGGACAGGGGCAGAGCCAGTGGCTCCCCAAAAAAGTGCCTTCCCTCACTGTTCCCAACTCCCTGCCACCTTGGGAAGCATAACCAGCACCTCCCACATCCCAATCCCAAATTCTGGAAATACGGCACATTAGAGGGCTGCTGAGCACATGCCCAAAAGAGCTTGTATGCTCTCCGTCTCTGTCAGCATAACAAGCATGTGCTTTGCACCATTCTAAAACTAGCTATTGTTGCCTGATATCCGATTTGGCGCTAACAGTGTGGGAGTGGCTGTGGTGCTTGTCACAGCCATGCTCCTAGGTGCGGCACCAGCATTTCATATTTGGTAAATGCAGCTGCATGCTCATTCGGAAGTCCTCACAGGTGCACAGAAATGCAAATGGACTGCAGGGAAGAGCAAAGAAGCATTGCAAGCATCATGAAAACCGGTTTGTGCAGGCATTCATGAAGACTCCCTTTACATGCCACTATGTAATTTCCTCCATGGCCTCCTTTAATCATAAACATAGAGTTTACAGCTCTATGTTTATATTATCCATCTGCAGGAAATAAAGAATATATAATTTCTGCATTCAATATTTCAATAGATATTATAGTCTTATGATGATCAAAACACATAACCAGTTCTTTATGGAACAAACCAATATTCATATGTGCAGAACAAAAGTGCAGAAGCTTGATATTTATGTCTACCAACCAATACAGGGTTAATAAAAATTGCAAAATACTGTGTGTATATGTACACATAGTAAATGTTTTTAATTAAATTAAACAGCATACAGATATAAATTTTCCCTTCAAGCATAGTCAAACCTGTCATCAGCTGAATGATTAATACAAATCTATTACTTTTAAATACAATTCCCTTTAAGAAAGCCTGTATTACCAAGTCCTAGTATACAGGCACAATATATTAATGTAGGAGATTACCTCACCTCCCTCCATTTCCTCCAAAATCTTGGTAGAAGGGGAAATTAAGGGAGACAAACTGAACTATGATGCTTAGGGAGTCCCTTGATTCTGCCTGTCACAGTTTTAAGCCTGCTTTGGGCCTCAGGGGAGTCTGGCTGTTCTTGCTCCTCCTCTGCCAACCAGACAGTAACGGCCCACTGCTTTTATTCATTACCCTGAATGTAATGCACTAAATTTAACAAGTAACACACTCAGCGGGAATTTATTGACCTTTTGCAGCATGATTGCAAGGTAGGATATGGATATGGATTCCAATTACTGCTGACACCCAGATAAGAGGAACAAAGCCCAGATATAATTGTTATTAATCAAAGGTAATATTCTCTACTGAAAAAAATGGAAAACAAAACAAGTAGCTTTTAAAAATATGCAACAAAGTATTTTTCTATTTAGAAACATTCAATTGTTCCACAGTAAAACTATTTTGATGCAGTGTAGCAATATTGAAAGGAAAGGCAGACTGTATCAGAATTGCCCAGGAGAGCAGGTAAACAACAATAGATTCAGAGCGTAGAACAATAGATTAAAAATAGACACATATCAGAAGATGTAATATACTGCGACACAAAATGAAAATATATACAAATATGTGGTTATGTTTCTGTATTTTAATGTTCAATACATGAAGTTAAAAAATGTCACGCAATGTATTCTAATGAGATGCTATTCATGTTCATCAGATAGTAATAAAATATGGGATAGGATTAAATTAATTCTTCTTGTTCACATCTGGAATTTAAGACAGGCACAATGTTCATGGGTAAAGAATAGTCCTAAAAGCACTGTGTCAAATTGTAGAAACTGGCAGATGTGAAATAGATACATTTCTTTCCAGACCCCTCTCCCAGGTGAGTATAGGAGCTCACCATTGAGCTAGATGAGATTCCATTCATCTCATAATGCTGAAACCCACAATGTATTAAATATAACTAATCTTCAGAATTGCAATAGGCAAATGATTCAAAAGAATGTCAGAGGTTCAGAATTTCCATTCATTTTTGGACCCAAAAAGTCAGATGTACTTCCAAGATATCTGAACCATTGGAGCCTTGTGCCAGACAGAAAGGCTGGTGAAGATACTGTTCCTGAAGCACGCTCTAGTCAAGTGACAGGAGTCCTCTCTTTATGCAAAAATGTGCTATATGATGGCAAGAAGTGGTGCAAAGTTCCAGGGATCATCTTACCAATGTGCTACACTCCAGACCAGCAAGAAAGCCCTTTATCTTTGGTCATTCCCTCCATGGTTTCTGCTGAGATTGTCAGGGATGGTGAAAATAGTGCTGTGGACAGCTGCCCATTATAGGACTTAAATAGAGATCAACAATTCATTTCCTATAAACCAATTAACGTCCTTCCAATGACATTTGTGGGTACTAGCAATCAGGATTGAATTTGAACCAGTGATTAAATGTTTGGGGTAAAGTTTCATAGAGAATTTTACCAGTTTACCTCTACCTCAGAGATAGACAACCCCTGGCACACATGCCAGTTAGTGGCACATGGAGACATTTTCCTCAGCACACCGGGTGGTGCACAAGCAAATTGTCTAAAAACTGATTTTTTTTTTTTAAGCTGCTGTTACAGGCTCTCCAGAGCAGCCATGGGTCCCAGCACCATAGCAGACACCAGGGGCAGGGTGAGGAGAACACAGGCAGGGGACACTGCTTGCCTTCTTCTGACCCTGCCCCCTGTCCTCAGGTTGCACCCTCCAGTCTGACCCAGCCCTTGGAGGGAAGCTGCAGGTGGGCAAAACCGGTACCTGGGCAGGCAATGTGGAGGGCCACTGTGCTGGAGGCTCCTGGTCAGCTCGGTCCCAAGTGCTGCCTGCAGCGGCCGTTGCTGGGCTCTGGGAGCCTCCTGCAGCTGGCCCCCATAGCCAGGCCCTTCCATCAGGGGTGACTCCAATGGAAGCTCACACTGTGTCTAGTGCTGGGAAGGCTGAGCCCAGAGCTGGGAGCCCCCTGAGCCTGGTGTTCCTCTCCAGCAACGCAACGTCACCTCACAGGCAGGGTGGCTGTGGCCCATCCCTGCAGAGCTGCATGGGCAAGGCCAGGCCCCACGTTGGGTGCTGCTGGGCACCCCTGCCTGCCCACTACAGTGTGAATCTGAAGAGCCCCTGCACAGCCCCGGCTTCCCATGTCGCCCCCCACTCTCCTCTGGCTCCTGCCTTCCCAAGGGTCTGGCCGGGCTGGCCTGCCCATGGCACCTTCTCCCATGCTTGGTTCTCCCCACGCCACCTGGATCTTCCCTGACTACCTGGTCCCAGCACTCAGCGTCCCAGTGCTGCCCCAGCCCGGATGGGATGGGATGTCTGTCTGCCCAAGTGCTGGCCAGGCCCTCCGTCCCAGCCCTGTGCCTCGGCTCCTGCTCCAGGACCACTGGGGAGGCCTGTGCAACCTGTCCCCAGTGACTGCTGCTGGGGTGTTGCTGCCTCCCTCCCCTGGATACTGCCGTGGAGTCAGTGGGCCCGAGCCACAGCCAGTTGCGGAGGGACATGTGGGCACAACTCTTTCTCTTTTTCCTTTTTTTCTCTCTTCTTTTTCTTTTTCTCATCTTTTTATCTCTTTGTCTCTTTTTTCTTTTCTTGTCTTCTCTCCTTTTTCTTTTTTCTCTGCTTTTCTCTTTCTCTCTCTCTCCTTTTTTGTCTATTTTTTTTCTCTTTTTTTCCTTTTTTCTGTTTTCTTTTTCTGGTATTTTCTCTCTCCTCTCCTTTTGTCTCTTCTCTCCTTTTTCTCTTATTTTTTCTCTTTCCATTTTTCTTTCCATTTTTCTCTCTCTCCTCTCCTTTTCTTTCTCTTTTTCTCTTCTCATTGTCTCTCATTTATCTTTCCCTCTTTCTCTCTCTTTTTTCTCTCCCTCCTCTTTTTCTCTTATTTCTCTCATCAGAACATGCTTAACAAAAAAAAAGAACACACAAGAACAAAGGTAGTATGAAGTGTTATTTTCATCACCAAGTTTAATTATTTTTTAAAAACCTGGTATTTACTGTAAAAAAGGGCAACATTTATGTTTATTAACTATATTTATATGCAGTGCATCCTGCTATGTACCACCTGCCCTAGTTTTGTTTTTCTGATATGCTGGCACTTTGGCACCTTACAAGGTAGACATTGCAGTTTTTCCGACACTCTGACCCAAAATGTTGCCTACCCCTGCTCTACCTAATTTAAAAGTTCATACTTCCAAATACTTCCAAAGCATATCAGTCTTTTAAAATATGTTATATTTTACATACTGTAGAGTATATTTAACACATGGTTGCTTATTTCTAGTGTGACATTTCACTTGCAAGAAGAGCTGGACTGGCTTGCTTGTATCTACACCACTCAGAATGATCCCTCTCTCCCACCGTATGGAGATAAATGCCACAACCAAGATTAGCCATCATGTCTTAAGTATACAAGATAACTTCAGATAAAGTACATGCCATATTAAATTGTTAGTGTCTTATGAAGGGAGGGAAAAACACATCTCAATTTTTAACCAAGGCAATCATTAGCATGACTCAAAAAAGCAATAAATCATTTGTCATATCATTTTTTAAATTATTTTACTGAGTATATCTTGCAAATAAGTACTTGGAAACAGGGTGGAGCAGGTATCCTGTAAATAAGTACTTGAGACAGGGTGGAGCAGAGAAAATGAATACAGAACAAGTCAGGAAATAACATGTTCTTAGGAATCTGTTGAATTACTTTGACATTAAAAACAGAACATCTGTACTATATATGAACGATGAACCAAATTGGCGCTTTTGGGTATAAAATCAGTTTCACTACATTTGCTTCTGCAGAGTATGACTCATACATATTAAATTAAATCCACACACAGTGTCAAACTAAAAAAGTGTTGGATTGGTAGACTTGAAATTTAAGAGATGTGTTTCATTTTTAACTTTAGTATTTTTTGAATCTCATTACATATGTTGTTAAGGCAGAAAAGGAAGCAGATAAAAGGTTGATTCAGGAGAACACTTAAGCAGAGTAGTTCCACTGAAGTCAGCCAGGATTGAACTCAGTGGGTTTACTCACATGCTTAAAGATAAGCACGTGAAAAATGTTTTGCTGAAGCAAGACTCAAGAGCTCAGATGTTCACTTTAATCACAAAGAGAAAAAGGAAGAAAAATTATCACAGTCTCCAAAACAGAAACTGAAAGACAGAAGAGAGTGGAAGGTAATTTTAACAAGGCAGGCATTTCTATTTTTTCCCACCCCTTACCTGTAAGTAGTCACCAAACAGATCTGAGTTGTGGGGCAGGAGGCAGAAGTAGTTTACCCATCTATGTGAATTACAAAGGTAAAAATAGAGAGACTTAAGCTGGTCCAAAGCCCACTACAATCAATAGGAATCTTCCCATTAGCATTCATGGCCTTTGGATTAAGTCAAAAGGGAAGGGCAAAACTGTAGTAGACTAGGCAAAATGCATTCCAACATTTTAAAGTTAATTACTGATGGTCTTTTTTTTTCTTTTTATAAAATATATTCCAGTTCTAGCTGCACTACTGCATATCCATAATTTTGTTGTGAACTCATGAAAAAAAATATAAAATTGACCTGAATTTGTTGCAGTGTTTTTATACTGCAGCAGGAAGTTACCCGCAAAAAAAGAATAAATGGTAGCTTGTTAGCAGTACAGCGAATTAAAAGTGGTCATGCTGTTTCTCTAAAATGTTAACGGAAAAATGAGCAATGCCTTTTGAAAAAGATTATAATTTAGAATGGAATGATATATTTATCTCATGAGAAACTGCGTTCTGTCTACAAATCAATCATGATATGGTAAAACAATTTCAAATGAATCACAGTTAAATGCATAAAATACTTGGAAGACCTTTGACAATACACTTCAAAAGACAGAGAAATGCATTTCATCTTGTTCTTCTTGGAAATGTATAGATTCATTGATTTGGGTAATTTCTACTACAAATGACACACAATTTTTATTTAAAGCAGAATGCCCAAAAAGATACCATTCCCTCCATAATTTCATGAGCAGGTACTACTGATGTCTATTAGATCCAGACTCTCATGATGTGAGTAAATTACCTAAATGTGGATTGAAGTGATAACTTTAATGCAAAATATTACCTTCTTCTTTTTTGAATTCCTCACAATGCTTTTAATACACTAATCCTTACAAATCATTTAAGCAATAAGGCCAGGAGAAAGCGCCACATTGGAAGGGAATAATTTCATGCCTCAGCTGTGTTGTGAAGCATGAGGTTGAAGAATGAGTGACTTCAGTCACCTGAGAAGTTCAATAATTCCCAGAAATGTACTGCTTGAAGTATCTTATTGCTATTATTACAGGGAAATTATTTAGCAAAGGTCACACCCGTGGATTTACTAAGAATAATTAGATATGAGCGATTAATATGGGAAACTGGACAACCTGTAAACCACTGATTAATAAACAATTGAAACCAGGTTGGTTTAGACTCGTAATCTAACTTTTAAAATAAAGTCAACCTTTTAAAGAATAAAAATAACCTGACTCTGGTAAGCTCTATCCTACTGTAAATTTAAAAGCTGTGTTACAGTAGAAAAAGGAATTAAAAAACTAGGCTTTCATGCAGCTTTCTTGTACCCCAAAAGTCTCAGTAGATGGGGTAGGCAGTTGTATATTTTCAGGCTATGTTATATATGGAGGCCTTAAATTGGCTGGACAAGCATGTGATGCAAAAGGAACAGTAACACTTGTACAGGCAAGGAAGGTAAATGGAAAGGTAATATTCATAATATTGTTACATAACCCCATGACCTCGAAATTAGTCGGTTAAATGCAGACATGCAAGGTCCTTGGAACAGTGGCATCAGCACAAGCTCATTTTAACAGTGGCAACTAGCAACGTAACAAGAGAAACAGAAATCCAGGTAAGCAACAACGGGCACAGCAGTCCTGGGAGCAGGGGCGAGGTACGTGCACTCTCAGGAGGCCTCACACATCTGTACAGTAATGCACATAGTATGGGGGGCAAGCAGGAGGAACTTTGCCTTCTGATAGCAGGGAAGAATCCAGACTTAGTGGGGCTCACAGAAACCTGGTGGGATCCTACCCACAACTGGGCAGTGGGCATTCAGGGATACACACTATATAGAAGGGACAGGACTGGGAGGAAAGACGGGGGGGCGGGGGTTGCCTACTACATCGAAGAGCAACTCACATCATCAAGAATTAGCTTTGGGGCAGAAGAAGCTCAGGCAAAGGCACTGTGGGTCAAATTTCAAAGGGGGCAAGGCGAAAGGGATCTTTTAGTGTGTGTCTACTATAGACCACCCTAACAAGGGATTGATTTGGACCAGGATTTCTCAGTACAGCTTATGGAGGCAGTTAGGTCTAGGGATGTCATTGTCATGAGGGACCTAAGCTACCCAGATATCTGCTGGGAGGAGCAGTCAGCCAGGTCTGACCATTTGTGTAGGGCCCTAGCTGAAATACAGGACCTCCACCTTATCCAGGAGGTGCACAGCCCCACTAGGAGAGATACCTTGCTGGACCTGGTCTTGGCCACTGGGGATGACCTGATGAGGGAACTGCAGGTCCTTGACCACCTGGGTGACAGTGATCATCACCTGCTGGAATTCACCATCCAGCGCAGGGTGTTGAGGGCTTATACCAAAACTAAAGCCCCTGATTTCAGAAGGGCCAACTTCAATGAAC
>NW_017729032.1:232408985-232409214 GCF_001723915.1 Gavialis gangeticus
TTGGACAGGGACCAGGACAGCTCTCCCACCACAGGTACGGGTAATCTTGGGGATAGCACTGCCAGGCCTCAGGTCTGCACAGATATAGTTAGGGATCTTTTGGAAGGGCTGGATGCTTTTAAATCTGCAGGCTCTGATGCCCTCCACCCACGGGTGTTGAGAGAGCTGGCGGTGGTCATTGCTGTGCCCTTGGCCCGGCTGTATGAGCGAACATGGTCCACGGGCCAGG
>NW_017729032.1:232414214-232418938 GCF_001723915.1 Gavialis gangeticus
GGATACACACTATATAGAAGGGACAGGACTGGGAGGAAAGACGGGGGGGCGGGGGTTGCCTACTACATCGAAGAGCAACTCACATCATCAAGAATTAGCTTTGGGGCAGAAGAAGCTCAGGCAAAGGCACTGTGGGTCAAATTTCAAAGGGGGCAAGGCGAAAGGGATCTTTTAGTGTGTGTCTACTATAGACCACCCTAACAAGGGATTGATTTGGACCAGGATTTCTCAGTACAGCTTATGGAGGCAGTTAGGTCTAGGGATGTCATTGTCATGAGGGACCTAAGCTACCCAGATATCTGCTGGGAGGAGCAGTCAGCCAGGTCTGACCATTTGTGTAGGGCCCTAGCTGAAATACAGGACCTCCACCTTATCCAGGAGGTGCACAGCCCCACTAGGAGAGATACCTTGCTGGACCTGGTCTTGGCCACTGGGGATGACCTGATGAGGGAACTGCAGGTCCTTGACCACCTGGGTGACAGTGATCATCACCTGCTGGAATTCACCATCCAGCGCAGGGTGTTGAGGGCTTATACCAAAACTAAAGCCCCTGATTTCAGAAGGGCCAACTTCAATGAACTTAGGAGATTAGTGGGGGAGGCACTGAGGGCCCAAAAGATAGATGGTATGGCAATCCACGAGGGATGGTTGTACCTTAAGGGAATGATCCTCCAGGCTCAGAGTGTGACAGTCCCTGAGAGAAAGAAGGCGGGTAAGAGTGCTCTGAAACCCCCATGGCTCAGCAAAGGCATTTGAGAATGCCTGAGGGCCAAAAGGGAGGCATACACCCAGTGGAAGGGAGGGGCTATCACCAAGGAGGAATACTCCTCCTTGGCCTGTGAGTGTAGGAGGGCCACTAGGAAGGCCAAGGCGGGGGTGGAGTTCAGGCTAGTGACCAGGATTAAGGACAACAAAAAATCCTTCAAATACATTGGGAGTAAGAAGAGGGCACCGGGTAATGTAGAGCCCCTGCTAGACTCAAATGGTAATCTTGTGGCTACACCAGACAAGAAAGCCGAAATTTTTAACAAGTTCTTTGCCTCTGTTTTCTTGGACAGGGACCAGGACAGCTCTCCCACCACAGGTACGGGTAATCTTGGGGATAGCACTGCCAGGCCTCAGGTCTGCACAGATATAGTTAGGGATCTTTTGGAAGGGCTGGATGCTTTTAAATCTGCAGGCTCTGATGCCCTCCACCCACGGGTGTTGAGAGAGCTGGCGGTGGTCATTGCTGTGCCCTTGGCCCGGCTGTATGAGCGAACATGGTCCACGGGCCAGGTGCCCAGAGATTAGAAACTAGCTAATGTGGTCCCCATTTATAAGAAAGGGAGAAAGGAGGACCCAGGAAACTATAGGCCCATAAGCCTCACATTGGTCTTGGGGAAAATCCTTGAAAAAATAATCAAGGATCACAATAATTGACCTCTCTGTGAGAGGCCAGCAGGGGAGATCATGCCCAGGGAAAATCAACATGGGTTCATCAAAGACAGGTCCTGCCAGACCAACCTGATGGTCTTTTATGATCAGGTAACTAAATCCCTGGATGATGGTGTCACTGTGGACGTAGTCTTTCTGGACTTTAAGAAGGCCTTTGAAACTGTCTCTCACCCCATTCTCATTAATAAATTGACCAACTGTGGCATTGATGCCTACACAGTTGGATGGGTCAAAAATTGGCTGATGGGGTGCACCCAGAGAGTGGTGGTGGACAAGTCATACTCGACCTGGCGGGATGTAAATAGTGGGGTACCCCAGGGCTTAGTCCTGGGGCCTACGCTGTTCAACATCTTCACTGGCGACTTGGATGAGGGGGTGGAAAACACATTGTCCAAGTCTGCTGATGATACCAAGATGTGGGGAGAGGTAGGCACGCTCAAAGGGAGAGAGAGGGTGCAATTAGGTTTAGACAGACTACAGACGTGGGTGGATGGTAACAGGATGGGGTTCAATGTAGATAAATGCAGGGTGCTGCACCTGGGGAGAAGGAATCCACAGCATACATACAAGCTGGGGAGCTCCCCCCTTGTGAACACAAAATCAAAAAGGGATCTTGGAGTCATTATTGACTCCAAGATGAACATAAGCTGCCAATGCCAGACTGCAGCCAGCAAAGCCAACCGCACCTTCTTGTGCATCCAAAGATGCATTTCAAGCCAGTCCAGAGGGGTGATACTCCCCCTCTATGCAACATTGGTCAGGCCACAATTGGAGTACTGCATCCAGTTCTGGGCACTGCACATTAAGAAGGATGTGGCCTGCCTTGAGAGGGTTCAGAGGAGGGCCACCTGCTTGGTTGGAGGGCAACATGGCAGGCCCTATGAGGAGAGGCTGAGAGACCTGAACCTGTTCAGCCTCAGCAAGTGGAGGCTGAGGGGGGATTTGGTGGCTGCCTACAAACTCGTTAGGGGAGATCAGCAGCAAATAGGAAGGGCCCTATTCCCCCCAGCAGCACCTGGGGTGATGAGGAACAACGGCCAGAAGCTGCTGGAGAATAGGTTCAGGTCAGAGATTAGGAGGCACTATTTCACTGTTAGGGTGGCTAGGATCTGGAACCAACTTTCTAGGGAAGTGGTCCTCGCTCCTACCTTGGGCAAATTCAAAAAGAGGTTGGACAAACACCTGTCTGGGGTCGTGTGCTCCCAGCATGTGCTCCAGCCAGTGGCGGGGAGTTAGACTGGATGATCTGTTCAGGTCCCTTCTGACCCCAAACTACTATGAAACTATGAATTACAGTTGTCTGTTTCTGGAAGAGGGCCCAAAGGAAATTTTACTGTGACTGGTACAATTTCCTTCCCACCTTGAGGTAGGAAGCTTACCCCTTAAGCTTCTTGAGATACACTATCTTGGACAGTGGCCAGTACCATTCAGAAGGAGCTACATCCTCAGGGTGTTGGCTGGGAGACTGCTAAGACACTACGATTCAACCGCCTGTAGATTCATTCTTCTACAAAACATCCAGTCACAAAAAGGACTCTATCTGATGTCCAATATGCTCATTATGTTTATTTGTGCCCTGTAGTTAGGAAGGTGGGGCTGGGAATGATGGCTTATATGATGATGATTGTTTAGAGGTATAGTCCACCCTATCTAAAAAGGCTCAGAGAAGCTTACAATAACAAACAACCTACATGATTTGAAGCAACAACAGACTCCCCAGTCAACCCTCTAAAACTTTAAAACTCCACCTCACCCTGCCCATTCCTGCTTCCCTGTAACCCAGGAGGACAGACACTCCAAATCATCCCAACACTGTTTCCCAACCCCCAGTCACATGTATACACAAAACTTCTTCACATTCTCTATCTCTAATTCCCGCCCACCTCTATTTCCCACCTTAGACCCAACAGAGATTCTTTCCCTCTCCCCCAATTTACATCCCAAGCCTAAACCCACCCCCTCCCATCTCACACATGGCCAGTGGCTGTCTGTTAAAATGCATAAATCCCTTCTAATTTCTCCCAACAAACAGAACACACAAAAAACCGTAACAGGTTAACAACCAAACTACCCTATGTCCCTGCCACCATCCCCACCAAAAGACAATGCCAAAGGGCACAACTGAGCATCACCCACCAGCTCTCTGGGACCTGCTGGCTGGCCATGTCCTTCTTCCTTGAGTTTGAGTAGCCAAGATGGTGCCTGGACTGGACCCTTAATAAAGAAGGTAGAGGAGTGATGGCAACAGTTCTTCACTGCAGTAAGCTTGCTGTATGATCATGGTATGATCATATACATGTACTGTCATGTGTAACTTTAAGTCCTAGAGGGAGGCATTATGGAAGAATCTCCTATTTATGTTTTTGAACTTGATTCATTCATTATCGTCATAAGTGTACCTTTCATGCATATGCCTTCATGTTGTGACTGTTCTCTGACAAAGAAAGAGAAGTGGGGTATCTTAATTCACTGAAATGTAACTTTATCTGTGATAAGGAAGCCTGGTTTAATGGCAGGTGAGTGCTTAATCTTGAGGCACTGTGAAGGATGAAAGTACTTGGCATATAGTAAAGTGCCTTTTTTGTGATTAGTCCACACTGTAACAGTATACTTGTATTAAACATTACATATTTGCTTAGTGATAGTTGATATCTAAACTCTCTGCAATTTTAAGACTTGGTTAAAAATGCCCCCCCCCACACACACACACAGGCCTTACATAGAAGTTTTGGGGGGAAATACTTTTTTGTTCATTCACATTCTTTTAAAAAAAAAATAATTTTCTCACATTTTGTGTTGTTTTCTTTCCTTTCTTCAGTTTTGCCATTGGAAAAAAGAAAAAAGATAGATGAAGAAAAACTGCAAAACTGAAAATATTTTCCTTTGGGTCTATGCTGGGAAAAAATGGAGGAAACTTTCAAAAAGATTATTATTTTTTTCAATATAGATAGATGAAATTCTGGGCGATGTCCACATGAGCATGGACATTTGGTTCCCTGGGGACAACTAGCATCGGGACACCTTGTGCCACTGCTAGTTGTCCTCGGGGAATGCCCATGGCACGCAGCAGGTTACCCTGGGTGGGGTGGGGGAGGCTGGGGCCAACATCGGGCTGGCCTTAGTATCCTTACCTGGGATCCTGAGGACTTCTTGAGGCTGCAGCTGTGGTGATCCTGCAGCTCAGAGCCTGGCTGGCAGCTGAAATGTGGCTCTGGACAGCTATGCTCCAGTTTTGAGCTGTGCACACTGCCCCTGTGTGCACCACTCCGTTTTTTTTTTTTTTTTTT
>NW_017729032.1:232419041-232446474 GCF_001723915.1 Gavialis gangeticus
TTTTTTTTTTTTTTTGTGCAGGTTTTTCTTTGACCTCTGGATATACAAGGGTCAAAAAATGCCCTTGTGCTGTTCTCTTGTGGTGTGGAAACCAGCTGAATGTGTGGTATGTGGCACAGCAGACATGTCTGGGGCACCACATACCGCATGGCTGCATTCGTCTGGATACAGCCCTGCAGTCTGCTTGGCTGATGAATCATCCAGCTATATTCTATGGTGGCATATTATCACTTCTGGTTCCTTTCTAACATTGAACTGGAAAAATGTTTCTTTATTTTAAAAAAGAGCCATTTTTCAAATAAATATTTTGAAGACATACCCAAAATTGCATTTAAGGCTCAAATATTCCTGTTTTTGCCTTTACACTTAGCAAATGGTGGTACTTTCCTTGTTTGGTGTATTTTGTACTGTAATCTGGCTCAAGCCTAATATTTTCCTCCTGAATTTTCTGCTGATGGCATATAAATTGACCTTTAGTGGTAGAATAGTTCAATCAAATACTATAGTCATTCTTTTTTACATATATACAAGCATGTTCTAAATAAAATAAATAAATAAAAATCATAGCTAAATACCTATCAGTGAATGAATAACCAAAGTATTTTTAATTTTAAATGTAACGTTTCTCTTTTTTCTTTTACTATAATGGTGTCAGGGTAGTCACAAGTTCTGGGAGCTTACCTGAACACTTGAAACATGACGCAATTGTTTTTGTAATTCTCATTAAAGTGTAGAGGGCTAATTGTTTGAAGTATAATTTGAACTACCATTTATTTTCACAGAGTTGAAAGTCCAGAGTGAAACTCAAGAGGTCTCTGGCTATGTTGCTCACAAAGTTGATACCATATAGAATAATTACTATAAACAATCTTAAATGAGAATGCTTTTTATGGTCTCCATGGTGCGTTTTGTTTTGTTTTGATTTGTATTTGATGTTTGGAGGACTCATTGAAAAGTGCATGTGGGAGGGAAAATACCTTTAGCCTGCAAAAAAAACACCTGGCTTCTGGACTGATTCACAAAGCCTCCAGTAACCACACAAGTCTAGGGACTATGGATCCCCAGTTCTTGAACAATTTGTGTTGTTTATGCTGTCATCAAGTGTCCTGAGGAGTAAACAGAAACATAAATGCAAGACTTGGCAGGCAAATTTACATTGGATCCTGCATTTTTTTTCACCTGAATAGTCATGAAAAGTTTATTGGAAAAATTTATATGAGGAAAGGTTTGAAAAATTGAGTCCGGATGCAGGAATGGATTTTTCAGCTTGTTATAGACCAGGGGTGGGCAAAATGCAGCTCGTGAGCCGAATGCAGCTACCCAGGCCATTCTATCCAGCCCACAGGACCCCTAAAAATTTAGAAAATTAATATTTATCTGCCCTGGCTGCATGTCATGCAGCCCTCGATGGCTTGCCAAAACTCAATAAATGGCCCTCCGCCCGAAATAATTGCCTGCCCCTGTTACAGACAAAGAACAGCTGATATAGAGGTCCAGGTGCTTAGCCACTCATATACAAACCTTCTTAGTCTACAGATTGAGGGGGGAATGATGAAAATGAAATAATGCAAGCTTCATGTTACTATGTTACTTCTGAGCTGGTTTGCTTGCCCTCATATTCAACCAGTATGGGGCAATGTCAAGTTGATTTAGGCCAAACAAATTTCTTATCTAAATTTTATAAAACTTAACCACAGTGGCAGTATTTTTTAATATCTTTATGGTTCCAATAAATACAGAGGCTTTTTTGTTTAGCTTTATACCATTTTTTTGAAGCTTAAAGATTACAGAACTGTATCAGAACATGACAGCCGGGAGGATGACAGTAGCAATAAACAAAACTGAAATTGAGTATTACTCTACTCATATCCTATATGAGAAAAACACAAGCAGTGCAAAATAAATCCTTAATGATGACATGCAAATCAGACAAATATAATTTTAATTTACTAGACAACATACTTTAAAATGTTTTAGTTGTGTGTTCAATTTTTAATTCTATACATACTGGAACCGTATAATGTACTATGGATTTTGTATGAACTACCTTTCCAGGTTGGTATTAATAAGGTCCTAACAGCAGTAATATGCCATAATAAAATCCAGTTGGATGATTCTTCAGCCAATCAAATTGCAGAATTTCATTTATCCATTTTGTAGGGACCTTCCTCATCCTCCCACCCCTCATTCCCAATTTAACTCATCAGCAACCCTCTTTCCTGTATTCAAAAAAGGCCATAATCCATACTAAATATGCTAATTATCAGTCACCTTGAGGGCCTGTTTTGTTTGTTTAGCGCACCAATGTGCTAAACCTTAAGCTCCTATGCCATTGTCTTTAGAGTAAAGTCACTGTCTCATGTAAATATTATTCCACTTTCCTTGTGGAGCGTAAAAGGCAGTTTTTAAGCATGCTTTGCTTTACCAACAAATCCCATCTGTGAGATGAGTTAAATGGCATAAATATTATGCAAGCCAAACTTGTGGCCCTGGCTTAACACTTTGACCTTCTGATCAAGTGCTAGTATTCAAATAATTTGGAGGAATCAGGGAGGAATGAAGTGTTTATTGTCAAGATCTGCATATAGATCTTTTCCTCAGACAATAGATCTTTTCCTCTGTGTGAGGACCCAGGTGTGTATATGAGATTCAACAAGCATCTTCTTTGCTGTGGATCCCTTTGAAAGGCAAGTGCCAGAGCAGCTGCAGGTAGGGGAAATCCTAGTGCCACTCCGAGAGTAACACTCTCAGCTGCAAGGAAGTGGGGAAGGGAGGGGACGGAGCAGCAGCGAGCCCCAGACTAGCTGAGATATTGGTTCTCTGCATTGGTGGTCTTGTACCTCTGGAGGATCCTCTGGGATCTGTAAGATATGAGAGTGAGACTTCTTGCTTTTTTTTCAGTTGGAAGAATTTCACCCCACCGCTGTGGGAACAATCTAAAGAAATCTCTGAAAGCAAAACCTCCCACAAGCTTCTTTCAACCAATATCTTCCTTTGTGCATTTGTCAAGGGAAGGACACTACCCTGGGCTAGACGCTGCAAACATTGTAAAAGGATATGCCTTTTTATATATGCAAATGACGAAAATCATAATTTAAACCCCCTGCCTAAGAAAACATTGGATCTTCCTCCTTGTACCTAATAGCTTAATATTTAAGCTTTGGGATCTATCCTGTGCAGTGCAGGGCTCCCTGGATGCCTGCTGAAGCATAGAGAGAGCTGAGGATTATGCATTCCTTCTCGGAGGATGCTCAGTCCCTCGAAAAACTGAGCCCTGTAAGAAAGAGAAGGGGGGAAGGGTAGAGTTTGGAATCATAAATGATAAACCAGATCCTCAACTGCCATCGAATGGGAAAGCTCCCCACCTATGCCAGCATATGCCATCAAAAGAATTGGCCCTGTATATTAAAATAGGCCCCTCGTAAATATTTTATACTCTTGATTCAAGCAAAAATGCTTACAGTACCCTTCCCACTTCTATTATTTAAAGGGTTACTAATCAAGCAGGATGCCCTGTTGAACTTGCCTCCCTGACAAATCTACATACTAGATTATCAGTATTAATTTGGGGCTAACAAGACTCCTTTCATATACACTGTAGCATATGAATGCAACTTTGGCTGTCTCCCTCCTAGACCAGGATTAGCATAAATGGTGAACTGGGAAATGAACCCCTCTGATTCACTAGGGTGTGCTGTGTTGAGCACTGCAGGCAAAGTGCTTTGTAACAACCACCAGCAGCTGTTGGTACAGTAGTGACAAGCCTAGGAAGGGTTAAAGTTTTGTCTGTGACACTGAAATTGAGGCCAGCTGTAGGTCATATTCACGTCCCAGTCACAGGAAAATGAACCTGTGAGACAGAACCTAATTATCTGCTAAACCAAAAGCCAGTCTCAGTTCAATAACTTACGACAGAGCTGGCAGCCAGATATAGTGTTGCCATGGTAACGCTGAAAAAAAATCCACTGCAGTAGAGAACAAGAAGGAAAAGAAGGAGACTGTAACCCTAAATATGCTGTAGCCATTTGATCTTGGACAAGTGGGTATGTCTAAGGAACCAGATTGCTACAACTGTCTATCCACTTTAATATCCTCTATAATTACTGAAATGAAAAATGCAATTACATTGTGCTCTGAGCTAAAAACCAGGAGTAACTGGCTAACTGGGAATTAATTTTAGAGCGAACAATATCAGCTTTCTCTCTCAGCATACAGACTTAGAAGTACATGGGGATTGGAGAGCAAAGGCGCCTGCTTCGCACTGGTCCAAAATCACTTCATACCAATCAAACCTTTGGTTTTCATGTTCACCTTCCCCTCCTCCCGCAAACCAGGAAATATTCACCAGGGGAAACTTTAGTAGATTAAAGCACTAAGTCTCATTTTATAGACTGCATTGTCGGAACAACTTAAAGGTATGAGTGACATGAGTTTTAAGGTCTCAGCCTAACACCCTGAGAGTGGTACCCTAATCCAGGCAGCAGTATTATAACATAGTGCAACACAATCAATCTGTGCTCTTAAAAACAATCACACTGCCAATCCTGCAATCATTTTCTGTCAAGTATCGTACACCTCATCCTTTAGTTGCTTGAAAAGAACCCAATTTCCAAATATTTTGAGAAGTCCACTTGCCTGTTTTGCTAGTCTCTTAATCATAGCCATAAAAGTCCTTTTAAAACTAAATGGGAATTCTTCATTATGAAAACAGAACTGCATATTTCTGCATGAGGGAGATCATAAGTCACTTTCTGATCATTTCTTTTCTATAGACCTTGTGTCAAACAGATTAGTTGATTTCATAATTGTCTGTGTGCGCGTGTTTCTGCCAGACTGTCAGAGACAGAAAAAAGAGATTAAATAAATACTGTGGCTAGAAAAATAAGTACAAATCCAACCCAGCCAAGGACTTTATTTTGGTCAGCATTATATGTGTTTTCAGGTTACTTCTCACTGCTATCCAAAACTGATTGCTAAGCAGTGAGATTTTACAAAGATTCGATAAACTACAAAGTTCAGACTATCACATATTCATGCCACTCAGTCTCAATAAAACTGCAGCCACTTCTAAAAATAGACTTCTAAAAAAATTTAGATTTATAGTATCAAAATTATTCTTTGACTGGAGGTGTGATCATGAAATATGATTGTCCTCAAGTTTTATCTTACATAGCTTTCCTTCTTATAATTAGGTATTCGGCATTCTTTACTCAAGCAAAACTCAGGTTCTATAGCAATTTGGCTGAATAAGAAATACCCATTCATATTTGGTGTGCCTTGTAAAATGGGTTGCGCATTTACTGCTCCTGCATGGTGCTATATAAGTAATAAAGCAAAAATAACTTGTTCAGCAGTACATTATTGTGTATTATGGTTGTAGTTCACTGTGTAGAGAAAAAATAATTATTTTTCTTCCACTGAAGGCAGCAGAGAATTAAAGTGTGTAGGTTTCCTTTCACACCTCTTAAATACCAAATCTGAGAACCAGGCCTTGTAAACAATTACTACTAGACATAGTATTTACTCCTGTGAGTAGTGTCACTGAACTGATAGGTCTAGGCTATTTGCAAGAGTGCATGAGTATGTTTGCCAACCATAAGCAGTAATGTACATCAAAGGGAAACTATACAATAATGCAGAAGTGGGTGCAACTCTGCCAGCCAGGGCCCAGCCTTACTGATGCCACCTTGTATTTGACACTGGTTTCATCACATTAAACATATCCTGCTTTGGCTATTCTTTCACTTTCCAAAGTGTTGTTAACATGCTCTTATATTAATCTCATAGGGTGTGTCCAGACAGGCGCGGATGTCCGGACAAGCACAGACCCATCTGTAGCACTGCACACTGCACACGCTGCACCCGCAAGCTGCTAATTTGCAATGCGGGGGATGATGGGGGATTTGACACTGGGAGAGTCTGGTGTCAAAAAACCTGTGCCTTAAAAAAGCAGGGTGGCCCACATGGCAGTAGCATGCATCACTGGAAACCAGAGCTTGGCTGGCCAGAGACACACTCCAACTGCCAGTCAGGCTCCATGCTGCTGAATTCCAATGGCTGGAGGCCCTGGAGAACTTCAGGACCACAGGTAAGGCTGCTGAGATCAGCCCAGGTGCTGGCCTCAGCTTCTCCTATCCCACCTGGGGCAATGTGCCACATGCCAGAGTGCACAAGCATGGGCATTTCCTCGGGACAAGCAGCAGCGGCATATATTAGGGAAATGCATGTTCCTGCATATAGAGATACACCCATAATGTTTCCCCCCTTCATTTATGCAAACTATTTAGAGAATCAGGTCCTTGTCAGCTGAGATTAGTTGGTGTAATGTGCTGCTTTTCAGCGGCTAAAGATTGGGCCTATTAGCAGATATCTCTGTTTTGAAGCACATTTTAACAGAGCTTTTTTGATAAAGAATGAGCTTACAGAGAATTTATGGAGAAATAAATCAAACAGACTAGGGGAAACAGTATAGAAAAGTAAAAGTATTGGAGAAAGCAGGACTGGAGTATGTCATAGCTACTAGAAAAATGCATCCACAGCTTCAGAACCTGAAGTCACATCATGTCAGAAGCTCAGCTGATACGTAAAGCAGGGAAACAACGATTTATGCCTAATTTGTCAGATTGTTGTCTGAGTCTGCAAGCCACCTGAAACAATAGTTCCAGTTGCTCTATTCATCTTAAATATAAAACCCGCTACTATACCAAGGAAGCACCAGCCCATAGCTGGAAGGATAATCTTGTAGAAGAAGAATAAAGTTTCATCGCTACCTGCTGAAGTTCTTTAGTGTCTACTAATATGACTAAAGATCATGCTTGCCAAGTTAGAGGAGAACTACCTCATGTATGATGTTAATGGAACCTTGTTTATTAAAGAACATTAGGTCTGTACATTTAAAATTATTCACTACAGCTATGAAAAGCATAAGTTGGAGTAACTGCTGTTGATCTTTAGGAGCTATTCTGATGAAATACCAATGTGCATCTCAGCTAATTTTCTGAGGCTTGTATGAAACAGTAGGAAAAGATCATCAGTTAATGAAAAGGAGGGCATCATTTTGTCATGGCAGCAGCATTAGAGACAGTTATTGATTAAAGTGTCTTTGTTTTTTAACATCAGCATTTATGGGGGGAAAAAAGGAAAGAAAAATAATTAGATGGCTATTATTGGCATAACGGTGGTGGAATCCAATAGCCAAATTCTGCCTTTTGTTCGTTTGCATGAAACCCCCATTTACTTCAAACAGAACTGCATGCATGTAACTAGTGCAGAATTCAGCATGAAGCAATTTCACTCAGCCTCCCACTGAAAATGTTAACTGTACCACATAACTCATGATGGTCATACTGGATTTTTTTAAGGGAAGTCATCCTTATGAATAAGCAATTTCATTTGGGATTTTTCATGGGGGCCTAATGGAATAAAGCATCCCACCACCATTGAAACTTGGTAGGGTAGGAGTTTCTAACTCCATTAGCCCCTCTGACGTCCCTGCTGTTAAGTAACTGAAATGTTCTTTCACAAACAAAGCAAGTACGTCTTGGTGGGTCTTAAACCCAGCTACAGCCTTAATGAGAGACTACCTCAGGTCAGTCCAACCTCTGGCAATAGATTTCAGCCTACTGAAACCATTTTGTAGACCTGTTAAAAATGTCCTCTAGGTACAGCAGCTATCTGGACAGAAATGTCTTTTGTTTTTAACATGGTTCTAACACAGTGAGCCTACTCAATCCATGTGTTGATGCTTAAGAGTCATATACACCTATGCAGAGCTGAGAAAAAAACTAGTAGGTTGATTGGATGGCACTTTGCTCATACCTTGCTTAGGTGCAAATAACTACACAAGACAGACAACAATGGTGAATCTGACCTGTCCATACTGTGAGGCCCAAAATACATTATATAGATGGGTCACAACTGTACTGAGCAATTAACATTAAACCTAACTGTTGTTAACAGGGTTTACATAGATAAAATACCAAGTAAGCAAATTAATCTATTTTGTTAGCTCTTTTATAACACAGTAATATCTAAGTAGTATATCTTAATAAACTGGCATAATACGGAAGAGTATCATTACTTGATCTAATCTCCTTAAAAAGGGAATCATCATTAGATGTTATATTTTGATTTGGAAATAAGAACTGAATGGCCATCTTGTAAAAAGGGCTGCTGGTAACTTCCAACAGCATTTTAGTAAAGTTAATAGACATTTACAAATTGGCTAGCTGTGATTATTGTTAAAAAAAAATACTGTATGAACTATATGAATCAGACAACCATACTTTCATTTAAAAATTGAAAGTCTTACTACAAACTATTAAAATATGTTGATGCATCTTTTCTACCATGTAATGTGGTACGCACTGAGGTTGCTGTATTTGCTTTTTCTTAATTGCCTAAGCAAAAAAAAAAAATCCAAATATTTTCTTTTTTGACCTGACAGCTACATATAAACTTTTCAGTTTGTTATTATGGTAAGATTTAGAGTCACATTCCAGTGCCCACTTTCCAATGTGGGCTTTTTGGATGAATCTAGAAGCTCTTGGTTGAAATGCACTTTTCTAGGTTTCATTGTACCCCGATTGGCACTGCTTGGATTCCCAGAACTGTGGGAGGAAATCATGTATGCAAACATTATGAATGATTTCTATGGTTGGTGACAACTTTTCCAAGTTTCACATTTATTGGGTGATATTTGACCCCATGAAAATCAGTGGCAACATTCCTGTTGACTTCACTACAACTAGGATTTCATCCTTTACCTTTTTATGTAAGGGCTTCTTTGGGGAAACACAAAAAAATAATTTACATGGGAAAACTAGTCACAAGATATAATATTACCCTATGACACAACCTGGTATCGTAGCCACATTAAAATCTCTCTGTCACAAGAGAACAATGCGTGGTTGAAATGGCTGAAAATATTGTGCAACTGTCAGGAATTGGGCCAAAAATATCAGAAATTTCTACCCACTTCATTTGATGAGAGGTTATATGACTGTACATTCACTGTATTTTGGTTGTGAAATGAATCTTCAAAGAAATCCAAATAAATGAGCTGATTATGGGTATATCAAGTATATTTGTGGCTTGAAGACTCCATGTGGCAACCCCCAAGTCTTACCAGGCCTGTGTAAATCTTCAAAAGAATTTTTGCCCAGCCTCTCTATCCACAGATGAAACTGACAGAATTGGAGCTATTTTGGGATATCATTTCTTCTTATCATTCAACTCAAATGGTTACCACTTCATCTCACAATAGCACTCCATGTTTTGCTGCCTCTTACGATGTCCTGAGATATAGCCAATGGATTCATTTGCTATTGACAGCACATTGGGCATACTGCTATTGTGTCACATATCATTTGATACACTAGGCCACACAATAGTTGAATATCTATAGATAGAGATAGTGATATAAGATATCAATGTAGTAAAATATCTTTACCTTTAGACTCTCCCCACATTGCCTCAAAATGCTGTTTTCTGTTTTCAGAAACATTGTCTGCTTTTCCGTGCAAGACTTTTGAACCTAGAATGACATCATCCATGGGTGGACTGTGGCTTCTAAATTCTTGACCCTTTTAAATGGCCTGTGTGCATGAAGGAGCTAGACATCATCTCCCAGGAGAAATTGCTAGAGAGGTTTGAGCAGCACATCAGATTTGCCATTCTTTGCAGGACTGCAGCATGCAGTCTACTTCACATTTGGCTAACTTTGCCAGCCAGGAGGAAAAAAGTGTATGAAATCACACTCCCTCCTTCCCTCTACCACTCCACTTTTCCCCTATATGATACCTACTGGAGGGAGGAAGCAGGAGGGAGCACCATTAAAAGAACAGTTGCACCACATCCCAAGGGGATATTAGTGAAAGGAACCACTGTTCCTTTCCACAGCCATGGAGAGTCATGGCCATATTGTTCTGTTTTTACAGACACATTTCTATAATTTTATACTGCATGTAGAAAGTGAAAGTCATTGTATAACACAAGTAATCCTTTATCTAGATCATGGGAATCCTGAATAAGACACAAAAAGAACAAGACAATGTTTGGAGTAGTATCCCAAGATTTGTGAAATGAAATTGATTTCCATTCAAATCAGGTCTTTTACTCTTCTTGAAAATGTCAAGGTGTCAGCCTTGGCCATTACCACACTGTGATTTATAGTTGAGACAAAGCGATAATACTCAGGTGACTGTCTGGAGCTGTACTGCAGTGTCTGGAAAGGCTACGGATGACAGCCATCTCTTTTCTTAACCAACTGGCATTGCTTATCTAAGATCAGTGTGTCCCCTTCCCCACCACACACTTAATAGGAAAATAATAAAATACAGGCTTGAAGATTTACTTGGGCCAGGAAGAACTTAGACAAGAATGTATTAAAAGTATTCTTTATGATAAATCAAATCTCAGCTGTTTGGAAGAATGCATTTAGAACACAAGCTGAGCACCTGCTTCAAGCTATCAAGTTATTTTAATTTAACTGTATGGACTGTTACTGTAATTTAAATGACATACAAGTACAAAAAATGCTGAGTAACAAAGTAAGTTTCCAAACGTTCAAAATTATATTCTAATTTTATCTCATTTTGGACTAAGAATAAGAATACATCATTGTTGGATGTATTAATTCTACCATTCAAAGAAAACATCAAAAAAAGGTATCACTATTGATACTGCTTCCACCTTGGCACTAAGGCAATTTGTACTCTTTAAATCTGACTCTGACTAATAGATCTGAGAGAGCTAGAAATTACTTGGACATTATAAAGCAAAATAATAATAATTTTAATTGTTCCTCCCACTGATATAAATGAAAGCTTTTCTTGAACAGGGATGGCAGGGTAAGAGCAATGGAGTAGTATCATTTCCTTCCTGATGCAGAAGGACCTAATCATTTAGGATTATGCTAGATAACCAGCTGAACATGAACTCTGAGTACAGTAAAGTGGCTAACAGAGTAAATATGACCCTTGGGTGAAAAAGAAAGAGAATGGCAAGTGAAGGAAGGGAAGTGTAAACACTGTCTGTGGCATTACTGATGACTATTACTGGCATGTCCAGTTTTTTGAGTCCACATTTGCAAAGGATGTTGACAGCCTGGAAGGGTTAAAAAAGAACTATTATGACTAATTTCAGCATTGGAAAATCTGTCTTCCAGTAAGGAACTAAAGCTCAAACTATCTTATTAGAGAGAATTTTAAGAAGTGATATGATCATGATCAGCACATACATGGGAAAGATTTCCAACAGTAGATAGCCCTTAAAATTAGCAGACAAGGACACAAGAAAATGCCATGGTTGAAAGCTAGATTTAGACAAATTCAGATTAGAAACAAGGCCCACACGTTTAACAGTGCTGTAATTAATGGCTAGAACAATGGATGTGATATAGTCTTTATTACACAAAACATTGTTGAGTGTCTTCCTGAAAGATAAGTTCTCCTCCAGCCATAAGTCATAGCCTCAGTGTATAAATTATCCAGTGAAATCATGTGGCCTATTTTATAGGAGAAAAAACAGAAATGGTACACAACTGTACTAGTGAGGGTAATGCCAGGTTTCCACTAGAATGGTCCACTCCCTACATGGCATCATGTTTCATGACATAATGTAATGCAGCAGATCTTTGGGCACATGAGAGCCAATGAGGCTGCTGTTGTACTTAAGAGTTTGCTATTGTGTTGTGGTCCAAACTGGATGTCAGTTGTAGGATTTGGGCTTTACTGAGGGCCCTGATACATGTTCAAATTAAAGCTGGATAGAAACCAGCTATAGAGTTGTTACACATTTTCAAGCAATAACCTTACACCTGGTTGGCTTTTGTATAGCTGGAAAGCCATTTTTATCATGTGATAATTACTTTGCACATGTGGCTGCTCTAAATTTATTGCACAATGAACCAGTTAATTGTGTGATAATTACTTTGCATTTGGGGCCAGTCTAAACTTAATCAGTTAACTGAGTAATATATGTAACATATAGCAGGGGTCTGAGAATAGGAAGAAAGCAAAAATATGCATATGGAACAAGTTTTATGCAGATAGTTGCCATAATTAGAAATTCATTTCTGAACAGCAATTTAATACCAGTACTTTCCAAACTAAGATCATTGGAGGCCTTTTAAATAATCTGAAAAGTCATGAAAGCAGATGCAGAAACTAAGGACCAAATCGCATGCAACAATTAGAAACCTAAGTGTATATACATACTTAAGAGTGATCTTATGCTATTCATGCCCCTAAAAAACAGTTAACAAAACAGGTGCATGAGTCTTCCTCCTGCTTGCTGTTTTTTGTTATTTGGTTTTAAGGTCAAGATGATAATGTGTAGAAACATTAACATTTTTTCAAGTACTGAAGCAGGGTAGCATAGGATGAAAATTTGAAGTTGAAAAGTCTTGATGAAGAACATGAAAAATACAGTATTGTGATAACAGAAACATCTTTGGGCATCACTCAAGACAGTATGGTCTGGGAGACCAAGCTCCCTTTGGGCATAACCTTGAAATTCAGAAGTATTGAGCTTATTACCAACTTGTATACAATAGTCTGCACAGGGTATCGTAATAAACCATGACATTGCTCTGATCAATGAATGACTTTCTTTTACTTACATTATAGTACCCCTCAGAGGCTCAGTCTGAAAACTGGGCCCCACCATGCTAGTCACTTTACATATACACGTAGTAAGTCCTTTCCATTGAGTGAGGAATGGAGATAGTAAATAACTTGCTCAAGTTCTCAGAGAAAATCTGTGGCAGAACTAAAATGGGAATCCAAATCTCCTGAGCCACAATCAGTTCTCTTCACTACAAGCTCAGCTTTTTGCTGCACAAACAATAAGCCATTGCATTGATAGAAGATGCATGGACAGTGGGAAAGAGGCAGTATGCTTTGGAAAAATTGCTTATGTATATATTAATGTTCACTCCCCTTCTGCATGCAGCATTATTTTCTCCAATACAGATACATATGTGGATCTTGTATCAAAGAAGTAGAACAAACATAGCCTTATTTGTAAACATTTACATTGCTCTTAAAGTTGTATTCATTAACCTTGGTGATTCTGATTTTCCCTTTACATTTAAAAATAATAATCAAATACTAGAAAGGCAACCTATAGCCTTGAGTTTCTATTAACACACAAAGCTACCCCCATTCTTTCCCCACCCCTCAGATAACTGCAACACTCAGTCAAAAACTTATTCCATTGGGCTGATTGGGACAGGTTACTAAGGTTGCCTTGGTAACCTCTTCTTTTTTAAGCAAAATCTTATATGGTGCTTGGTACGCTGCTAACTTTTAATAGGTAAATATAGCATGCTCTTAATCCTGTATTTTAGGAGAAAAGTACATAACTATGCTGTTACACCCCAGATATAACATTTGTGTGATGAACTTAAAATATTTATTTCCTAGATTTTTTAAAAATCGAAATGGTCCACCTAAATTACTGAATGGGCACCTGTATTGTCGATATAGTTGTATAGACATAAGCTATAGACCTATTATGTCCTCACAGTTTTGAGCAATCTTATTAGAGACATTATTGTAAAACTAATTACTCCTAGCCTAGGAGTGAGATACTATAACTCTGGCCACAAAATGGCTGTGAGCAGCCATTTTGCACATCTGACTTGCTGACTTGATGGACATTGCATCCTTCAATATTCCCAGTTTTTTTACTACACAGACCAAGTAAGTCATACTTGAGCATGGCAAGTATTATATAACACAGCATATAGCTTAGGCATAAGGAACCTGTTCAGTCACCTGAAGTGCTATGCAAATGATTTGCTTCAAGATGATATTTAAATAGCAGGCCTGCATGCTCTTAAAGCTAAAGTCTTTGAGTTTTAGGGATGACAAACCTACAATTTATTATAATTAAACCATTTGGTTTAAAAACAATGCAGTTAATGTAAAATATTTGATTCAATTCAAGGCTGTCTACAGTAGCAAGTGTGCTTAAAAGCAGCGTGACATCAGAATAATCCTATCACCAAGGATCCTGGTTTTCTCTGATTGAAAAAATAATCCCCAATTTTCGATTAACAAAAAGTTACCCCAAATCCACATTTCCATGGTTAAAAATTGGGGATTTTTTAAATTAGAGAAAACCAGGCTCCCTGCTTATCACCCAGGCACTGAGATTTATATTCCACATATTCTCTTTTTGGGAATATCCAATGTCTAAGGCTGCCACTATTCTTAAAGTAACCTCACCTGCTTTATTTTACATCTTATGAAAAATGAAACTAGCAAACTAGTATATAACCCTCTGGAATTGTCTGTTTACTAAGGGTGTTGCAGGAGATGGAGAGACTGTAATGTGACAGTATTTGAAGAGGTAAAAGCAGGTGGGAAAGTTTCTTTGGAATGTGTTCTTCTTGCCCAGTGTTTCTGATGATGTAGGTGCTTGACACTCCTGACAAGATCCCAGTTCCTGACTTTGTTACTTAGGTAGCAAAATAAGGGGTAGGAAGCAATAGTATCTATGAACTCACACTCAGAGGGTGAAAGAACTGGCATGGGCCAAAGTAGCCATTTTAGTAACAGCAGGAGGCAGGGGTTGAGTCAACTGGTGGGAGAAAGGTGGTGGTATTAAATAGTGCTTTACAGTGGTGACTGTAGATGGGACTGTATTGTATTGAGGGTGAGGAAATTATGACAATACAAGAGGAGGTTATTGCTGTTAGAAAAAGAAGAAACTTAATAGATGAAGACAAAGACACAGGCTTCAACTTTGATACTCAGTATAAGAGCCTCTAAGGGTTAATATTGCATTTTGATTTCAGACATCTGTTAACAGAAAATGGTGAACAATTCACCCAGTTCTTCCTTTAGCAAAACTATATTTTCAGCATCCTTTATAGAATAGGGGTGTGTGTGTGTGAAAAATGTACCAGAAAGCCAAACAAACAGATTGGAAACCTTAAGGGATGACATATTCAAACTTTCCTCTAGACACAAAGAACTTTCCATCATATGAGAGGGGTTTCTTGAGATACTATATCCTCCCCCTGGGGAAAGGACAGATTGGGATCTAAGAAGTATTTTCCATCGATAACTACCAAACTAGTATAAAAACCCAACATATGCATTAGGTGAACAGAATTAGTCTTAGGCGCATGAGAAATTACATTCACCAAATATAACATACATGGTGATTTTTTGGGTTAAGGAATATATTTTAGAAGTGCATTCTGTTAGGAGGTACTACAGCTTGAAACTTAAAATTCTGAACCAGTCTTTTCAAGGAAGTATCTACCTTCACAAAAGTACGGTTTCCTTTTATGCTCATGGTTAATTTCTACTTTAAACTTTCCACTTATTGTACTCTAAGCTCCACCAGTGAATTTAAATAGGGCTTCACTATATGTTTAGTGCATTCAAGGATTCTTTGTTACAGTTCCCACCCTGGTGCATTATGTGAGCTCTGCCACGGAAGTCCAGCAGTCGGTTTGTTTTCTGCTATTAATAAAAGAACCTACTTTTTTCCACTTCTTTGAAGAAGTTGAAAGGGCTACATGTGAGAGGGGGAGGAGGTGGGGAACAGATTGTGGTGTAATCCCCAAACGCAAATGCTGTCTAGATTAGAAACCTCCCTGAAGAAAACTTACAAATGCTAAGACTGTGCTTTTTGTGTGATGAACACTAGAGCAATAACTTAGCCACATACTGGGTTTTGCCTAATGTTTAGGGAGCCTACTAGGTGAATGGAATTAAATGAAGAAGAAAAAAAATCCGATTGGCTCTTTGTACAGATGCCATCCAACCTTTTCAATATCCAGTTACTTCCTAGTGCAACTATTTTCATATGTATCCATCACTGAAATATTTTAATATAATACTTGGAAATCTGTTAAAGTAAAACCCCCAAATGAGATTTACACATTGTCAGTATTGTTACACAGTCCAAGAAAGGCTTAAAGTGATGGGGCATGTCTCTGCAAAATAATTGTTTCTCCCCCTACACTTTCCCATTTAAGAATATAAACTTATCTAAAAAATGAAAGAACTAAACAGAACCAAACAATGTTAGCTTGTTTTCCATTACACATATATACATATTTTGTGATTCTTTGCAAAGACAGAGAGTGTGTGTGTGTGTGTGTGTGTGTGTGTGTGTGTGTGTACACATTCCTTGCAAAGAATCTCACACTCCTTTATGATGGCTAACAAGAAAAAGAAAAAAAATATCATTTTTTTTTCTCCCACAGGATGCTTGTATTGTTAAAAACATCATTATTTTATCTAGTTTATCACACAGTTACAAACTAATCCTTAATTCCTAAAGAAACAGGAACAAGAAAAAAGATGGAACTCCTGAAAGTCTATGAGATAAACTTCTGTGATTAATCTTAAATACTACTTGTCAGGTTAAAAATTCTTATAAAGGTGAAATAATTTTATCAGTGTTGGTTTAGGCAAATTTAGGTTTACTTTGTCTCAGTAGCCTCCCTATTCCACCTGTTCCCCATTCACAGTGAGGAAAATGTAGTTTTACATACAAATTAATATTATTAGATTAATGTACTTCACCTGAAAAAGATGAATCTAGTGTTAGAGGAATGAAATTCACTGAAAACTGAAGACACCTCATTATAAACACTAAACAGTAAAACATTTTACCAACAGATAACCCACCAAAGATGTGTTGCTTAGATGAATGTATTTTAAATGAATATATATGTCAAAATTGATACAGTCCTTACACCTACTTAGTCACTGATACAATTTAGATGATACTATATATGAGATCCTAGCTTTTTAATGAACACTTGCCTGTTTAAAAAAATTAAAATGTGTGTAATGTCAAGAGATTTTTCACACACACACACACACACACACACACACTCTCTCTCTCTCTCTCTCTCTCTCTCTCTCTCTCTCTCTCTCTCTCTCTCTGACCTTGGAAAGCTGGCCTCTTTTTAGGGCTATGGCTAGTTCCTAAAAGGAGATGCCTGCTTTTTAGTGCTAAATTAAATACCCAGTCAGGATCTGAATATAATCATCATATTGGCAAATCAAACTGATGGCTGCATTTACTTCCAACAGAATTTTTTGCTGCATATTAAAATAGTGAACAATGTTGTTAGGTAACCATTAATGTGCCGATTTTCATTACTCATGTAAATGTATAAAAGCTGCTGTTACACTTCATTGACATATTTCATCAAATGAATGGAAATATCCCCTGAAATGTAGTAATTGCAGATTCCTGTAACTCAACTTAAGGTAGAATATCCTTTTCTCTAATTCCAACAGTAATTAACTTGGATTGGAATTCCCCTGACTCATGTAACATTCTTCTAGACAGCATTAATGGATCATGATGTTTATAAGGTTAGAAAAGGAATCCTGCCCTGTAGGTGTAATATTATATTAAGGTGTTAAGGACATCCAGGTTAATGAAAGATAGTGACCAAATCACCCCTAGCTTGAAGTGTAAACACATTTTATTTTTGGTATACATTTAAGAGAGTTGTGTTTGTTGAAGTGGAAAAATGCTTTAAAATGACTTTTTGAAAAATTGATGTGTCCCCTATGAAGATTAGAAGTTAAAATAGTTGATTATCATGATAATAACCCAATTGTACATGACAGACAAAAGAGAAGTACTTCCCCCCTGCTTTTGACTGATGCTTTGTTGGGCTATAGCTAAACAGCACTTTAAGTTGACAGTAAATTAGCAAACAATATGGGGGGGGAAGAGAAAATCATGCAGGGGTTAAGATGTTTATGTAAAACAGTGATTTTCCTTTTTAAAATTAAAACGTACAAATAAGCTGGTGTCAGAGACTAGGTGATCCTTCATTTCCACTGCATTGAGCAGGCTCACATCAGCAGCAGACAGCCGCTAATATATGCGTCTGGCTCAGTCTGGTCTACCAACTAGGAATTCATCGAATTGTTAATATCACTCCTTTTTTGTATGCAGCACACATCATTTTTTCTCCCTCTCTCTCTCTGTTGCTAGAGGTTTTGTTGTTTTTTCCCTAACTGTAGCATGAGCTGATTACCCCCAATCACGTATTACAGCATATAAAAATATTATACTGCAACAGAAAATGAATTTATGTATATTATAAATGCATTTGTAAGTATAGATAGATTGTTATATATAAAAACCATTAATACCAAAGATACAGGCTGCCAATCAGCTAATAAATACTCTCATATGCTATTAAATTATAAATAAAATTGCATTCTACAGAGTGTCTGGAGACTTGGTCCTGGGGTCCTGACATGGGCAAAAGCTTCATTGACCACAGTGGGATTTCTGTCCCAGGTAAAACTGGAAAATATATTTTCATAAAGGTTTTAATCCACTCCAGTGCTTGGTTTTGCAGTGCTTGAATTGGGTTAATTAAAGGTGTGGGGGAGAGGCTGTGAAGGGATGATATGCTCCAACTTTTTCTCTCATTTTCCAAGGGGCAGTGGTGGCACAGAATATCCACTATACTACCTCAGTTAAAGCCCTAAATGCAGAGCCAGTATTGTGTCCCACTCCGTTGTATTCATGGTTTTGTTGTGACATCAACTGAGTCAAGTCAGGATCTTCCTGGATGCATTTTTTATCGCACTGCACAAGGAAAAATATTTGGTATCTTTATATTGGCAGGTAAAAATGCAGTGCCTAATGTCCCCTTTTACATGGGAGAAGAATTGCACAATGAATTACTCTGTGTCAAGTATGAACTTATTGCGCTCAAGAACATTCTTGTGACACAAAAATAAATGCTCTAAAAAACCCTCATATGTGTATGCATGGGCAAAAATTACCTGCTAAATAAATTAACATCAGGAATTTAATTTTGAAAAGTGTACAGCAACATTTAGATATCATAAGTATTATATATCACTGTGTGCATATACACAGTATACTTACGTTTTATGAGGTAATTCATACGGGTAAAATATATATTCACAAGATCAAAACCTAGATATATTTGCAAATCAATACTGCCTTTATAAAAAAATGATAGCAGCTGTAATGCAAAATGTAAGCCAGTTGCTACCAAAGTGCCTCATCAATGCATTACACTAGTTTGATATTTTAGTTTTGCATACACAGATTTAGATATTCTCCTCTCAGATTACATAAATAGAAACCAATAGAAGACAGCATGTCTTCGTTGAAAAGAATTACTAGTATGTCTGAGATGAATGAAGTATTTCCAGATAACTCTTGAGTGACCTGAGCAGGTGGGATTGAGGGTTTTATGAAGAAAAGAATTTAGTTTAGTCATGATCAGGAGCTGTGTCATCTTTCAGATTGGTAAGAAAATTCTTTGCAATTATTTGAAGTAAAACTTTAACTGTAGGTTGAGCAACTTGATTGGAAACTATATAGTGCATTGTTTCTGTCTTTTTAGAAAACAGGACAACAAAAACACAAATTATGCTAACGCGTAAGAATAATTTATTTTAACAAAGGGTTGTCACTTACAATAATGCACAATTCCTCCTACATGCGTGGAAAAAAAATAACTCAAGCCAAAATACTGCTTTTGAAATGAACAAATTGTTTAGATGCTTGTGCTGTGTAAAGCCTTTGTTTTAAATCAGTGAGGTTTGATATTAGCACACCATCTACAAGGTGCTGCAGCATGTTGGGGTAGATACAGGAAACGAAGTGATTCATCGGAACTTAATACTTCAGCACTTTGAGGGACTGATAAATGTTACAACGTATCTTGTCCTTCCAAATCTTTGTGTACTTAGGTCACAAGTATTTTGCATCTGGGGACAACATAAAAGTCATTCTGTTTCTATAACTGAATAAAGGTGAAAAGTGAAGGAAGAGACTAGATGTTGAACCCAATAAATGGTATACTGCTTTCATGGTTTAGATAGAATAAGTACATCAACATCAAGAGTAAATAGCCTTGTGTTCCAAGTGATTTCAATAGTGTGTTATGAACTTGACACTACCTATCAATTTTCTTATCATATTAAAATGTGGTTTCAAGTAAGTGTGACGCTTCATAATTTCATATTGTGTTTTTGCTTAGACAGAGTAATGACAGCTAACTATAGAGGAATCTCTGTATTGGATTACAGGGAAAACTAAGCAACAGTTTTCTTGTCTGTTCATATCTCTATACCCCAGAATGTATGGTGTGCTAGGCCTCATGCATCAGTGTTCAAATTGTCCGATTTAAAGAGTAAATCAAATACTATAGCAGTACAACTGGACATGTGCTTCATCTTAATTATCTATGTGTATCATCCATAATAGCAGAATCATGGTTGGAAATACTTCACGTATTTTTCAGTACTTGGCTTTTCATGTATGTATCTAGCATTTGTTTTAAATTTTAATTCCAGATTTTACACAATATCCTGTACAATACAGGTTTCTAAACATGCAAATATGTAGCATCTTCATATAACCACTTTAGCGGGTACAGTGGATAAGAATATTGTTGTTTAGTAATAGTTCTTAACATATGAAATTAATAATTCCCCTGGACAGGAATGTTTCCTTTGGTTCTCTTAATATCGCAGAAAAACAATCAATAAGTCCAAAGCTGCTGGTTCCCCTCCGCCTAGGTCCCAAGAGCCTGACTTGTGATTGTTGCTAAAAAACCTCACAAGTTAGGGTCTCAGGGACTAGGAAAAGTCCAATGTGATCCAGTAGAATTCTTCTTCGAATAATCTGTATCATCACAATTGCATTCAGTAAAACTCTTTTTGTTCCCTGCTATTTTAAAAAAAGTTAAACACATTTCCAAGTAGGGGCAGAAAATATCAAACAAGCAGGCAATATATGCACATACACTGAAAACAATACATAATTTGATTGACTAAAATGTTTCTTAGAATATATGCCATGACTCTGGGGGGGAGGAAGGGGAGAGTACAGGAAAAATGTTCACTATCCTGATTCCTGAGATGCTATATTAAATACTTGAAAAAGAAGAGCCTACATATGAGTTAAAATCTGCTTCTAAAAGATTTGTACAATAACAGTTTTATATTATTTCCTCTACTGCCTTAAAGAAGGATTAAATGCTTGTTAATGGGTTTCTAATTTAAATATCCCCCCATTATATGTTTAGTCTTGCTGTTAAGGTGGGCCCTAGGATAGACAGCATTTTAAACTCATCTTCAGTGCCACGATAGCCTTCAGGCAGATATTTACTTTTTTTGCCTTTTCCCCATATTCAACATTTAATCCTTCTACAGGCTGAGATTAGCAGCTTCTTCCTTTCCAACCCAGCAACTACTTTTCACTCCATAAACCACAGAAAATATTGACATACAGAGATTGTTGTTGCTCGAGCCAGGTCACTCGAACCACATACAACTTTTAAATATTGTTGGTACAGGAAGATCAACTGATCGGATTTCCCATTTTGCTCGGAAGCCGAACACTTTTAATGACACGACCGCAATCTCGAACTGCATTCACATTCATTCTCCTCTCCGAGGTTTAGCCTTGCTTGCGGAATGAAAAAAGAAAATTTCTACTTTAGGGCTGGATCCACGGTGCTTTCTCATCAGAACCCAGAGCCAAACAGGATCAGCGGCCATAAAGGTCCTGGCCACTGAAGTAGAATCTGGTACAGAAAACTCAGTGCTCTTCGGGAAGTGCTTCAGCTTTAAATGGAAAAAGAGAAGGGTGGGGGAAAGAAAAAAAATTAGAATCTCTTCTAGTATAACAGGTGAATCATTCATTTACAAGTAAGCTGTACAGAAAGCTATGCTGAAGAAAAGATCTGCTAATTGCCCCCCGCCCCTTGTTCTTCCTCACCCTCCCCTCCAGAATGTTACCTCAGATTTCAGTACATCTTGGATTACTTTAAATATTTTGGCCAATGATATAATGCAACATTATATAAGAGCGTTCCTTTTGTCATTCTGTATGCACTATTCAATCAGTTATGCCTCAGACATGAAATAGTTAAGCAACACAATTAAAAAAAAAAATCAAGCATTCCCTAGATTTCATTTCATTCCTTTGCTTTAAACTGAGCATGGTTTTACAAGCAATTTTTGACCACAGCTTTCAAACCAATAATTAGAATGAAAAATCTCTCCCCTCTATAAATATGACATTAACATAATTATACCACCCCCATCACATAGACCCATCCTCCTTAGGGAATACATCTGATGCTCTGAAGATGGAAATCAGTCAGAATTTTAGTTGCTCTCAAACGTACCTTTGCTTCTCACTGACTGACTGGCTTTTACCTTCCATGCACACGCACGCAGACACACGGATACACACACACACACACACACACACTCACTCACACACACACAGACACACACGCACGCGCGCGCACACACAGACACACAAAAAGGCAAGGCAAAGCAGCGGATGCTGACTCAGAGCGGTTGTGTGTGGAGGGGGTGGTATCGGCTGGTATTTTCACTGCACTCATCATTAACATTAACTCACTCTCTAGCATCCACCCTCTCTCAGACCTGCAGGACTGCAGCATTTGCATGACGCTGTCACTCTAGCCCTTGCAGGTCAGATGTTAGAAGAAAAAAAAAAAAAGCCTCAAGGCTCTCATAAGAAATGCCTTCATTTCTTCCAAAGGGTCCCTCTTCTTATTTTTCCACCTTTCTACTTCCTCTGTTGCTGTGTCTCAGTTGTTTGACATCTTTCCGGAAGAAAATGTCTTGAGCTGCAATAAGCCAGTAGTCAGTCGGTCCTCCCCTCACCTCACACTCCTATTCCCACCCCCTTTTTTTCCTAATCAATAAGACAGATCTCCAAATGCAGTTGTGAAAACAGGCTCTGACACACAGACTTTCATCCTCGATCCTCTGCCTCAGGAATAGCAGGCAACCCAGGCTCACACGTGATGTAGAGAGAAATAATGCCAGCAATTCTTTAACAGTCTTAGAGTTTATTCTACGCCTTCTTCATTTTTTCCTTTCCTTGAATCAATACGAGCAGAAAGGACGTAGCAACTCTCAAAAGCCTTTAGGATCCATTTTTTTTTATACTGAAAATTCAAATGACTAATTTTAATATTAATCAATATTATTGTTTGGGGGGGTTGCTTTTCTTTCTTTCTTTCTTTCTTTTTTTTGTACTAGTTGTGTCTCAGTTTGCAGGAATTGCCATGTTTTAGCCAAGTCACTACAGCATCTGAATCACCAGAACAGTGTTGAAATCATAAGTTTCTAGTTTTAAACCCACACCTCACAGGACATTAGTCATTCTTATTTTAGACTCCCCTAATAAAAACAGTGTCTGTATGTGTGTGTGTGTGCACACGTGTGTGTGCATATGCATGTGTGCGTGCAAGAGAGAGTTATATGAGAAAGATCAGAAACTGTACATACAGTTCTACATACAAAATAGTGGACACCTATGAGTGAATAATGTGCATATACATACATAATATGTATCCTATGCTAATAATATGTAACGTATATATACAGCATAGCATATACTTTTCCAAGAGTGTATGTATACACACACAGCTATATGCAATACATATATAATACCCACAGTATAAAACAAAACACAAAGCTTTGCTATATGAAATGCAGACAAATTTGTATCACATGCTATACAAATTTGTGAAGCACAATTATTGTATGTGTTTAGACTCTGTTCCTTTGTTCTTAATAGAAAGTACTTCCATGCTATACAGTGTAATGAACTTTTTATCTTTTCTTTTTTCCATGAACAATATTTCTGAATTATTTTTCCAGACAAAGCCATGCCACCATGATTTGCAGAACAAAATCATTTTCAAAAGGGGGAACGAGTGGTACGCAATTCTGAAGCCAATTCTAAAAGCTATCTGGTGCTGTAGAAATTCCCAGCTTACCCACAGAGACAGATCCCAGCATGCAGTGCTACACTGCAGTACCAACTAAGGTAGCAGTTTGGCAACATAACTGTGGCAGCAAATGTGAAGGGCATCCATTCGCAGAAAAGTTAAAAAAAAAAGCAAAACAAAACAAAACCCCCACAAATTATAAACTCCATTACTAGAGAAAGGAAGCCACACCATAAGGGAATGCATCCTAAGCCCAGTTTGTATACATACACAGGACCAATCACTAGAATGATAATTAATAAAAAAAAGTAGACAATTAGGAAACAGTTAAGTCTGGTATCTCAGGGAGGGAGAGAGAGAGACAGAGGCAGACACACACCCACCGACAGAGACAGAGAGCAAGAGAAGAACGCCAAGCATGAGACAACAAAAGCAAGACTGAAATCAGATTTGGGAAACTGAAAAAATACAGGATTACAGCATTCAGCTTAGCATTTACTGAAGTATAAAAAAAAATTAACACATGCACAGCATGGCTTAAAATACTTATTGCCATCAATAGTCTGTGACGGATGCCGGCTTCTTACTGCTATACGTACATTAGATTGGTCATCGCCTCTTAATCTCCTTTTGCTCAGACCCATCCATTTTTTGCTGCTCCAGCATCTGTGCCCTTTATGCTTTTTTTCTGTATAGTTACCCACAATACCCTGGATAAATTAATGTCATGACCTCGCTATGGCTATCAGACAGAAAAAAGTCTACTATTTTAATAATTGAACGTGCGCGTACAGCAAACTGCCTACTGATAGCCCAGCTTTGTGGACTGCCTCCAGAAAGCAGCCTTTGCTAGCTCTGCGAATCAGAAACAACAGATGCAAATACTAGCCACATAGCCACATCTTTTTTTTTCTTTTTTTTTTTTTACTCCTCCATCTATAATCTGTGCCATCCATTCTCTTTGCCTCTGACTCGATGGTTAAAAACACGAACCTACTGAAATTAGAAGTGTCTGAGTAAAAACGTGGGGACAAATGTAAATTACAAATGGCTGCACGTTTTGTAAATTTATATCCAGACAGTGAGTAGGGAGAGTGCTTGGGTTCAAGTGCTGAAGCTTCACTTGGGAGCACCTTTGGGGCCAATGGGAATGCAGACTAGATTAAATCAATAGTCGTCTGAAACGAGATGTCGTAATCAATCAGCTCAATTACCACTGTCATAGATCTGGGCTTAAGGTCTTTCCTGATTCTACTCTTCTAATCATTAACCCTTATACATCTCTAAATAGGAATTTATGCTTGCTCTGTCACCCTATCTTGCAGATGGACTATCCAGGTTTAACTTAGCTTTCTTCCCTAGGTTTTAAATAATAGAGGATCAAGACAGCAACAAATGTTCTAATTGTGAATATGGCAAAGCTAGATGCATTCTTAGAAACGTACCTTATATATTTGATGTGTGCACTTATATATGATTATTATTATGCCTCTGGGAGTGGCTGGGGGGATCAAAGAATGCTGTTTAATTAACATTCAACTCAGCTGTTTCCTTGGAGACTACAAATACAACAAGAATAGTTGGAGTTAGCTGAAGCTGTTCACCCCTCTTCACTAATCCTATCGTACAACTCCTCCCTCAAAACCTGGTTAGAAACCATATATTTTTGGTGAAGCAGGCTCTAGGAAAAATTAATTGTCAGTCTGTGAATGAAGGTTAAAAAGTATTGTGGGGTTTTTTTAAGTATGCGTATTTTAGTTCCAAAAAATTTCCCCCCATGGTTTTACATTGTGCATCCATGCAACTTGGAAAGCAGAACTGTCAGATCTGAACAAGGACGCAGAGGCTTTTGTGCAAGTAATATTTTCTATTTAAAAATTAATGCTCTTGATTTTTTAATTTATTTAAAAAAAAATTTCTTGTGCAAGTCTTGAAAAGATCAGGAGAAGTTTTGTCTCAACAGTGATTTAGCCAACTGTCATACACACATCTGAAAAGTTTTAGGGGAAAAAAAATCCTACCTGTATTACTAAATAACTAATATATATCCCAAAATCTGAATCACTACAACCTCATTTATTTCCATCAGCACACATAATAAAAAATGCCCCTGTTCCATTCAAAGCATCATCAGCCTCTGTATGTATTGCCTCTGTTCCCACTCAGAACTGCAGGGGTTTTTTATTGCAGGTCTGTTTTTATTAGGAGAGACAGCATTAGTCCATGCATTGATAGGAGCGCCATCTGACAAAATGTACTCCTGTGCAGCAGAGTGCCGCTTTAGTTATATTTTGATGCTGGTTAGTTTTCCCAGGAGGGTGGGGGAGCAAGGGAGACATAAGACCTCAAAGTCTGTCTTGCAACAAAAGATGTATGCACTGAAGTCTAGGAAAATTGATCAAGGGGGAGTATACCTGAAGAAGCAGGGTGTGGAACTCTTAAGCTTTACCTTGTATATCAGATCACATTTTCTGAAACAAGACAATAGTCAACTGTAACATTGTGCAGGATATATTATTATTAAGGACCAATTGCTTGACTCAATGATCCAGCTGGTTTTATTAATAGAAGTAAAAAAATAAATCAATTTTTAAATAGGAATTGGACCTGGTATAGATGCCCTTTGACTGGGATAAAAAGGGGCTTTTTCCTCAGCCAGGAATAACTTTGTTTCTACCTTGATTTAGACACGCAGACAAAATGATCACTTACGTAAGGAAAAAATATACTTCAGACTCACATCCTCTCAGGGAGGGGGCTGTATTGACAACTGGATGAGACAGAAGGAACCTTGCTACTGTCCTTTATAGATAAAAACGAATGTGATGTGCTAGGCACCAAATTTAACCAGACGAAGGGCACACAGATACGCTGTTCAGCTTGCCTGAGTAGTACAATGCAGGCAGCACTTAAGACTGTAAGCATCATCCACAAGGGGACAGCATTCACATCCACACTGAAAAGATGCAGTTTGTATGAGTACATAAAGAGCAAGACGAGCAGTAGCCATTGTTGCAGCCACCAGAAATAGAGGAGCCTCCCCAGCTATTACTTATGGGAGGGGGCAGGAAGGATGAGCACTCAGTGAGGCTGGACACAGCTGTCAGATGTCAAAGTACATTCAAGTATGCAATAGCATCTTTGGGGGTTTTTTTAGACACTGGGGCTAAAAGTGATTTGTAATATTAGTAAGATTCTTTTCTCTATGTAGCATATATATTTTTAGAACAACAAAAACAATGTTAAAGAGGAAGGAGGACGACAAGAAAGAGATACTATTTGGAGGGGAATTAGAATGTGCTCTCTAAAAAGAAGGGAGAAATGTAAGTGATGCCAAATGTGTGATTTTGATGTCTGGGTTCTGATTGTTATACTCTGTGTGTTATGACTGGGGTATGTAATTGCTCCATCTCAGTGCAAATAAATGGATAATATTAATAAAAGATTTATAGTTTAGCCTCTCAGTGTCTCTCTTTCATTATATTGTTCTTGTGAATGTTTAAGAGTGAAACTGTAAATGTGACCTGTTTTATATATTTTTATATATATATATATATACACACATACATATACATATACATATATATATATATATATATATATATATAATGCTCACAGTCTTAAGTCATATCTATCTATCTATCTATATATATATATATA
>NW_017729032.1:232446585-232476341 GCF_001723915.1 Gavialis gangeticus
TATATATATAATTCTCACAGTCTTAAGTCATATCTATCTATCTATCTATATATATATATATATATATATTCAACACACCATACTTTATATGGTTGCTCATGAAATCTGTCCTTACTGTTGAACAGCAAGGGGATAAATACCTCATAAAAATGCCGGATGAACTGGAAAAAATAAAAACTACCCCGTGGTCTCACTTTTTCAAATCCCCTAACTTTATGTTATTTCTGCCAGCAACATTTTTCCTGAGAAGGGAATTTTCACTTGCTCATCATCTATTTTTAAAATTTTACATTTACTTCTATAGGGAAGAGCTGAAAAAGCAGAAGATGAATAATAATAATGAAAAAGAAGAAATGTTTATTTAAATGGAAAAGACAATGTCCAATCTTTTCCTTTGTAAGTTTGCAAAAATTCTTTGTACTTGGGAAATGCTGTTTTACTGTCTCTGCTGACTTGCCAGTTTACCTGCCCTTAATTAAAACAAAGACATGACAACACAAATGATTGTAGTCTGAATTACTTTGACAGTATATGAATGTGTATGCAATCTGGTTGTATGCCACTGACATTTTCAATTTAAAAATCATTTTTAATTATTTATTAAAAAACTAACTGGTGCTATATTTTTTATTTTTTGACCTATTGATTTTCTAGAGGTGCAAAAGCATGAAACGCTGAGTGAATTAATTGCTCAATTTATGAGCAATTCTTAATCTGGCTTTATTTATTTCTTCATATTACTAATTAATGCTGCTTCAGTCACATGTGACAGGACAGCCTGGTAGAGAAAAACAAAACAACAAATGGTAATAAAACGTATTCTGACTCCGGCAGAGAAGTTTGAGTTTTTGATTTGTTGGTTTTCCTAATTTGTGACTATAGAATAGTCATCCTTATAAGAGGCTGAGACTCCCAGACTGTTTTTTAAAAATATTTAGTAAAATATATTTTCTAACATTTTTGAAAACATTTCCTTTACACAAAAGAATATAAAGGATCTGGCAATGAGCTAAACTGGTAGTTAGCTATAATAATGAACTTGTTACAATGAAGCTATAATGAAAATACAGAACATATATAACAGAAATAATGAAAGTGATGAAAACATACAATTGATAGAAAAGGTTTAACTGAACTGTTTTGTTTCTGCCGGTGGTCCCACTTTCTTAGGCTGAAAGATCATTTCATTGTTGCTACATTTAAAGGACCCGATCCGGCAAACACTTTAGCACTGGAGTAACTTTCCAATTGTGGAGAATCCCAGTGAAGTTCTCGACAATCTGTGTGAGGGAGGCACATTCAAATGCATGCATGCTAGATAATGCTTAGGTCCAATTTTTTTAAAGACAATTTGTTGCCCATTAGTGTGTTGAAAGGATTTACTCTTGTGACAAACATCCACTGCAAGAGACATTACTTCAAGAGGTTTGTTTGAAAAGTTTTCACAACGGGACTGGAGAAAAAGTAAATTATTTTAGAACTAGAGTTTAAAAAACAAGGTGGTAAATGCATGCAAAAATGAATATTTAAAATGTTCAAGACAGTGAAGGTGAAAGTCTATCCTGCATTCTCATACTTCACTTCCTTTCCCTTTCAATCAATTGCATTGATTTTTTAAGGGTCAGAGGCTATACCTTCATTGATCAAAAAAACAGCCTGACACAGCAAAAGAGTCTGCCAATTCCAGACAGATCAATCACACCTTTGTCTGCTTTTGATACATTATGGTTATTTATTCTGCATCATCACGACTTTCTGTCGCATGGTTCTTAATGTAATAATTTTGCTCGGGGAGTATGGGGGAAGGAGGGGGGAAAGAGGGAAATATTCTATTAAAAATATTTTAAGCCTCCCCCTGATATTTTTGAAGGAGGCTTGTGGTGGAACTAGGCCAACTTGTTTTATTTCATTTTTTACTTGGAACGGAACTCTTGTTCTGGTATTTAGCTCTCCTTACTCTCAGCATTTTGTAGGATTTTATAAAGGATATAGACAGCCATTTGAAAAGATTTGTGCAAAGTGTATTTAGAAAAGTAATTAGATCTTGATAGAATGACAATTATAGCATAATTATAACAATCATTTTCCCTATTAATCTATCCATTTGTTTAGAAATGTGCCTTAATAGATACAATATACCCGATATCACTCCATTGCCACCGACAGCTTTGTAATTGTAAAATGAAAGGAAATTGTCTACTGAAAATAAGTGCTGGAAAATACTGTTGAACAAATAGAAACAAATGCTGAAAATGCCACTGGGTTTGTAAACTATTATTGCTGCCGGCCATCTAAAGCTTTACAAATTAACAGAACCTTCCCTGGTTTTCACCCCTGTAAGTTTCTTTCCATAATTCAGTGATGAATATATTTACTTGTTCTTAAAATTCAGCATTTATTATTATTAAAAGTAGTAGTAGTATTAACCATATTTCAATACTCTTGCTGATAATAGGTGCATCTCCGTATACAATTAATTCGAAGCAATAAACTCTGGAGCAGTGTGAGCCAGAGTAAACTACTCTGGGTAAAGCATCTACATGTGTGCCCAAGACAGAAGCAATTGGAGCTAGGGCAGTAACAATTTATGTTAGGACCACTCCTGCCCTGCTAGCAGTGGACAAGGGGGGTCAGCCGTGGGCTTTGGGTGGTGGCATCAGACAGCAGAGGGGCTGGCCAGATACTGAAAGTACAGAGCCACATTACTAGGTGGCAGGCAGGCATATGACCCCCTACTGGCTAGGCTGACCAGGAACAATTTACACCTGTGGTCAGCATTGATCCATGTGTTTAATCACAATAAATTACCCCATTGTAAGATAGTATTGTCCCCAACAGTACTATTTTATGGTGGTGTTAATTAATTTACTGTGGCCTAACAGCACTGCACATATAGACAGTGATGTGTTACTCCACAGTTAATTAGTCTACTCTGCAGTTAAGCGCATGTGTAGACATAGCCACTGAGTACCACATTCTCCACAAGTAGTCCCATTTGTTGAATAGGGTACTGTTCAGCATGAGTCAACATCTAACTCTATAGGGGAAATCCTTGCATTACTGAGGTCAGTGGTAAAATTCCCACAGACTTCAGATGGATCAGGATTTCACTGGAAAAATTTATGACTGAGCATCTTGAATTCGCAATACTGTCAGTAAGAACTGAGGGCTCCCAATGCATTGGGGGATTGGCATCTTATACAGCAATAAGATGCACATGCTTTCTAGCAAAGCATAGCCCCCAATTCTGGGCTTTATGCACACCAAGTAGTCTTACTGAAGTCAACAAAAGTACTTGATGTGCATAAAATGAAGCAAGTGAATCTTTTCATGACTGGGTTATCATGCACTAAGACATAATCACAGCCTTGAAGAACTTATTCACCTAAATTGTTAGAACATTAAAATAAAATACGCTATTGTCTACACTGTTGGCATTTAATTCGGATTTCATTTTGTCTAGTCTCTGGATTGTTGTGAACCAGAGTCACAATTACATCAATATTATTATGTAAAGTGAAAGGCAAGCAATATAGAAAGCTGGAATATTAAACCTATTAAAAAGTTATGAGTTTGACACAGGCCCTGCATGCATTTGTGTGCATGCCAATAGACACATTTTAAAGCATTTAACTAAAGGAACCTGCCCTCCAATGATAAACTACAATGCCTAAAGGAAAGAAATGTTACTGCCACTCTCAAAGGCCAGGCACCTTAAAACCAGTTGCTGGCTGACAGCATTACACAAAACCATACAGTTTTCTTCTGTAAAGAAATAAAGCTGAATGTGCAACATTTCTGAGAAGTTTTGAATAAGTCTATTTGTCCAGCTTACTTTGCAAAGGCTCTGTAGAAAACAGCACCATAAACACTTTCAGTCCCCACACAAGGGCTAAACAAAGAGTTCTCTTTCTAGCCATTTAATCTGGTAATTTATTTTTTCAACCATCACATAAATCGAAACACAGCTGTAACCAATGACTTGCAGATCCAGTTCCCTGCCAGCTGGATCCTGTTTTGCTGAAGCAGCAAGATTTTTACATTGTTCACTTCTGTACATCTGGAGAAATCGTTTGGGTTCAAAGGTGACTAGAAAAGCTCTTTAAATAAACTCAACTGACAGTGAAAATCAGCCTAAGTATCTACACAATCTACATGTAGTTCCACAAAAATTGTTCATTTGATCAAATTAATTTACATACAAGGACAAGATCTAATACATTTTCTGCCTATGAAAGTTTTATTTTATTATCTATTTTCATGCTATTTTTATTGGAACCAGGATGCTTAAACTCTCCAAGGATCACTTCCTTTCAAATGCACTGTCAATAACCAAGACAAACACATGCCTTAGTGTTGTATTTATCATGGAAACAAATCATAAAGAAAACTGCTCTACAATATAAGAAGGTACCAGAAACATAGCATAGGAGCTCTATCTCAAGTGTTCCCTAAAATGCTGCTTAGTCTTGATTCTTTAAAAAAAAGATAATAGTAAGCATCTACTCTGTTTAAACATGCCGGACCATATATCTTAAAGAAGGAAGTCCTTAAAATAGCTTTACTTAAAAAAGTCAGCAAAATCCCCTACAGCAAGAGTACCGCTAGTTAAGTAATGAAAATGTCCTTGACATTTTAAGTTGCACACAATAAATTGATTACAGTGCATCATTTCCTTCAGAAAAGCAATCACACAACAAATCAGCTGAATCTTTGAGAGGTAAATAAAACTGAATGTTGAAGCCTCATGAAATCTGTAGTTTTGATTATTTTTCAAAGAACAGAAACTGAAAATGTGTATGCAGCTGAGGAGTGTCATGCTTAGTAGATCCTAAGAATATATAAATATTGTTCCTATATGAGGATCTGCACTAGGTCTTATTTGTACACAGATTTATGAGCATGAGCTAACAACTAAAAAACAGACTAGATTTTGTCCACAGATGCAAGTATGCTTCCAACAAGATAAACGGGAAATTTGAATATATAAGGACAGGTTTTTGGCTGTAATTGCATCGATGATGATTTCATTCTTTCTCCTAGCTCCTACAAACTAGTTCTTTTAAAAAAATCAGTTAGTTCTGCCTAAATTAACCATCTCATTTTCTCTCTCTTGTAACTGAACTAATGCTGACAATCCTGTTTTTTCCTCTGACATCAGAATATCTTTCTGTTCTTCATAGCCATCTCTTCCCCTTACTGCAAGGCTTCATCTCACCTATATCTATGCCTCATTTCTTCCTACATGTTGCCATACTCTCTGCTCATCTGGAGTTTTTTTCTCCTTATTTCTTTTATAACTTTTAAGGAAAGTTAAGGTCCCCACACAACCTTCACTCTGTCCTCTGACCTAAGTACAGCCAGTCAAAAAGCCCAAAGCTGAATTGATTCAAGTTTTGCAGGTTAGTCTAAGCTGCACAGATTGAACTGATAAGCAAGTGAACAGACATTCACTTTTGATTCTACAGATGCAGCCACATGCTTGCAGTGGGCACTAGAAGCAGGGGGGCAGGGAAGGGTAAGGTGGTGCTGGACCACACCTCCCTGCTCCGCTGGATCAGACAGCTTGGGCCAACACTAGCTCACCCACCCTACAAGGCAGGGTTTGCGGCAGAGGGGCAAAGCATCCTGGGATGCTGGGGGACTGGGCCTAGGGACAGACATTACACATAAACCGATTTAAGTGATCAGAAACTGGTTTAAATCTGTAGCAGAACAGGCATTCAGTGCACATAAACCAGTTTCAAAATGACCAAAACAAATTTGAGATAAACTTGGTTGAATGTAGTATCGGACTTAACTGATTTGGCTCTAACTGGTTTATACAATGTCTGTCCCAGGCCCCTTGCTGGTTTACGGTAAAGCAGGCACCCCCATCATCCCAGCATGCTCTCTAGCCTGGGAGAGGTTCTCTGCTCCACAGCAAAGCTGCCCCCTCCCCTCTGCTATCTAGCCAGAGCAGGGACTGTCCCTAGCAGAGACACCCGCTGGCATGGCCCCATTAAGGCAAAGTGGGCAGGGAAGGGGTTAATTCTTCCCTCCTTCCCCTCTTACCTCACTACAGCTGGGGTCAGCCTGTCTGCTGGGAGGCAGAGGGGAGGGGGCTGTAGCAGTGGCCCTGGAGCTAGCAGACCCAGCTGCAAGGAAGGGAAGGAGGGAGGTATTAACCCTTCCTCCTGCCCCCTTCACCTTAACAGGGCCATGTTCATGGAGCCTGGAGGATAGAAGTGGCCTGGCAGGCTGTGCAGGACTGTGCTCCTCGCACCCAGTGCAGCACTGGCTGCCTCTATCCCCGGGGCTCCATGCTGCGCACCTACAGCTCCACACTGCTGGAAAGCAGGGACGGGGCTCCCTCCACTCCTGGCAGAGTGCAGAGACTGCACAGCCAGGAGCAGAGGAGACAGCAGGCTCCAGTGTGGGGCCTCCCCCACTGTGAGTGCTAGACCTACAGGCATGGGGAGCAGAGCCTCAGGGATAAGGCAGGCTCCACTCCCTCTACCACACACTGCTGGCCCTAGCTGTTCCTGCATCAGACACAAGCACCCTGACTTCCCCGCCTGCTGCTGCAGCTAGGCAGTGGTGGCTGCACACCATGGGGAGAGTGTGTGCAGGTCCCTACACCCCCCACCCTCCCTCACACCCCACAGAGCCACATCCTGCCCAGCTGAGTACTGTGCTCCTGCTGCCCCTCCAGGGTGAGGAGGAGGGGGAAGAATTCACCCCCAGCATGGAACAGAGCCTCCCCCATGCCCTAGGGGGGAGGATTGGGGGGAAAGTCCTCCTCTGGGGCTGGGAAGCATCCCATAGAGCCCCCCCCTCCCCACCCTGCAGTGATGGAGGAGAATCAGGGGGAAGAGTCCCCCTCTCAGGCAAGGCAGCCTCACAGATCCCTCTCCCCACCCCACGGTAGTGGCAGGGGAGGAAGAGGAGGGATAGGATCCCCCCAGCACTGAGCAGGGACCCCTCCTAGCCCCATGGTGGCAGAAGACAGGGAGGAGGGAGAAGAGTTCCCCTCTGGGGCTGGGCAGCTCTGCATGCCAGGGTTGCTCCCAGCTGTCAGACAGCTGCTGGGGTGGGCCTGATGGGCCTGGCTGTGACCTCCCTCCTCAGCTCAGCTTTCCCTGTGGAAGGGAGGGCTGCTCTAGTACCCCCAGGCTTCTGGGTAGAGCCACTGCAGGCATGTGCCAAATGTCTATCCACTTGCAAACCAGTTCACAGTCCGCAGTTTAGACTAACCTGCAAAGATTGAATCAATTGAGGCTCGGGACTTTTGAATGTCTGTCCCTATCCTGTGAGTTAACTTGAGTCTGGAGGGGATCTGGCACAGAAGTTCAATAAACTGATTTAACCTAAATCAGTTATGTCTGATACTATGTCCGTACAGGTTTATCATAAACTTGTTTCAGCCATTTTGAAAGTGGTTTATATGAGCTTCTGTTGTGTTTGAAACAGATTTGAACAAGTTTCTGCCCACTTATACTGATGTATATGTAATTTCTGTCATTAGCCCTGGTGAAACCATCTAAAAAATATTTGACTTTAAAATAAGTTTAATTTAACATGAGATTTACAGACACTAATATATATTAATCATATCAACAGTACATATCATTACTGTTGGGAACAGTTAAAGGTGTCCAGGTATCTAATTGTGCACTTCCCTGTGTTTTCTTTTCTTTTTTTTCCCCTCCTCCTCCTCCTTCCTCAGAAGCACTGGTTTTTGATGGCAGCCAAGGCTGGGGATTTTGACTCAGGCATGCCAATGCTGTGACTAAAACCTGGAGGTTCCTGTCTAGAGTGTCTTGCCCCTCCAATATGTGGAGGGTCATATTGATCACCACATTTGGAATCGGGAAGGAATTTTACCCCACGGTTCTGCTGGTATGGATTATGGAGTTTTTTTACTTCTTCTGTAGAAGGGGGCATGACCCTCTTCCTTGGATCTCTCAAGCACATTTTAACAACCCTTGCAGTAGCAAGACACTGGCCACCGCTGTCCCTCTGCTTCAGTTGTAGCAGGGAGGGTGTCATGCCTTGTAGCAGCAGGGCTGCTTTTGTAGTATTAGTAACAGGTTAGACAGAGATTTGTATGGGATGGTTTAAGTAGGACTGATCCTGTCAGGTGGGGGGTTGGAAGCCTAGGGAAATGTCTTCCAGCTCTATGATTCTGTGATTCTAACCTGTACTCTGAATTTCCAACATTTGTAAGGACTGGCTTTTGAATAAATACAATATTCAATACAATATTATTTACCTTGAAGTTATTGATATATATTGAATCTTGATTCTACTTTAACACTTTTTTGCAACAACAGGATAAAAATATCACAAGTTTTTTTTAAATCTGAACAAAGAAAAAAGGCAAAATTCCGTAATAAATACATTTCTACTGTGTTACCATTTCCTTAGTATTCTAGTCTATGAAACTGATTGGTGGAAAACAATGAAAATTCACTTCCCATTGTTTAGTTACAACTAGTACTTTACAGTTACTATCCTACATAGTTAACATTGCGCATCTCTACATGTGCTTTTATGCATACCTCAACTTAATGCTCATTGAGGCAATTTAGGCATGCATCTACACATGCATGTGCTAGGGCACATTAACACTGTGAATGTCAACTGACTTGGGACTAAGTTACTCAACATATACAGTGTTAATGTGCTTTAGTGTGTCTACACATGCGTAAAGGCACTTTAGCTATTTGCACCTAAATTTGATACCTGAAGGTATCAAAAGCAGGTATCAAATTTAGGTGCTAATAGCCTACAATCACTATTTTTAAGGTGCATTAAGGGTGCACACATGTAGATCTGCACCCTTAATCAGTGTTCCCTTTAAGCTGCATGGCATGCACAGCCATGCAGGCATGCCTGGCAGCGTGGTATGAGCATGCCTGTGCAGCTGGCATGCCACATAGCTTAGAGGGAATGCTAACCTTAATCTGCCTTAAAAATGGCTAATGCACCATAAATTGGCACATGTAGATGTGCCTATTATCTCCTTCCTTCATGTTCCATCTTACCACCATGGAAATACAAAACATGTCATTTACTATCCAACTCAGTTCTCCCAGCTGGGCTTTTATTAAAATATAGTAACGTCCCATTGGGTTTCAAATGCATGAGATCTGGGTAATGATGATTACTAGGGCTGTTTAAAGCTTCAGTCACTGATTTTATTTGGCAGAGATTCAGCCCGATTCGGGGGTCAAATCTACAAATCCAAGTCGAATCAGTATGCCCTTTAATCTCTCTGAATCAGATCAGAACCCTCAAAAAGATTTGGAGAGATTCAGAAAGATTCAATGATTCAGACATAGACACAGTTTTAAATGTTTTTTCTACACATCTCAAGGCACCAGGAAGCTTGTGAATTTTGAGATGCTGGGGTGGATGGAGCTCCCTCAGGAGCACAGGGGAGTCCCCAGCACTTTGGGCAACAGACCTGGATGTGGACCAGAAGCACTTCCAGTCCACTTCCGGGTCCACTGGGGAGCATGTCAGGGATGCCTCCTACTCCCCAGCTCAGCAACTGGTGCCTCCTGGATCTGGGGTACACCCAGGATCCCCCTGTGGCCATCTGCTGAGCCAGGGAGGCATGGGAGGGGGTTCCCCCATGCATTATGTACTTCCAGTCCACTTCTGCGTCCACCGCTGAGCACAGGTTTCCCCCCCACCCCATGCTCCTGTGGGATATTCTATCCACCCCACCTTTGTAGCATTCACAAGCTGAGCCTGGTACCTTGAAGTATGTAGAAAAAACATTTAAAGCTGTGTCTATGGCCGAATCACTGATTTGCTGAATCACTGATTCTCTGAATCAGCATCGAATCTTCAGATTCGGATTGAGTGAAATCAAATCAGGACAGTGATCTGAATCAATGAATCGAATCACTGTCCCCTATTCAGGCCGAATCTGAATCCAAATTGAATACAACTCGTTTCACACACCTCTAATGACTACCGCCACCCAAAGTTTGCAGCTAAGCAGGTGTCTGTTGCGGTCCATACAACCAAAATTATTCTCTGGAAATCTCTCTGCTCTTATGGCTGACCAGCTTCTAATAGCTGAGTCAACTCATTCAGAGCAGGCTTGGGAATCTCTATGCCATGCCACAGTGGACAGCATAGAAACACCTAGTGACCTGGCTTTTTCATAAACCGAATTGTCATGGTAGGGCTTGAGATATAAGTCTTTAGGCAGTCACATATTTTCACTGCATAAAACCTGAAAACCAGCAGTGTAAATCAGGCAGATGGAGATCTCGCAAATCAGCTTGACAGAATGAACTCATGATCTTTGGAGCCTGTATTTGGACTTCAGAATCTGCTGAGACCCCTCCAGTTATCAAACCCCCTGCTTATCCCAAGGTTATGGGTGCCCCTACCTCAGACCACTGAAAAAATGTTCCATAAAACATTTAATTATGCACATTTATATAACTTTTATACATATCATATCTTAACATGTTTTATAGTATTAAATGTACTGTTTTAAGCAAAATATGAAACAATGCTATATGGATAGAGAAACCCAGAGGTACAGACAAGGGAGAAAAGTCAATGAGCTGGTAAGTTATTTACATGAGTAAAATAGATCAGCCTAAGAACTGTGGTATTAAAACAAAACATTCTGTGAAAGACAGGCCCAAAAAGTTTAGCTACAATACAATATGCATAAACAAGACATAGCGTGCCATCTGATATAAAATTACTATAGTTTTATGATGATTTCGTAGTTTCTTTTATACTTACAACAATATACATAAGTAAATAATAAAATACACTAGCCCAAGATACATCATATTATTTTTGACATGACACCTGTATATAATGAATGTGGAAAATATTGCTAGTATCAGCTTTTGAGTTAGGGCCCACAATGTGGAAGGAAAGTCAGTTTGTGGCACATCTGTCATTTTGTACATCACATGACATCTATTTCTGTTTTCCTTTTTTCTAGGGAATGTCTGTACTGCTACTGCTAATGCTGTACTCACACGCATTCTTCCAAAACAGGGTAAAGTAAAGAATAGCATCAGTATTGCATCTATTACACATGAAGAAAGGTTGATTGGCAATGATCCACTCCTAAGGCCATGCTACACCATAAATGAAAGATGAATTCAACTTAAAACCTGCCTGGTACAGTAGGGATCAAAATCATTCGAGGCAGATCAGAAATGGACTCAAATGTAATTTTCCTGAGGAACTGGGTAAAATTTCGCCCACCTGAAGTCCATGCAAGCTTTACCATCATGTTTCAATCTGAATATGGGTGACTCATAAAAATGGAACACATTCTCTTCAATATTTTTTACTTTTTCATTATGTCCAAAAACAAGAAGTGTTGAACAGCCCACAAATTTTGTGTTTCTCCGCCTGATTAAAATGATAGCATGATGACAAATAGGGTAATCATTTAGTTCTTTGTTTCTACCAGAGGTTTGTGAGGTGGCTGTAAAGAGAATGGGCTGCTAAAACTGTGGAACTCCTGCAGACAGAGAGCGCCCCATGGGAAAAGTGAACTAAGAACGAACTACGCTGGTTTTGATGGAAGAGGAGTAATACTTCCTCCCACCCCTTTGTTTAGCTTGTATATATCTTTTTGCATATGTGTGTGTGTTTAACACACTCTGCATTTGGCTAACTCAACAACAGCTCCACACTAAGGTAAACCAATGTTGAGCACATTTCAACATCCCACTTAAGGAAAAGAAGCACTGCAGGAAGGGGACTCTGTATATATACTATTTAGCCAGTTTGAGGCTTCCAAGCATGTCTATATTAAAATGCTAAATAATTAACAGCAATTATAGGTAAGTGATTATACTAAGATGTTTTCTATATTTGTTTTCCATAGTTCTCTCTCTCCTCACTGACTCTAGTCTGAAGTACAAATATTTTAACTATGATACCTATATCCTTAAGAAGTCAAAGGTGATTTGGCAGTACATTCTTCAGTGAACTGTAACTCCAGGAAACTCTAAATTAACTGCTTACAATGGCTTATTAATTATATCTAAAGTGACTGCTACTAATGCTGTAAAGGGTATGAAAATCTATTTTAAGGGTAAAACTATTCCCTGAAGATACACAAGGAAAGTTACGCTTATAATTTTCTCAATATAGCATTGTGACAAAACAGTGAACTACAAACCATAAAAATCTTTACAATTTTTCTTTTCTTTTTTTTTTTCCCTATTGGATGGAAATACCATAGTAACTATTTTATTTGCAAGGAAAAACAGATTTTATTATAAAGATTTTACATAGATTTTAATCATGATCACTGTTAGCATTACTTATGGTTACATACAAAATAGTTGATGTCACCAAATTTCTAAGTGTCAAAACCTTTTCTGCAAACTGCATCTGAATCACCAGAATGGCAGCCTGATTTGGAAAATACACATCCACTGCTATAACTAGAGCACTGCAAGATCCTTATTAATGCAAAAACAGCTTAATTCAGATAAATTAGCCTTTGTCATGTTATAACTTTTCAAAAATGTCCCACAGGCATGTTCTAGTGTTCATTGGGTAGGTCAGACCAAACTATTACACCTGATTCATACTTATGCCTGGTCAAGTAACTACTTGCAACAGTTAACAAACTGAGTTGAACTATTTTATGTATTTTAAGCAAAATTTGCATAAATCCTTACATTTACAAGCTAAAGGCATAGATATAAGAGGGATCTCTACATCAGTTCTTATAGATCATTTTAAATGGTTGGAAATAATGCGACTTCTACAGCTTTTTTCTATTATGTAGTACTTTACATGGTTACTGTACAGCAGCAGTTTAGACTTTATATGCCAGATAATTACCATATTCATATTTTCACCAAATTAATTTTCTATTAACATCATATTGCATATTGTCCAATTAAGTAACTGCCTCTATTTACAAGATGGGTTAGTGTTGTAGCTGTGTTGGTCCAGAAGTGGTCAGGAAATGTTCAAGAGATTTTTTTTTTTCTGTTATTGAACCAATTGCTTAGTTGGGAAAGATGTTGGACAAGATTGTTTGGCAAAAAGTACCTTGAAGATATGTCTTTCTATCTCTTGTTAGCATAAGTTATCTGTTAACCTTGAATGTTAATAAGAAGAAGACCCTTAAATGGATTCATTTTTAATCTCATTGCAATTTTCCCTGTCTTTTGCCTAGCCTAATATACTTAAGCCTTATGTCTTTGTGAGACATTCAAGACAATATATTTTTATAATCTTTTTTTATTTCTTAAAAAAATATATCCTACTGATTACCTGGAATTGTTTGGTGAAAATCAGAAAGAAAAGTAGGAAACCATGAAGAGCCATGTGGCATTAGACTGTGATAATATTTAGGGCTTCATTATGATTATTTGTGTTCATAATCATGTCTCCTAGGATCCTGTGGGCTCTTTAGACTTGTCAGAGGTTGATTTCTACTTTTAGAATGCTAAAAAGGAATAGATGTGTTTTTTGTTGTGGAGGCAAAATTGTGAGTTGATGCAGAAAAGGAAAATATTTTATATGGTCTTTATATAGTTCAGGTATAGGAGTAAAGATGTATAGAATGTATTTACCATATTTACTTGAATAGAAATACCCTGATTATAAGACAACTCCCCCAATAATTAGATTCTGTATACGGAAAATTTATAAATTTGTATAAATCTAATTATTATTTTGCCTTGAATTTGTCCCCCTCCCACCGTTGCAGCAGGGTAAATAAATCTGGGTAGCCCTTTGCTTCCTGAATGTTCCCACCTTTTTCCCTTGACAGCCCCTTCCTCCTCCCCTTACTGTCAGTCCCTGCTCTCCCTGAGCACTTGGAAGTGAGGAGGAAAACCCAATTGAGGAAAACACAATAGTCAAGTTCCAAAATTAGACTGAATAGAACTCAATCATCAAGCCTGTGTGGTTCTATCACCTCCCTCTCAGACCCATTGGTCAAGGGCTTTGAATACTCCCCAATCCAGGCAGGCATCTGACATGGGAGCCCCCAGCACTGGAAAACTTGGGGGTTAGATGACCCCAGTCTCACTTGATCTTAGCTAAAAGGCCAAGAACTTTTTTTTTTTTTTAAATTATGCATTCCAGGTCAAATTAGCCAAATCACTTCTGAATCCTATCAGTTGAGCAGAACTCAGTTATTCAATTCCATGTGGTGCTACTACTGGCAAGTATCCTCTTTCTCAGACTCTTTAGCCTAGGGCTTCAAATATTCCCAAATCCATGGCAGGCATCCTACATGCAGGCCCAAGCCCAGAGGTCTTAGGGTTCAGATACCCCTGAGTATCACTTACCTTAACCTATAGGCCAAAGGAACAAGCTAGGAGGAAAGGTCCCATCTCCATAAAATAGGGGTATAGCCAAGATCCTCCCATTGGGAGGCTATAGTAAAGTCTTGAAAGGGGCATACGTACAGTACACGGACAGGTTATTACCCTGAACTACACATAGTCATTATAAGGTAATGAAGAAAGGGATCTTTCTTTCCAGTTACAACAGAAAAACCACCTAGACTGGTGTCATGGTATCTCCACTGCCAGGCCAAGAACTGTGCGTGATATTAGTCCAAAGCCAAACACTCATGATTTACCATATGGTTCATTGGACTGGGCCTCACCAGAGTCAACAGCATCTCAACCCACAGTGGCCCCACAGCTCAGCACTGCACAGTAAGTGTGTGTACTCCAGGTACCGTCCACAAAGGATCCACGTGCCTATTACCCCCTCCATCCCTCCTGACTGCAACCAGGTGTTCTTGTCATGTGTCCTGGGATGCTCCATAAACTTATCTGCAGGGGAAATGCAGGGCAGCTTGATCTGGCTTCATCTCATGGAGAGTGGGGCCACACTAATCATATGTGGCAAGGTGAGACAGGGGCCAACAGAGGGATTCTGGGTGAATGGTATACAGTGTTATGGCTCACCATGACTTGAAAAAGAGCCAGTGATAAGGGGGACTATGCTTAATGGGCACTACCATATGTCTTATATAGGTGGACTACACTAACATATTCTTGTGGTAGGTTCCCATCAGTATGTTTGCCCAATGTGGGCCACATGTTTTTTAGTTATGCTTTGCATTGGCTACATTCAATTGACTTTATAGTAGGTTCCTATTGCTGAGCACATGCTGCTTTTGGCAGCAGTTTAATGATACACAATATATTTAGTGAGATTTCATTGTATGCATTTATAAAACAAAAGGCTTTTTTGCAAATGCCAACGGGGGGAGGGGAACCTTGTCCTGTATTTGAGTAAATACTAGGGCTGTGCAAAATGGCACTGTTCCATTTTGCCTTGAGTTTCGACAGTTTGACAGAACAGTGTTTCGTCTTGAATTTCATTTCAAGTCAAAACAGCTGTTCCGTTTCATTCTGTTGACACAGAAAGGCTGTTTCGCCACTGTTTCAAGTTTTGCTGGAGATAGGAAGTCAGACCAGCTGGGCTGACTTCCCATCCCCACCGGTAGACCACCCAGCTGGGCTGCTTCCTGCCCCTGGTGCGACCTAGCGTGGGGCACCGGGAAGCAACTCCCCTGGGCTGCCTCCCGCCCCCTGCTGGATCTTGCACAGGGGATGTGAAATCAGACCAGCTGGACTGATTTCCCATCCCCAGCCTATGGTTGAAATGTTTTGACTTTCAAAATGTTTCTATCAGCCTTGTTTTGTTTTGAGGCTATTTCAATGGCCTTTGTTTTATTCCAATTTTTCTGTTTCAACCTCGAAATTGGTTGAAACAATGTTGGAATGAAACAGCTGGCAAAATTTCGCACAACCCTAGTAAATACAATACACTTTGTTTATTTCCAAGGAAAATGTATTAGATGAAATATTATGAAATTTATTTTACATTCTACCCTTTGCTTTCCAAATATAGGAGCTAGTGAAAGCTAAAGCAACAAAACTTTGTGCGTCAGGACAAAGGCTTTTCATTCACCCCACTCACTTACCTCTCTTAGGTACTTCAGTGCCTCAAGGGCCCTCACCATCTAATATGCTGCAGTAAATCTCATGAGTGTATAGAGAATATGTTCTCTTCCCACATTGTTCCATGCTACTGCAACAAGATCATACTATGGTCTTTTACTAAAGCCATTTATTTTCCATTATTATGCAAAAATAGTTGATGAGGTTTTTTCTCAATAATATTAATATTGATTTTTAGATACAATTCATTATGGAAATTTAAGGGGAATACAATGTCCTCAGTCTCACCACATGTAATAGTTCTAGTTAAAAAATCAGAGTTTACCCATAATGACATATGATATACTGTTAGTGAGGCCTGTACTATTCCCTCTACTCAGAGCAGGAGATAATAGCAATACCACAGCACCTAGTAGTACAGGCCTTGTTAAATGCTGACTTTGCTTAAGACCACTATTGGTGATTGGAGGAAGGCTGAAGTGATATCTATTTTTAAGATAAGCAGCAGGAATTTGATCTTTATTTCAATGAATATTAGAGACAGTAACCAGGTTGAATTATCTGGATATTAGAACTGAGAGAGAATTGAATTGGGAATGCTGCCACCACTATGTCAGCTGCAGGGTTGGCAGTGGGTGTTGCACCCCAGTGGCTGGGAGTCCCTGAGTTGATGGGGCTCCCAGTCACAGGGGAACACTTCACCACACATTCAATTAATGGTGTGATTAGAACAAGCTACAAAATTATTACACATTCTTTGTGAAATAACTTTGTAGCTTATTGCTTGTTTTATCATGTCTTTAATTGGTTGAAGATGAGCTGGGTCACAACTTAAAGCATGATTAACTGGTCAAACATGCCTTAAGTGTAACGTGCAAAGGGGGCCAAAGAGATTCAGTGAGGGAAGAAACATGGAAAGAGTAGTGATGAAAAAGACACAGGCCCAACAAAAGTTTGCACATAAGACTTGCATTTGAAATGTGACAGGGCAGGTAACATTTTGAGTAGAAGTGCACAATATCTCAGAACAGAAATGTACCACTACTAGGGCTTTCATGAACCTGGAATAATGCATTCCATTTTGGATCTCTCATGATGAGAAATTTACTGGTAGTGTGGAGGGACTTCAGAGAACAACAGGAGTGATTTCACAGCTGATAGCATGGGTTGAGAAGGAAATATTAAGAGAAATAAATATATTAAGTACCCTAGCTGAAAAGTATGCATGGCCTACAAGTATCTGCAGGGATGATCTTAAAGGCAAGAAAGAAAAGATTTTGTATGTAAAAAGACTATACATGTACTGAGATGAAAATTAGAATGAGAATCTCTGGCTGAATATTAGAAAAATCTTCCTCATGATGAAACAGCTCCAAGGAAAAGGCTAAGTCCTATAAAAGTAGCTTAGACCAATACAATAGGGAATAATCCTTCAGATGATACAGGTGACATAATGGATGTCTTCTTTCCCTAGATTCTATAATAAATTTAAATAATATTGGGTAAGCAAAATTACTAAATTGATAATGAAGAACAATGTAAAGACAAGACCCCACTGAATGACAGAAGAGGTAGGAAAAACTTAGCCTGAGAAGGTAGGTGATGAAGGGAGGTAGTGAAACTATCTTGTAAATAATGCAACCACTCTTTTCCAGGAGGATAATTTTAAAAGGATATTAAAATATTACAAAATGGTATAGAGGAGGACAAGTAAGCTTATTTTGGGATTAGGAAGATTCATTAATGATGAAAGAGAAATGAAACCTACCTAACATGTTTAATTTTGAAGACAGGTAATTTAGAGACGCTATAATGGCAGTTTATAAGTGGTTGAAAGCATGGAGGGCAAAGGCCAGCTTTCATAAATAGAAGACTAAGAGGAGAGTAGTGTATGGACATGACTTGGAGTTAAAAATAGATATTACAAAAGGTTTCATATTTTTTTTGGATTTCAGGCTGTCATTGAAATATCAGACACTCTGACAAAAAGATGATATATGAGCCAGCCATATAAAAAGCTTAGGGCAAATATGGATATTCACTTGAAGTTGAATATCATATATTCAGCTATACTTGAGTATATTCCAGATATACCAAATTAAAAATCTGTATAACAAAAGGGGATAGCCAGACAGACTCATGCTTCAGCATCTTTGTAACAAGGGATATAAAAAATGACTGAAGTATGGCTACCGTAACAAAAATATTCCTTCTGGCTATGTGTGATTCTATTTTTTTTTAAACCCAACTACCTTATTTACAACATTATCTATTTTCTTTATTACCCCTGAGCATAAAGGTATACACTGTGTGAAGCTGACCACATTTATTGAGCTGGGCCTCCACATGATTGGCTTGGGCCTCCTACAGAGGGGCTTATTTCATTTACCATTTCACAGTATTAGTTATATAATTACTTCCTATAATTTCCACCTTGAAACTGGAAGAATACAGCTGAAGAACAGGCTCAGGAGACCTGGTAAAAAACCCATCTGGATACCCATGAGCTTGGATTTTGTAAACCTTAGTTATGTTGAGTAGTACTTGAGGAATGAAAGCAGGCAATGAGAGTGTTAACAAGACTGCTATAGCCTACCCTGTAAGGGTACATGCACATGTTACACTTAGACTGACCTAACGTTACTGAATTAGGATTAGGTCAATCTGCTAAGTGCTGATATGTACAGATGTTTGGGGAGGTTAGACAGGGCAAAAAATGACTGGTCCGATCTAATTTAGTGAACTAAATTAGATTGGGGATGGGTTAGCCCAAACTAATGAATGTCTGTACACATTTGGAGCGCAGCCCCAGGGCTGGGAAAACCCAGATGCTTGCCCCAGCTATGTTCTCTTTACTCCCACTCACCCCCAGTGCTCAAATTTTGGAACCCTGACCAAGCTGTTTTTATCTCCTACCCTCCAACCCCCAGGTGAATAACATCCTCTGCAGACTTCAGTCATCACAGACTAGTGTAGGCTGCATATACTGAACCAATAAGCAAGTGAACAGACATTCACTTTTAATTCTGGAAATGCAGCTACATGCCTGCAGTGGCCCAGGCCAGGCGCCAAGGAGCACTACAGCATACCTCCCTGCTCAGTTGGAGAAGACAGCTTGGCCAAGGCTAGCCTGCCCACCCTGAGAAGGGTAATTTGCAGGGCAGATACAAAGCTACTTGGGATGCTGGGAGCCTGAGTTAACTTGAATCTGGATCTGGGACTGAAATTCAATAAACCGATTTAACCTAAATCAGTTAAATCTGATATTACATCCACACAGGTTTATTTTAAACTAGTTTCAGCCATTTTGAAAGTGGTTTAAATGCACTGAACATTGGTTGTGTTATGGATTTGAACTGGCTTCTGATCACTTATACTGGTTTATGTGTAATTTCTGTCCCTAGCCTTGCAATCAAGTGTGATTGCAGGATTAGGCCTTTCTTGTGGAAGCAAGTTCCACTGAATGATTATTTGATATGGAAAATGTTATTATTTTCTAGAAGTTTTAAATTTTCAGCCTTTCAGTTTCATTTATTACCCCCTTACTATTGTACTTAAAAGGCAGAATACAGAAACAAACTAATTTATTTTTTACTCTTAATCATTTTGTATACCTTTATCATATCTCATCTTCCTTCTAAACCAGTTGCAATGTTTTCTAATTCTGCTTATATGGAGAACATTTCATAATTTTAATTATTTTGTTCTCCTACCTCTGAACTCCCATATATTATTGTTACACATCTTCTGACAAAGACTGACCAAAACTGAATTTGCATTCAATATATAGTGGTAATATTTACATTCATAAAATATTTTCAGTATTATTTTCCATCTCTTCAGCACGTAGCCAAACATTGCACTTTTCCCCTATCCCCATTTTGGATCATAGCTGAAATCAGAGGAAAAGTTTTCACTGAGCTGTTTGTAATGATCATTAGGTCTCTTTCCTGAGTTGTTACGGTTAATTTACAACCCAGTAAAGTGCATATGTACTTCATATTATTCCTTCTAATGCGTACTAGGTTGAATAGCAAAACTGAATTTCATTTGTCATTACATTGTCCTTTTATGTAGCTCTGGTGGTTCCCTTTGAAGTTCCTCTCAGTTGTATTTGTACTTGACAAGCTTAAATATTTGTGTCATCTACAAATGTTGCCACTTCACTGCTTACTCCTTTTTCCAGATCATTAATAGATACATTAAATAACATCTGCCCTAGCATGGAACATTGCAGCACCCTACTGTTACATTTTTGTCATAATGAAAACTGAATATTTATTCTTACTTTGTGTTTTGTTTCTTAGCCAGTTCCAAATCCATGATAAAACTCCATCTCTCAGTAACCAGTCAGCTTCCTTAATAGCCTTTCCTGATAGATTTTGTGTAAAGTTTTTTCTTTTTTATAAGTTCAACAATATTATATCATCTGGCTCTCCTATTCCTTTTGTTTTAATAATTTGCTAAAAGAACAGTGAGGAATGAATTTATTTCACAGAAACTGTGTCAGTTAGTTTCTTGATCATGTTGGCATTTTACAATTTTACGTTTATAGTTTTATATATTTTTCCATGGGTTTTTTCTGAAGAAACTTCCTAAAACAGCCGCAATATTTGTTACTCCCAATTTCCTATCAAGCCTGTAACTTATCCAGATAAAATCAACAAAATTCTGCATGAACTTTGCTCATATTAGCTATAGAACTTTTCCAAAAGCAATCTTATTTAATGGAAATGTTGTATTGTCCCCTTCTTGAAAAATAATGATCCGGGAACAATCCACTTCCCATTACTTTTTCTGATATACAACAATCATATATTGGGGAAGGAGTGGTAATTTTAAGCAGCATCAGCAATATTCTGTATAGGTAAAGAACTGAATTCAGGCTAGTCTGTATATACTAGGCACGTCTACATGAGATGCTACTGTGCAGTCGTTACTGCTTATTTATTTAGTACTTGTATTAGCAAGTACTAAATAAATGCACAGTAAGTGGTTACTGCATAGTAGTGCCAACGAACATCTTTTAACTGACACTACTGTGCAATAGTTTAATAATACTGTGCAGTAGTGTATTAGTACTGTCTGTGCTGTGGCATATTGCTGCATAGTATTATTAGGTTACTGAACGGTCAGTATCTTTTGTAGACATGACCATAGGCTGCATCTACACAAGATGCTGACTGTGGGGTACTGCGCAGTGGAAATGCGGGGCACAAACCATAACATGATGCTACTGAGCAGTAATAACGAGCTACTCTACAGTCAGCATCACCACAAAGCCATGCAGGAATACTACTGAGCAGTAACACTGTTTACTGTACAGTCATTTAGTACTTGGGTTTGCAATTACTAAATGACTGAACAGTAACAACTGCACAGTCAGCGTCTCATGTAGATGCTGCTGCAGAGTACTAAAATCCATGGACCTACAGAACCCTAGTTTCAAATTATTTCTAACTTTTGAGCGGGGCAGTACTTTGAACTCTGGTTCTAGTTTCAATGCTGGTCCCACTCATTCAAATATGCCAAACAAAAAACCACCCCAGAACAACAAGGCACTTATAACTGAGATCTGAATATTGCAGTTAGAGTCTTTGTAGTTTTCACTAGATATTGAAGTTCAGGGGAGGTAGGATTAACACAGTTTTAACATAACTTTGTATCTTTTTGATACTGCAACACCTGAAATAATATAGATAGCCCTAAATTATGACAGTCTGTTTCCAAGACGGCTATAGGCCCCAGTACTACGTAGAATTTTCTCAGTATTGTATGCCTCCTTTCTGCTTCCAGCCTCACCTTTGAGGTCTTGAATGACTGTTTTAAGACTCCAGTTCCAATGTCAGGAGAACTTTCCTCTACCTGCATCTGAGACTTTTGGGACCTCTTTATGCTGCTCTGGACATTTTCCCAGAATAAGGAGACCAGAGAAGAGGTAAGGATCTCATCAAATGTGCTACAGGCAGATATTTTTCTTTGCCTACATTACAATATCAGAGATCACTAAAAGAAAAATTTTAAGAATTTTTAGTCACTATTCTCTGTTTACATTATTCCATTATTATTATTATTATTATTATTATTCCATTACATTCCATTATTACATTATTGTGGAAGGATAGGAGTATGGTCAGTTTTATATCAGGATCTGCAGAGCTGCAATATTTGAGTTTTAAACAAAGCTGGGGAATATTATTCAGTTGTTGTCACTGTAGCCTTTATAACTAATTTTAAAGAGTTGGATCCATTTCAAAAGATAGGTTTCAGGTAAATTTTCTTTCAATTCTGATTTGAATCTTAAAATGTAACAATAGAACACTTTATTAATGAAGGAACATTTGTTAATGGGACATATGACTGTTTTAATATACTAAGTAAGTGTTTATCATCTAGATTGTGCAGGCCGAGCTCTGCAGACATTATTCAGTAAGAACTCCTATTTATTTGTTATAATTTGTAGAAGAAAAAAATATTCACTGAAGGCCAGAGTTGGCCTAGCCTTTATGTGACTTCACACTGGAAAATGTAAGGTAAGAAGGCCATAAGGGCTAGGGATAGACATTACATATAAACAGGTTTATCAGAAACAGTGATCAGAAACTGGTTTAAACCTGTAATAGAACAGACATTCAGTGCACAGAAACCAGTTTGAAAATGGCTGAAACTGGTTTGAGATAAACCTGGTTGAATGTATTATGAGAGTCAACTGATTTGGCTCAAACTGGTTTATGCAATGTCTGTCCCAGACCCTTTCCTGAATTAAGATAAACCAGACTCCCCCAGCACCCCAGCATGCTCTTTGGGCAGGGAGGGGTGCTCTGCTCCACAGCAGGGCTGGCCTTTCCCCTCTGCTCCCTGGTTGCAGCTCTGGCAGAGATTTTCAGGCACAGCAGTGTATGCTGGCTTCCCCACGCCCCCCTCCCCACCTCTCACCACTCACTACTTAAGCAGAGAGCCCTTCCTCCTCTCTCCCACCAGATGAACCATAGCCAGCATGTGGTATGCTAGCTAATGCTGTGTAAGGCAGATAGGACAGTGTCTGGTTAGGGCTTTCTGGAGCTAATCAACAGCTTACCTGGTAATGTCCTTCCATCTTTGGAAAAAGCTGTTGAAGAAGAGTTTGAACTAATCAGTGAGGCTTTGTTTTCTGATGGGGTGAAAAGTGCTGATAACAGAGCTGATAAGTGCTCTGTTATCAAGGGGGGGGGGACTCCCTCCCCAATCACAGTGCCCTGATGGGGCCTGGCCATGCCCCCCTCAGCTCAGCCCTGTGGAAAGGAGGGGAGGGCTGCTCTAGTGCCCCCTGGGCTTCTAGCCTGAGCCACTGCAAGCATGTGCCTGCATTTTTTCAGTCCAGAGAGGATATCTGTACTATTACTAAGCTATTTAGCCTAGCTTGGTTAGATTAACCTGCAAAGGTTTAAACAATTCAGGCTCAGGCTTTTTTGAATGTCTGTCCCTAGCTAAGGAGGCTCACCTTTTTCATGAAGTCCAAGCAAAATGTCTGTCTCTGAACATAAGGAAAAACAAAAGCTTGTCTCACTGGAGCAGCCATGGAGCTATACACAGTGGGGAAGTAAGATATGTGAATCATACACATAGATCAGAACAGTATGGTAAGACAAAACACACCTGATAAAGGCATGGAAGCCATGGGCATGGTGGGGGGCCCTAGTAGGCATTCTGTCTCACTAAGAATATGTACCATTGCTCCAAACAGCTTCTGATGATAAGGTATGCCTTAAATGCAGAACCTGATTCTTAGGACTTGCTTCTGAGTGTCTTGTCATGTGTTCACTTGCCACAGTTGGAAATTACTGGAATGTAGTAATGTTGTCACAATGTTGTTAGGATGTTGTCACATGTTACATTTTGCATGTGCTAACTATGGAATTTTATGCAGTTTAAAGTTAAATGTGCTGTGAGGTTAATAACCTCTATGATGTTCACAGCTCTCTGACTTGCTGCTAGAAGTCTGGTGAGCAGAGGTGTGGCTAGGAGCTGCCATGTCTGCCCCTCAGCTGCCTGGCCTTTTAGCTCTCTCATGGCTCTGCCCAGATTCCTAGCTCCTCTGCAGCTGTCTGGCTCCCTGTCTCTCTGTCAGTACAAATCATCTACATGGAGAGTCAGAGGCTGGGAGTGGTATATCCTGGGGTGCTGGAGGACCATGAATTGCTCCTTGTGGAATAGATTAGTGTTACCACAATACACGTTCCCTAATGCCAGCCAGAGATATTCCTCACCTGAAGATGTGTACATCTGAGATACTCAGAGCCCACTTAGCTCATCTTTTTCTGCTTTAACTTGAGGACACTCTCACCTTAAGATAATTTAGCACCTGGGAAAAGTAACATCTAGTAATGCCCTTATTAAAGTTAGATGTTTAGATATAACCCTTGCCTGAAAAGGAACAATGTTGCAATGCCACAAGGACATTTAACACATTCTAAAATTCTTAAACATGCATCTACTGGCATTTTAACTGCACTTAGCGGGTGCATCTATATGAGATGCTTACTGTGTGGTAGCCTAATAACACCGTGCAGTAGCATGCCAGTCAAAAACCATGCTAATAACCTGCTGCACAGTGTTATTAGGCTACCATGCAGTAAGCATCCCACAAAAAAAAAGTGTGGTGCTCCTGTGCAGTAAATGTAGCTACTGCATATTCAGTTAGTACTTCACTAAGGAAGTACTAAACTAAATGTGCAGTAACTACTGCACATTAATGAACATGTAGAAGTGTCCAGTAAGTGTTAAATTGAAAGTCTTTTATTGACTCCTAAGAAGCTAGTTCCAGGGAGGAGTGTTCGTTATGAAGGATGCTCTGTCTTAAGTCTTCTCCAGGGGAGTTCCAGCTAATCACAGCTGTAGTTCATTGTCACAGGGAAAAAGGACATCTCTCATCAATCAAGTCCCAAGCTCTTCAGGTCTTCTAGTTGGATTTAACTACAGTCGTACAAGCAGCCACTGTTCCTTATAGAACAGTACACTGGTATGACATTGGCCATGAACAGATGTTGAGTTTCTCGTGGGAGAGTTGCTGCTCTCCCAGGGGAAATCATGAGTATACAGATGTTCAGGATTTTTAACTAACTCCCATTAATCATTTTTAAAAATTAGCAATATTAAGAAAAGTATTAAGAAAGAGAAAGGCAAAAGGGATTGTGATTTTGATATGAAAACTCTGGCTGCTTGCTTTCCCAAACATGAATGCCCCTTTTTAATTTCAATAGCCTTGTGGGGGATACTCTTATGCTTTCAAATCACTGCATATCCATTTGTGTTCCTAGCTGTTCTCTGTTGTTAAGAGTATGCATTTGAAATGTCTTACCTTTTGGTACATCTTATAGCTACAGATAAATCACAGTGTACAGTGCATTACTGATATCTCTATGAAATAAAGTCTTAATGTGACAGTGAATAGCTGTTCCTTTCTTTCATACATGGATTATAGTAATTGTTTAGTGGATGTCACTGAACAGCAGCATGTATAGCGGACATATCCTCAGACATTATATTTTATCTGACAAATCATCAGTGTTAGCCAAAACTCAAACCCCAAATAGCTAGTCTCCAATTAATGCTTTGCTGGAAAATTTTGGAAAAGAGTGAGATGATGTTTCCTGCATTATTAGATGTTTATGGTTGCAACACTTACCCTGCGGTATATGTTTCTTGTTGACTGGCATCCTACCAATTAGCTATTAGGGATGTACTGTTTCAAATGAACACCAATGATTTCTAATTTTTGGCTATTCTAGCTCAAGTATACTAAGGAATTTACAAATTCACAAGTATTAAGGTAGGAAGGAATCTATGGGTTTAACTATCCGTGATTACAGGTCAGTTTGTGTACTTCAACTGACTGCCCTCCGTACTCCATGGTTTACACTTGCCTTGACTATGCCTAATAAAGGCAACACCTCAAATTTTGCTTGGTATATTGGTTTTTCTAATTATTTTTAAAATGACAAAATTTTATTTAAATTATTTTCTCCATAAGACTTCTAACTCTTTTAAGTCTTCATTACTTCATCCTCATGCTGCAAATATTTTCATGTCTCCTCCTTGGACGTCTTTACTCTAGGCTACATTTAATTATTTCCCATCAACTTTCTTAATCCTGACTTCACTGAAGTTAATGGCAGAACTCCTGATGACTTAAATGGAAATGGATTTTTATCACATTTTCCAAATGACGTATCCATTGCCTTATTTTTGGATTTGGGTGAAGAAATAGTAACTCTCTCTCTAATGGCTTCCATTAATTAACAAATGACCAAGAACTGCAACTAAGGGAAGTTCCCACTGTGATTAGAGTGAACATTGGGCCCTAAGCTATTTCAGGTTATAAATTCATAGGATATGTTAAATATATGTATAAAACAACTACTAGATTTTTTTTAGAAAATCTAGTAGTTGTAAATTACGTATGTTGTAAATTTCAACAAACAACGGAACAACAACTTCTCAGAGTAAGATGGTAGCCATCTTCTGGTTTATACTGTATCAGGCTTTAAGTAATCAAGGTGTGCTAAAGCAAAGCATGTGTCAAGAGCTGAAACCTGCATCAGTGCTGAGAAAATAGCAGTGCACTTTTGAACTAAACACATAGAAGTTGCTTTAGTTCAAAAGCGCACTGCCACCATTTTCTCAGCACTGACGTGCATTTTGCAGCTTATAAAAATGCATGTGGCACAGTGCAGTGTACATCAGCTCACGTGCAAAGCAGACTCAATTAATTGAGTCTGCTCCAAAGCAGCAAGTCTCTGGCACTTCACAGGACCAAAAAAGTATGTGTACAAATACACTGGCTTTTTGTCTTATTTCAGCTCCCCTTATTAAGGCCAGGCTCATACCTACACCTACATTTGGAAAAAGGGTGTTTTTCTGTTTTACCAGGAGGGGAAGGGTGTTGGATTTTCTTAACAGTCAGATATTATTTTGTGCATGCATATGTGCGTGCGTGCGTGTTTGGCCCTTGCATACATTTAAGATGCAAATTTAAGATGCAAACTTGAGACAAAGAATTTCATGGGATTGGATATGGAGTCCTGTGAATAAGAACAATAAAAATGCCATCATAATAAGTCTAGTCCAGATGCTTTATCATTTTTAGCATGTTGCTTGTTTGAATATAAAAACAAAATACAGATTGTGTTAACACATTTTTATTTATGAAATTTGTATAGGTTTGAGTTTCACAAGAAACAAGCTATGGATGAGAAACATGTTTCTCAGTCTTTAGTGAATGAAAAAGAGAATTTAGTCTACCAGGCAAATACAGCCCTGAATTAGGCAATTAAATCAACTGAGTTATGCAAGGTGTGAATTTGGCACTGTCAAGGTAAACACTTGTTCATTTAATAGGAAATAGTCATGAATAGATTTGCTCATACTAATATAATACTGCAGTTAAATGTAAATGTATGGAGTTTCACTGGATTTGGGTAAATTTAGTTACTAAGAAAGAAACTTTGACGGTGGAAGGTCAAGATTTTACCCTGTAAATAATGCATTTGAGTCTTTACAAGTTCTGTTTATAGTGTTTATCTGTAAGAGACACTGTAAATTGAGGTTTTATTGTTATTACTGAGCTGTAGGACAGTTCTATCAAATTCAACTGAAAAGAGAAACAGCTGGCTGACCCTGACCAGTCTGTAGAATCCTCTTATTCAAATTCAGAAATATAGTAACACAGGTCAGTAGTTCTCAACATTTTTTGTACCAGGACCAATTTGTAAACATCGATGGTCAGTTCCAACCTAGTATAAGTTTAAGTAGAAAACAGCCCTTGGCCCTGCTAGTGCTACTTGTGCCTGATCCACTGCACCCTCCCCCCGCTCCACTCCCAGCCCCCTAGTGTGTGGGATGGGGGGATGCATATGTGGGGAGGCATGGTGGGGAATGTGCAGTTCCAGATTTGTGCATCCACAGCAGGCATGGGGCTGCAGCTTGGTTGGACCAACACAAGCAGGAGCCACCTCAGTGGCACAGCTGGCAGGACCCAGCATGGGAGGGCAGAGCAGCGTAGCAAGACCTGTTGCTGCCACAGCTGCTGGGACCCCTGTACCAGCTGCAGCACCAGCAGCGTGAGGAGTAATGGACCAGGGGCATGCTGCCCTCACCTCCTCCCACCGCCAGCCACTTGCTGGGCTGTGGCTCTACCCTGTCTCATGGCCCAGCTGCTGCTGCCACCACTGCTCGACTCAGGCAGCCTGCACTACCAACCAGGGTAGAGCTGATGCCTGAGGGGAGTGGCAGCAATGGCAGCTGGGCCATGGAAGGGGAGTAGAGGGCAAGCAGTTGGCGGTGGAACCAGATGAAGACAGCTTACCCCCCCATTCATTACTTCTCGTATTGCTGGCAGTGTGGCTGGTATAGGGGTCCCGGAGGTGGCAACAGCAATGTGTCTCACCACGCTACTTGTTCTCCTCCTGCCCATGCTTGTCTGACCAGGCTGTAGCGCCAAGCCTACTGTGGGTGCAAAAATCTGGGGGGGGACACATGCCCCCTCATACCTCCCAACACATCACCTGTGTCCCCCTGGCTTCCCTAACACATTGTCTATGGCAGTCCCCTCCACCCCACAGACTTACCTGCAGGCAGCTGTGAAAGCTGCTTACCATGCTGCCTGGCCACTAGGTGCATGTGTGTGTATGTACATGCATGTAGTGCCTCCCACCTGGTCACCCTTAACTCGCTCTCCCCCAGCCCCAAGCAGCCCCTTGCAGGCTGGAACGCTGCCAGCATGCAAAAGGAAACCTGTGGTTTTCTGCTTTTTTCTCCTTTAAAGGAAAATCCATTTTTAAAGTGTGTACATAATCCTTTCATATATTCTTGTGACCCACTTTTCAGTTGTTACTCATGGGTTGAGAAACTCTGACATAGGTCACACACTGATGATGCAATTCTGTCTACAAAGAACTTTGTTTCTATTCAGTGGCTAGCTAAGTATCAAAAGAAGGAATTAAAATTAAAATATTTATTTCCCAATGATTTTCAAAGTTGGCTACACATATGACGAAGCCCCATTTTAATTGAATTCTTTCTCCTGGTGTATCATAAGAGCTTGTGGCTACCTTGATGGGGCCTGAAGATCAGTGAGAGACAAATAAGAAATCTTACTTTTACAACCACAGCTAGAGGTTCATTCTGTCTTATACTCAGTAGAAATGGCTTTTAAATGTCCATATTTCATCCATTTAAACTTTTGACAATATGTTTAGTAATACATTTATTCAGAAAAGCATGTTAATAGCTCCCATATTAAATATATGAACACAGAAAAACCACACAGTCCAAAGGACTAGCTCTTTCTTTCTGGAAGTAATCAGCAGTGGATGGCACAACTCTTTTATAATGCATCTAATTGCAAAATTTATCACAGGAAGGAAGTGCTTTGAGACCCCCAGCAAGTATTCACATTGTAACCCAGGAAGACTGCTATTCAAAGTGCAACTGCAGATAACACTGTTCTTATTCCTATCATTGCTTAAAGTTTTTCACTATTGCTTAGAATTTCCTTTAAAACCATTTTGTAGTAATGAGTTTGGCAGATTAATTATACATCACACAGAACTGAGGAGCTTCTTATTCTTCTGAACTGAAGCTTTTTATTCTGAGTACCTACCTTCTTGTTCAGGCATGTTAATTCCATTAAGGCTCAAGCAGGGCATGCAACCAAACTAAATTCTGACCTGAAACTGTGCAATGCCTATATGACTATGACTGTGGCATTTTAGTGTTTGTGGTCCTACAGTGGAATAAACTAACTTTTTACTAAAGTATCTGCATTAGATTGCTTCCCTCAAC
>NW_017729032.1:232481341-232493804 GCF_001723915.1 Gavialis gangeticus
CTCAGTTAAGCTCTCACCCAGTTTCTGTATCTCATATCTTGCTTACTACCACATCCTTTTCTCTCACCCCAGCAAACTCTATCTTGCCGTGTTCAAATTCATTAGGATTGATGCTGTGATGATGATTTTCCTAGCCCATGGTTTTGACCATGTATCCCCCCACCTCACTAGTTCCCCAGTTTTATTGCATCCAGCACAAAGTACTTGCCTTCACTTTCAAAGCCTGTTTCAGGCTATTGTCCCTCAACTGTATCTTTACAGGGCAGAGTTAAGGTTACTTGGATACTCTGTGCATTTCCATATCTTACCACATTTGTATTTTTGATGTATATCATTAGCCCTGAACGTTGTTGGTTCTGGGATCATTACAACATTTTTATAATTTGTGATATCCTGAATTATCAGTAGAAATTGTCAACCTTAATCCCATTTCAATTTATTTTTATATGAAAATCTCCTTAAAAGGAACAGCAATGGGGACATTAGAAAGTAAGCCCAGACAAAACCACTGCCACATTGCAATGGCAATGTACTGAATTGTCTATTTCTAATTATTGCTGAAGGTTTCAAGTCAATAGAACTGGAAGCCAGCCTTACAAAACATGTTGCATGATAGGAAATATCATGAAGTTAGTGTCACACTGTATTATAAAGTAACAAAGGCCCTATACTGTAATAAAGCACCTGGCTTCTTCTATATTAAAAGGTATCCTTAACATAAAACTACATCTCTGCATACTAAAAGACATGGCACTATGGTTGCTTGATATTTCATAAGCCCCAAGTTAGAATGGATTCTCATGCCCTTGGCCTACTGACTCAGATAATTATATATTGGATTTGGGGTCTAATGCTGTTGGATTCTGATAGAGGGCTGGTATCTGAGACTTGAAACAAGGTTTTTATCTATGTATATTATATATACAACATCCCATAAATCTATTTAGACAACAAGTGGCTTAACTCAGTGTTTCCCAAACTTTTGATACCTGTGGCACACTTTTTTATGTATAAAATAGGCAGCGCATGTTACTCTTACACCCAAAAGGGTGTTTATGTGTGTGTGTGCGTTTATAAGACCATAGGCAGATCTATGATTTTGAACAGTGGAGTACGGATGACATAAGCAACTGGTGCCTCACCAGAGCGGCACGACCGGGGGGGGGTGGTCCCCCAACAGACAGCCAGCGACCCCCATTCCTTCCCTACACATCACCTATGACAGATGATGTGGCACATCATCACATATAACCCAACACATATTTTTCAACAGTTAAAGAGAAACTAAAAGCTTTGTTGATATGCTGCAGGACTAGCACTATATGATTCAGTTTAGGATCAAAGCAAAACCAATTATAATTATTGAAATGTTCACTAATTTGCTATAGTATATATAAAAAACATAACACACTAGGCAAAGAAAACAGTAAGAACAATCAAAAGATTGTGTCATAGCTTTTGATTATTGTGTCAGTGTTCATTGCCATCCCTCCCCCACCACCAAATTTCTGGACCCAGGGAGAGCTCTGCAGGCCAGATGACATGGCTCCACAGCTTGGATCTGATACTGATAATGAATTAATTTTGTTGCACACTTCCACCTAGTGTGCTCCCATATACCCTTTGGGAATCACTGGCTTAAACAAGCAATGTGGTTGCAAATCTTTTCTAATATTTTGTATTCTTTTTACAAAAATGTTCTTGATCCTTTTCTGAAAGACCTTCCCTCACAAGGGGCTGCATGGGGTGTCAGAGTGAAGCAGCACCATCCTACAGCACAGTGTGACTCAAGAGACTCCATGATAATATGGAGCTTATTGTTTCCCAGAGAAGAAGTATGTATATCCAGTGGCTAGCACTTGCCTCTCAGCATGTTTGACAGGATAAGGATAAGATGATTCCATAAGAAGCATGTTCTTTTGCAGTTCTGAGGTGCCAGCTATCCCATGTTCCCTTTTCATAACTGTTTAAGGCCAAGGAAGTATCAGGAACTCCTTACAGGGTTAGAGAAGCCTTATATCATCCAGCCTCCTTCAAAGTCCTGACCAGCATAGGCAAGTCCTATGTTACATGCACAAATGTACTTCTGTACTTGTATGTTCAGCATGTCTCTGAAAATAAAAACACTCTTTTATCTGGGAATCTTTACAAAAGTTGCCACCAGCTGCAAACCCCAGTACTCAGCTACTGATTTCCTTCATGCTCTTTTGTCAGTGTTCTTACTTTTCAAATCTTCGATTCACAAGCTACACATTCAGTATATTGCCTTCCGCAGGAAAGACAGGAAGACCTATTCAAATTTGAGTGCCACAAACATGTGCTGTATATCCAAATTTAGGTAACTCAATGAAAATTGCACCAAATTTTATATCCTGAGCACCTGTCACACCAGCCACAGCAGGCCACATACATAACATTCTGCCAATCAGGCCACTAGTGTAGGAATTCGAAGTTTAAGAAACTTTTGATGAAGTCACATAGGTGCTTGAAAGTACAAGTATAAGTCTCATGGTAAGTTAATAGAATTTAGACTCTTAAAATCACTTCTGACAATGAGATGTAGGTGCCTTAAAAATCTATATCCTAAATAGCTTTTGTCATTAAAAATTAAAATTTCATACTTAAAAATGGCAATGAATGTAACAATAAAACCCATAAACAAGAAAAAATGATAATGCTTTCATGCTGAAAGCCAAATAATTTCAGTGAACAGTATGCCTGTACACTGTAGCAGTGCATCTTAACAAACACTTTTACACCCGCACATGCTGCCTTCTTACACCCAGCTTCTCTCCTCAGGGGTTGCTATGGAATCCAGTCCTGTGGTACACAAGGACTGAATCCGCATTTCTATGCAAATGTTCAACAGGTAAACATCACTAGGATTTAGAGAGCCCTGCCACAATCCTGAACACACATGGAAATTAATCTATTTTCCCTTGAAGAAGGCAGTCACTTTGGGACAGGGTGGAGGTGTGCTTGCAAAAGAAAGTTGGAAAAATTGACATCAGAATTTTTTTTTTTTGGAAATTAAACATAGAATGGGACAACTGTCCCTCCACACAAAATTCTGCTGTGGCAGATAAAGAATTTGCACGGGTTAATTGCTCAGGTCCCCAAGGAACATAGCCCTGAAATATGGAATACACACAGTATGTTGTAGGGACTGGTAGTCACTTTTTTTTAAAAGTGTAAGATCGCTCTTGCTACTGCTACTACCGCAACAGTGGGCTCAGACTAGACACAGTCAAACATAAAAGAGACTCATCATCCAAAGTCTTGGCTTGAATATATTCCACCCACATAAAAACAGAATATTCAGGCTGTGGGAGGAGTGTGTAGTGGTTAGCCTAACGGCTAGAATAGCAGAAACAATCCCTCCCTGCCAGTTTTGTTCAGGTTTGGCATGATTAAGCATCTGTTTCCCTGTGCACCTGTGATCAACAATCTTCCCCCACCTTGTTACCAGCTTCCCTTGATATTCCCTGGCTCTCTCCTGCCTGTCTGCAAACTCCTAATTTACTTTTTCAGGGAAGGACAGAAGTCTATACAGTTGTATCATTAGTACAATCAGCATTATCAAATGAAGGAGTATGAAATGAACAGAGAAGAAAGGAACTTGAAGCTCAGAGTCAAGAGACAAATGGGCAATCATACAAGAGAAAAGAAAGCAGGAATGAAGGCATATATTTCCTAGATAGCCTAAAACCAACATTACGGATAAAAGATATAGGGGTTTGGCTGAAGGATTCAAAATACACAGAGTAAGACAATAATTGGTAAATGGTAACTATAGTCTATTTATTTTTACATTATTATTTTAAATATAGTAGGCAACTGCTGATCCTTCTGGATCATGGTATATGCATGAGAGGTCATTGGGACTTTCAATGTGTATGCCTAGGCAGGTGTATGGATGAGCAGAGGCTGCCCAGACCTTCAATTCCCCCTTAGAAAATGGAGACAGTATCCAAAGGCTAGACCAAGTCTAGACATTTGGTGCCTCAATGGCTGTAGTTATATGCGGGTCTGGGAATCTTACCCAGGTCTCCCTTGTGGCAGACAAAGATTCTACCACTGAATCACAACAGTAGGTGATTTGTATATATATATGTAGAAAAATGCAATACAATGCAAATGACTCATTGATTGTGAGGCAAAAAATGGGACTGCCTGAACTCTGATGTGGGCAATCTGGAACCCAGTCTGCTGTGGTTGACTTGCATCCTCCTGGGTGTACTTGGCCAGCTGGCTTGAACACACCAGCAGCATATGCACTCAGGCCTGTCAACCACACCCAGAAAAGGAAAGAAAAGAAAAAAACCACACAAAAGCCGGAGTCCAAAACGCTGCATAAGCCGGGTGATTCAGGGGTGAGAATTCCATGTGGAAGTGGAGTTTCAGCCTTGCCATGACAAGGGGTGAACACTCCATCTATGCTTAGAGCTCGAAATCTGGAGCCTTACATCAGCCACATAGTACAGACCTAAGGCCACTAATGCATAGGTTCAAATTTAATAATAAAATTACATTTTTGGAAGAATACATATAGAGTCTGGACATGGGAAATTCTGAATAAACTGATCTCTCTGAACAAGGAGACACCTACACCATGTATTCTGGGCTCTCCTCTTGAGGAGACAGAAATGCATATATTTTTTTCTTCCAGATGCTTACTCCTCTATGTGCCTATCATCCTAGGTACAGTAGAGATTTGTGTGTCTTTGCAGATTTTATAAGCAGCCTCTTAAAACTTAGTAGCAGAAACACAAGGCTCTTTCCTAGGGTATAAACTTTGCAAAAAGAACAAATCAGTAATACAAAAGAGGAAATACACTATGAAATTAAACTGAAATTTTCACATAAATTATAATTAAGCAATTAGCAACTAAAATCTAATACCTAAAATCTCTAGAAACCTCATACAAAAGAAAATACTGTCAAAAAGATCACTTTGATATAAATATTTCTACTCAGTGAGGACAGACAAAGCTGAAATAACTTTATACTGGTGGAAGATACAATGCGATCATTAGGTTTTGCTTCAAGTTAGCATTTATACATTAGTAATATTTATGTTTAAAGAGACCCATCAGACAGATTTAGTTTAAGGTTTTACTAACAGAGTCTAGTAGATGAACTGGCACTGAGAGTGATTCTGAACCCAGGCTCCCCCTACACCAGCAAGAAGCAGGCTCCCTCTGTACCACGCACCTCTGGGGCTGGGAGATCACAGCAGCACCCTGTGATTGCAGGGATGCAGAGTCCTAGGACCCAGTGTCTGTAGTTGTTAGGTGCTGCTGAGGCTGAGAATCCCCTCAGCTGTGCCCCAGCAGCTGGGAGATTGTACCAGCTGCAGTCTCCCAGCCACCAGGGACTGCCAACATGTGCAAACTAAAGCTGGATAGAAACCACCTATAAAGTTATTACACATTCTCGAGCAATAATTTTATAACTGGTTGGATCTCTTTAAGCACCATAGTTAATTTGCACGTGTAGCCAATCTAACTGTATTGCACAATTAACTGGGTAACTGCATAATAGATATAACATGTAGAGGGGGCCTCTCATATAGTTTTGTATGTAATCCAATACCTCTTATCAAAATAATACACTGAACATTTCAGAGGAAAAAATGTGTTCATTAAAGCCAATGATGGCACAGTGAAAACCTGTGCATAAACCTGTAACTGTGTCTGACAATTATAATTTTATCATGAATTTCAAGAACTGAAAAGTATTCCCACATTTTCTGCATCAGTCATTTCTATTTGGTTCAGTTTAGTATAAACATACCCTCTTTTCTTGTAACTAATTGGAGAATTAATATAAAAGGATTAAACACCTATTGCTCTGTTGTGAGAAAACAGCAATTACATTGTTTCTTTCTATTGGACTTAAGCAACAAAAGAAAATAAAATGAAAAGACATCACACAGGTGACTCAGAGGGTGACTCTGAATCCACACTAAACATGCTAGTTCAGATTATAAATGGCCCCTCTTCAGCCTCCTGTGCAAAAGAAGCAACTATCCCATCACCACCACAAGCAACACTGCTTAACTTTTGCTTACAATATGACACTGGCTGATACTGAACTTACTGGAGCAGATCTATACTTCCCCCTCTTTAGGACTGTGGGTTAGAGGCCATAAAACAGGTCTTTAATTTCCAGGCTACCTATCATACAGATAGTTTCATAGTTAGTATAGTATTTCCTATTTTCTTTGTTACAGACATTGATTAGCCAGGGTAAATTCATTTTAAAATAATAATAAAAAATGTGTTTCCTTCCCTTCTTGGGTATCTCATCAAATGTTAGTGGAGGAGAAAAGTAAAATAATAATATCATCATCATCTTCTATGTAAATGATCAACCTTCAACCTGGGTAGGAATACATACCTGGGAGTTTGAAGATGTGAATTCAAACACCTTGGGAAAAGAACTTGAGGCTTGGAATTCAATATTTTATGCCAATCCCATTAGCAATGGGGCAACTGCTTGAAGCAGAGTAGCACCATTGTTTTTCTTTCCTTTTTTGAATCTAGCTCCCCTCATTTTTTTAAGCTAAAATGATGGCAAAATTCACCCCACCTTCATGAATAGTGGTAGGACAACCAGAATGGCATTTTTTAGCAGTTAGACTACTCAACAACAAAAAAATTGCCCAGCTCTATTCACAAGAAAGGATCTGAATTCCCTGCTGGATCACTTGTGGTCTATGTAGGAGCCAGATAATAATTTCCTGAGTCACAAGTGGCAGGCTGGAAACCAGCCAGTCTTTCTCCTGGCTTCCTCTGGCTACCAGAGAAATTTAAGATTTCAGTTGATGGAGTCTCTCCTCACTGATGATCTTCAGACTACCCCCTATCCCAGCTTCCTCGTTGACATGGGGTTCCTGTTTTGACAGACGCATTAGGGAGACACCCGGAAAATAGTGAGTCGAAAGCACTATTAGGTAAGTATGATCTTCATCAGAATGTATAATGGCGGGAATTCCCTGGAGTAACTGTTGTTCTGCACAATACTGTAAGTCACATCTGAGTACAAAGATAGGAAGCAGTAGGCAGGACTATATTCTGTTAGCATGACAGAGACACTTAATTATCAGGAGAGTCAAAACACACCATCTATAATCAAAAGTTTCTCCTAGGGAATTTCTGGCTTGTGGGTCAAACTCTCTTGCTTCGCAATTCCTGTTGAATCCCCAAGAGACTGGAGACCAATACAGGCCTTAAACTGAAACTGGACATGTGCTTCTTTCTTGTCAGTGGATGCTGGAACTTTATAACTTGGTTAAAAATTCTGATTTCTAAAAGTTCAGCCTTTGATTCAAGTCAGAGTGGATGGGCATTGGCCTTATGATGCAAGAAGTAAAGTGCATTCAAGTCTTTTTAAAAATATAAAATACTAATGGTCACATATTTAAATAACTTTGGAGAATGATATAATGTAATGCTCTTTTTGAAAAAAAGGGGAGACTACTAATTAGGTATATAATCTAATAAACAGTGTATAACACTGACCACTTTACAAAAAAGTACTGATATTTGTTAAGAAAAGACATCAGAAGAATTACTGAAAAAAGTAACACATTCCACTCATATTTTAAGATTATTATTATATACTTATTTTAATTCCTTTTCAATTTTTTTTTTTAATCAAGAAAGCTGCCTCTACCTGAGAAAACTGTGCAAACCCTTGCTTGGATATTCCTGTTTTGGCTTGGACTTTGCCTTGTATTTCTTCTAGTTAGTAATCTGAGCTTGAGATCAGTTCTTAAGACACGGACCCATTTCAAAACTGTACAAAGTTTAGATGTGATTATTTGATTTGATTAGTTTACCTATTTGATGAAAGATCAGTCAATACCTAATTCAAAGGGAAAAAAATAGTATAAGGAAGTCAAAAAACCCCAGGAAGAATAGTCAACACTCTAGCTAAATTCAAACAATCCCTGATTTATACACTCACATCTGCTTGCATTCCCTGAAAAACACTTATTGTTCTGAGTAAAAATATTCTTTTCCTCCACTGCACACTGTGTCCAATCTTTTAAATAAATCAGTGTCCTGAAGGGTGGTTCCAAAGTGAATGGAACTGGACTGTTCTTTGTGGTGTCAGATGACAGAACAAGGAGCAATGGGAAGTTTGGGTTAGCTATTAGGAAAAACTCTCTCACTAGGAGGGTAGTAAAGAACTAGAACAAGTTACCCAGAGAGATTGTGGACTCTTGATCCTTGGAGGTTTTTAAGACCTGGCTAGACAAAAACCTTGGCTGGGATGTTCTAATTGGGGCTGGTCCTGCTCTGAGCAGGGGGTTGGACTAGATCACCTCCTCAGGTCCCTTCCAACCCTGATTTTCTATGATTCTATGATTCAGGGAATGCTAGACCTCAATCAAGGGAGCAGTGCCAGTTGGAGTCATGAGACAACTTTCAACTATCAGCTAACATTACTGGATTACTGTAAAAGGGATGCAGTGCACCCTCTGGTAAGGTGCTCCATGCCTCTCTTATCCAAGTTCTGCAATGTTTAACCCACAGTATTATAAAGAAAAGTGTATTTTTAAGATACCATTTCTATATAGTAGCAGGAAAGCCATTAACATTTAACCCAGTTAGGATTAGCCAGTCCTAGAGAGAATTTGTACAATACTGAATAGTTGATAGTCTAATGAATTTGTAGATTAAAATCAACTTTTAAAGCCTTGCTGTTAATGTAATTAAAGTCATCATCAGTCTTTTTCTAAGTGTCTGTAGCGTGGAGTCACAGTCCATTAGGAGAACATGTTAGCATTGTTCATAACAGGATGTAAACGAAATAATCATGTAATCAGAACTATTTTAACATCAATAATGCCTTAGAGTGGTTATTCTGTATAGCTGTGACACACAATACCTTTTTTCCCCTGATCAGATTAAAATGATGATGAATTCCTCGATGGCTCAAGTGTGCTCCAAGGAAAGCTAGAAGGTTGTACAGTTAACTCCCAGGGTGTAACTCTAAACCATACAACCTACTACCTCAACCCGGATGCACACAGATTCCAACGGTGACCATAAAATCTTCTTCATATCTTCAGCCTTTCTTTCAAATATGGCAGCCATATACATATGTCCTCTCTATATTGACTGATGGGCTTTCAAAATGTTGAAGACAGAACTCTATTTTCAATCATCTTCCATTTTTGATGTAATAATTAAAAGATTGGGTTTAGATTTATTGTCTTGTGCACATACTCATAATATATCTTATGCAGATTTTTATAGTAAAATTTTGAAAGACATCATGAAAATCCAACTATGTTTCTGGAAGAACTCCTTTTGATTGTTTCCTCTTTTTTTAAATTAAACTTAAGTAGCCATCTAAATTACAAATACTTCCCTCAACCAATGCATATTTGAACTCAATATTTTATAGATTATATTATTGAAACAAACATACCAAATCTTCTATTCAAGCTCTGTGAAAAAAAAAATTCTCACATAGGATACAATGTTAATCTGATATTAAGCTAAATGTGCTTTAAAAAAACCAAAGGGATAACAAAAATAATGAATTAGCCATATTTAAAAATCACTACAGAATATACTATTGAGGCAAACAACAAGAAAAGCAGGACAGAAACACAAGTGGATGAAAAACTCCAAAACCTACTTTTCCTTGAAACAGACACATAGGCAGCATGGCTTGTTTTTAAATACCACAAAGCAGCATGTCGTATAACCTTTTGCCAGATAACCACACTGACACAGACCCATAGAAGCGAGCTTGTGCAGTGTACTTTACCACAAGATCGGATCTACGGGTTTATGCCAACTGGCACCATCAGCTAACATCTTCCATTTAATGAGACATGGGAAAAATAATGTATGAAGCCTTTATAATGATGAGGTCAGAGAGTAGCAATGTTGAAATTAACTGTAAAGATCCCTAGTTAAAATATGTATTTCTAATCTGAGGCCATGGCCTTCACCAAAAAGAAAGAAAGAAAGAAACTCTGCTTTTTATTTTTAAACAGAAAATATGAAAGAAATACACATTTTACAGGCTTGTCACATAATGTTTTTTTTATCCACAAATGGATACAAGCATTATTTTGATCATAATGCTGCTTATTGGTGCAGCCACAAATCTCAGTAACTTCAATAGATGTATTTCATGAAACCAGATGCAGGATCAGGCCATATAAGAAGACATGAAATAGTACGAATGGTACAAGTTTGGGTTCAATATTTTAGCGTGGATATTGTACTACAAGCCAATAATGAAAATTAAACCACAACATCTAAAAAGCCACCATATATAACAGATGGGCTCTTTCAGATAACCCTTTAAAGACTGGTCAAAAACTTCTTCAGATTGAAGTGTTTTCAGATACTACCTACACAAAAGCTTTTTGATTAAGCGATGCATATTAAATTAACCACAGAAGTCAATTCATATCTTTTGTCCACTAAAATTTCTAACAACACTGCTGCCTGATAAATAATACAGCAACTGTAAAAACAACTTTATAACACTTCAGGGCTAACTCATAAAACATGTAACTTCTTTGTTGCGACTGATAAAACATTATGATGCAAATATCTGTACACACAAAATACAACATGCAACAGACTAAAATGAGTCCCTTTTGAGGACATATTTAGTAATTCTGTGGATGAAACAGAGATGCATTTTTATCATATAAATATTTTAAGTTAGTATACTTCTAAATAGTGCATTTTATCATCTTAATATTTTTTAAAAAATGATATGCAAATGTAATTTTCAAACAATATAACTACAAAAATATATCAAAATATTGCCAGGAATGCATCCCTTAAAATAAGGGCTGTTGAAATGTCTCTTTAATATTGGTGTCACAAAATACTGAAATTTCTTTCTGAACTACATTTCAGTATCTTCTTTCATAGATTCCCACTATAGACCCAAATCTTTACAATGCAGTACTCTATTTAAGAGAAGAAAACTGCTAGCATAAGGGGCTACTGGATCAGGTACATACTGTATTATCTGAAAAACTGCAACAAATGTTTCTAATTCAATAAGGGTAATAATGATTGAATGCCAGTGAACAGGCATTGTAATTCTGAACATTTCAGTTGATTAAATATTAGAATATCTACTGTAAATTGTTGGTTGTTTTCCCGTCCATTTCTTTTTACTTTTCTATGTTTTGGTAATGATTTCAATACATTGCTATACTTCTTTGCAAAACTGATATAAATTCAAAAGCAACCACACTATCATTTTTTTCTGTTGAAGCTGAAGAGTTAAAATATATTGCAACAAAGAAGAATTCCTAAAACAAAAATTGTTATCATAGTATCAAACATATGGATACTGATTGCTTACATATCTTACCAATTGATACTAATGGATGCTGTGAAAGAGTACTACTCAGGGATTTCCCTTTCTAAGAAAGACTAGAAGGTATTCAGTGTTTCATAAAAAAAACACACTGACCACTGCATTTCATACACACATACACGCAAATGCACATGCACACACAGAGTAAAAGACATGGATTATATATTGATTTTTTTTAGGTTCCTTTAAATCTACATGGGGGAAAAATATTATAAAAGTAGACAGCAGTGCCCTATTCCCTACAGAGAACAATCAAAGCAAAGTTTATATGTAAGAATATATTTCTATATTTCTTTTTAATGAAAAAACCTTCTTTAAAATTAATACTTCTAATATTCTTGCCACAAGTCTTGCCAGTAACAGAAAAATATTAAAAACATGTTTAAGGAGTTCATTTTATTACCTTTGTTGATTTCTGTTATTAACAACTTCTTCATTTTCCATTCTGTTTTAAATTTTCCGATCACTAAAACAAGAACATTGGTGAGAGAGAAATGTTGGAATAATTATTTTAAAGATAATCTGAGACATGTAAAACAGTATTAATACTAATTGTGAAGAGATGGAATCAACATATTGTTGATTACCCTCTCAAGGCCATGGGAAGACACTCAGTGAGCACACAGACTTTGTGACTCTGCTATTTTGTATTTCTTTATTTATTTTTCTCCAAATATTGTAATATTATGATTATTCCAAAGTAGAGGAGTGTTGCTGGTAGGAAATCAATAGGATTTGTTTCGACATGTTCATTAGATTTTAATGTGGTATGTAGATTACTATGAAAATAGTAATCAGGTAAGTTCAGTTACCCTTAAAATATTTTTTAAACAAGCATTAGTTACAAAAAAGTCTTAGAAACAGTTACTTAATTGCTATACTTGTTTTAAAAAGTTGTATGCTCATTTAGGCAAATGTAGACATAAATTTTCATTATTCCAGTAAGCATTATTGACATATGAAAGTATTCTAACAGAGCTATTGGGGAAAAAATTACTATGCACATAGTAAATCCTTTTTTGTGAATGAAGATCTCTCTCACAAACATATATATATATATATATATATATATATATATATATAT
>NW_017729032.1:232494075-232495386 GCF_001723915.1 Gavialis gangeticus
ATATATATTCTCAATTTAGTAATTTCCCACAATTCATTGCAGGCAACAACATATACTGTACCACAATTCAGCACATAATCTAAGCAGCTCATATCTAATTAGTAATCTTTAACTTGTCAAATACATGCTTATACTTCTGTATTTTGAAGAAATGTAAGATGTTTATAAATCTTTTATAAGAAACAACAATATATGATATGTCTTAATAAGCATATTAAAGTTTTCAATAAAAGAACATTTTAAGTCTTAGAGTACTATCTACCAGGGGGCTAGTATCTTTTTAATATAGTACTGAAGAGCTCAAGCAAAGATTAAAAATCAAACTGAAATACATAAAGCATATTGATCTGGTGACCCTACAATAAAGTGTCAACCAAAATGAATGTTGTTAAAAATTGTTCTATTTGCCTAGCAATGTATTTCTGAAGTCACACAAAACAATTAAAAAGCAGCTATGGTCAAAACTTACAGTAACTTTGCATGCACTTTTCACAAAAATATTGAATGGATATCTTAAATGCTATTTTCAGATATTGTTTGACAAATGCTACTTTAGCAAATATCTTAAAATAGGCACTGTAACTAGCTGTGAGCCAGGCTTGCTTCATGTAACTTCCCATAATGTGCCTTTTATTCCCCTGCTTATAACACTGAAATCTTTGTAATGGATTTAAATACAAATTGTAAGAAACTCATAAGTGAACCAACTCGATTATAACTTTAATATATTGGCTACAAGAGTGATCTTTTCTTATAGTTGAGCAAGTTCTCCCCCCCCTCCCCTCTCTCTCTCTCTTTAGGAATTGAAAGCATGAGTCACACTATATAAAAAAAGAATTTACTTTCCTTAGCAACCAGCTCTAAATACCCACCACTTTCTTACAGATAACCAAAGCTTATACTGAATACATGTCATTATTAAGGTCTTTGCATAACTTCAGTGCTTAGCTAAGATAAAATGTGCCTGCCACTTATTTATATCATTTCTGCTGTTTTGTTTACTTTCTATTTTTAGCAGTATTAGTTCAAACATGCTGAAACAAAAAGTTAGTAAAAGAAAAAGTGTGATCAGTCATCTATGTTAAATCTAATACACAAGGACTCGGTTTCCAAACAACATGTTTAAAACAAAAAAAAAGAAAAGAAAAAGAAGCTATACCTGATATGAAAGGTACGTTTTCACCCACTGCCATATATTGCTATTAAAGCAATAATAAAACAAAACAAAGATTTTTTTTAAGTTAAAAAAATCACTTAGGCTCATTTAGTAATATTGTTTTAAGAAGCTCTAACACATCCTGATGACTCTGG
>NW_017729032.1:232495397-232496963 GCF_001723915.1 Gavialis gangeticus
CCAGATTTTTTTTTTTTTTTGGAAGCAAGAGAGTCACTTTTTTTTTCATCACTCCTGTATGTAGGACAAACTCAGATTTGTTTCTTCTTAGGCTCCTGTTATTTCTCGGAATAGAACCAGGATGCCTGTCTTCTTTTTCGTTCTTCTCGGAATTCCAAGCACAAAGCACTGCGCAAAAGCTGCACCAATCCTCGCCACAACTGCCTACACAGTGCTAGAGGTGGGAGAGCCCAGAAAATTCATCTATCCCCTGTGCTGATTTTATACATAGGGATTGTACAAGTCTGCCGAAGCAAAGGGGTGAAAAGGCAGGGTGCCAGTTTGCTACACTATGCTGCAATGATCTCATGTTCAATGCTTCTCCCCGTTTGCCCAGTTCAAACGCCTGTTCATTAAACAGTAAAAACTTTTATTCTTCAGGCACTCAAAAGGATAGTTATAAACCACAGATCAGCCATAAAAAAAACCCACCAGAACATGTCGTTTTCAAATTCAGTTATTAAGCCTAAATATTCTGTTTATATTTTCTTTTTTTTTTCTGTTTAGAGATAAGAAGCAGAATTTATCAGGCGTGAAAGGGACAGCCTCCTGGTGGTGTGCCAAAAAAGCCAGAATAAAGGCAAAGTTGTGCTTCAAAGCTCAATCGCTTGCTGAGTCTGGCTAAAGTCAAGTATTAAGATCCACCATTTTCTGAGCCATGTAAGAAAAGAAGAAAAAAGTCAGGACGGGTGCTGCTTTCCAAGTCTCCGTTGGCACCATCACAAAATCTCAGCCGTAAGGTCACATGATTCTCTGCCAAATGTGGAGTGCATTCCCATAAACCATTCTGCTGATACTGCGAAGGCAGCTATTGTCTAGTTTATACCCAAAGTTCAGCCCACTCCTCATTGAATTAGCTGAAAAACGCATCACCTTTGGGGGTTGGGAGCCATGGAAACGTCTACCTGGCAGGCTGCCCACTTTTTCTGCCCATCAACCAGAGATGGAATTGTGCTGCCTAATGTAATGATGACTAGGAATGTGAAGAGTCGTCCAAAGTGAATCTGATTCTTGCGAAGCCTGTTTCATTTGCACAGCAAACTCTGGCTTCTTGTCGTTAAAAAGGCGGAGGGTGGGGGGGGAGGGAAAAAAAAAAGCCTTTCTACTAAATGTAGCAATTAAAGGTCTAGTAAACATGCCTACTCTGCAACTTTACTTCATAACACACCCAAATGGTTCCCAAACCAAAGGACTTAGTATATGTAAGTTTTCTGATTTAAAGCAGCAGTCATTTTTCCTGAGTTAATGCAGCATTCCCTGGACATTTTTGCTCCCTAAGATATAAAATGTGGTATATAGCAGATCTCTCAGCTCTTCTTTTTTCCTTCTTTATTACCTCCTGATTTTTATCTAGCACAAATTATATATGTGCACAGCAATACCCACAAGTAGCCATGGGGATGCAATATTGCTGCAATCTTCCTCAAAGCAGTCTCCTGAGAAAGCTAGTTGTGTTTCCAACAGCACAAAAATCTTCATCTTAGCCCTCTTATCTTCACTAGTGACTAGGACATCCAGTCTGCAAGT
>NW_017729032.1:232496974-232518435 GCF_001723915.1 Gavialis gangeticus
TACTGCGAAGGCAGCTATTGTCTAGTTTATACCCAAAGTTCAGCCCACTCCTCATTGAATTAGCTGAAAAACGCATCACCTTTGGGGGTTGGGAGCCATGGAAACGTCTACCTGGCAGGCTGCCCACTTTTTCTGCCCATCAACCAGAGATGGAATTGTGCTGCCTAATGTAATGATGACTAGGAATGTGAAGAGTCGTCCAAAGTGAATCTGATTCTTGCGAAGCCTGTTTCATTTGCACAGCAAACTCTGGCTTCTTGTCGTTAAAAAGGCGGAGGGTGGGGGGGGAGGGAAAAAAAAAAGCCTTTCTACTAAATGTAGCAATTAAAGGTCTAGTAAACATGCCTACTCTGCAACTTTACTTCATAACACACCCAAATGGTTCCCAAACCAAAGGACTTAGTATATGTAAGTTTTCTGATTTAAAGCAGCAGTCATTTTTCCTGAGTTAATGCAGCATTCCCTGGACATTTTTGCTCCCTAAGATATAAAATGTGGTATATAGCAGATCTCTCAGCTCTTCTTTTTTCCTTCTTTATTACCTCCTGATTTTTATCTAGCACAAATTATATATGTGCACAGCAATACCCACAAGTAGCCATGGGGATGCAATATTGCTGCAATCTTCCTCAAAGCAGTCTCCTGAGAAAGCTAGTTGTGTTTCCAACAGCACAAAAATCTTCATCTTAGCCCTCTTATCTTCACTAGTGACTAGGACATCCAGTCTGCAAGTTTGCAACCCAACACATTTGAAAAGTGCACCATCTCTTTGCTTAAAATACAATTAATCCAGATATTCTTGAGGCAAGTTCCAATTATATGGGATTTATAAAAGATACAGGTTATTGGAAAAACAATGTACTAGGTATAGATCCTCTGTTTCAGAACTGTAATTTCCATTCTGCCCATCTATTGCTTTTATGTAAAATGTCACAAAGCATCCAAATGAGACTTCTGACTAGGTAAAGCTGGGGACAATGATTTTATGCTATTTCAGGATATCAAATGGACTATTTAAGAGAATTCATTCAGAGTTTAGTGTTGTGAACAAACTGACAAATATCCAATTTGGCTGCTCCTCACTCAGGGTCAAAACTGAAGCAAAATAAATACCATTTCTGTATATATGTAAAAAAGGGATTTGGAGGCAGGAACAGCCAAATGTACTTTAACACAATAGTTCTTAATCTTTTTGGACCCAAGGCACGCATCTGGAGATTCAAGGTACCCTCAGAAAATGGCAGCTCTTAGTTTTCACTCATTTTTTAACTGTCAGAAAATAAAAGAGCAATTTTTCTGTTGGAAAGAACTGAGAGAGACTACATCAGGTCAGAATGTTTCAACATTAAGGATTTTTATTTGAAATCTCTCTGTGTTTATTTTGTGAAACATGTTTGCAAGCCTAACAGTGCCAACACTGCATGCTACCCTGTGGCAACCTTGAAAGGATCTCAAGACACCCCAAAGTGCCACAGCACCTTGGTTAAAAATCACTGATTTCACATTTGTATATAATAAGATAGGTGTGAAAGTAAAGATGAAGTCTATTACAGGGGAAGAAGAGAAACATGGCTGGGAAATGACAGGGCAGTGATGGGAGGAAAGGTGGAAAGTGGTAGAGAGAGGGGCAGGAGAGAACTAAAAAGAGAAAAGATGACAAAGAATAATGTGAAGGCTTCTTTGGAGAGCATTGCTCATCCTAATTCTTAACTACTGTTATATCTTTCTAATTTATTTATTTTTTGCTTTAAAGAAACTAAAGGTTAATTGCATAATAGATTTTGAGTAAAGTGGCTTTGATAAGGGATTTGAAGAAAAAGAGGGCGATTATGATGCAAGGAAAGGGTATTTTCAGGCATAGCAAGCAGCATGAAAGATGTCCCACAGGCATTTGGACAAAGAGAACAGCAGAGTAAAGCATGAAGATAGAATTGGAAGGAAAGAGGGTCTGAACAAGAAAAGGTTAGAATGAGGTAGAACTGCGCCAACTTTAAATGACTGGATGAGAATTTTGAAATAGTTGTAGAAGAGGTCAAGGAATAATTGCCACAAAAAAGGACGGGTATGCTACTGCAATAGGAGAGGAAGACTAATTTAGTATTAGTCTCTTATCTGACAGAACAGAGGAGATTGAGACAAGGACAGAAAAGCTGAGAGTTGTTCATGAAGAAGATTATCAAGGCATGGATGAGGTTTGTGGAAGGAAGAATAGACAGAAAAAGTGGATGTTAGACATGCTGCAATAGGAAAAAATGAATTTATCAGCAGCAAGCTAAAGTGAGGATAGAAGAACAGATGGGTATAATTAGTATAAGGGGTATGAGAAAACTCACATAACTCCTTTCTATGAAGTCGAACCCCTGCCCCTGGGCCAAAACTGGCAACAAGGAGCGGGGGCCCAGGTGGACTTAGACAGGGACTAAAAAGGCCAGGCAACTAGTGAAGCAATTAGTGATACCTGGTCCTTGGGGCAGTGGGGAAGGGGGCAGAAGATCCAGTCACATGGCCAGAAGGAGGCTGGGCTGGGGGATATAAGCCTAATCTCTGAACATGCAAAGGGGAGGAAGCCCCTCCTTGCATCAAATAGAAGAGGGACCAGTGGAGTTGAACAGGCAGGCACCCAAGCTACCCAGGGGAGCTGGAAGTGAGATGGCTCTGGTGGAGGTAGGGCCTGCAGGCAACATTTAACCCCAGGGAGAGAGACTATTTGTTTTATGAAACAGCTGGCTTGTGTTGTTGGTTTTGGGGTTTTTTTCTAATTTTGAATTTGAAACCAGAGGACAAGATTATGGCTACAGGGGTGGAGGAGGCCACGAGCAGAGGTCCCTGAGTGCACTCCCCTGCTATAGGTGCCAGAAGTGAACCCCAAGCTAGAAGGGAGTAGGCACAGTGAGGCTGGACCCCCAGGTGGGCTGCCATCACTGCCTTAAATGAGAAGTACTGAGGGAGAGCAAAGGCCCCAAGTGAGGCTGGTCAGACAAGGTAGACAAGGCTACCCATGAGGTTATTCCTGGCCCCAGGGACTTCTCCCCCAACAACAAACAAACAACATCAGAGTCATGGCAGGTGAAAGACTGGGGGTGAACTGGGACCAGGAAAGAGTAACTGGAGGAAACAATACTTTGATATCTCTTGAATAGATATTTTCTGTTTGTCTGAGAATTAAGCAATGGCTATAGCAACTCAACTGGTCCCTGATTAGGATCAAACCTCTATAAATCATAACTATCACACCTTAAAGATGCAAGAATAAATAGCCTGAACAGATGAACTCTCCCTTATCACCATCTTATGCTTTGACCCTAAAACAGATACACAATACATATAGACAATACAATTGTGTACAAAATTTATACTTATGTAAAAATATATCTGTTGTATATAAACACATATATATGCTCTGCACATTTACATAGTATACAGGGTTTGCCTCTAAGAATATCAGCCTTCAATCTAAAACCTTCCTGACATTGTATTTATCTTAATTTTTGCAATTTCTGTAACAATGGAGCTTATCCAAAGTAGCAGGGGGTCACACTAAAAGTTACTGGAACAAAAATGAATATTAAATGCCAACATCCATGTGATGGTCAGCAGAACTTAATTCAACCAATACATCTCAACTCACCTATACAGACAGATAAATCCTAATATCACCATTTCTCTTAATCAGATAAGTATACCCTGGTGTGTACCTTTGTTGATCAGGCCTGTTTCAGACTTGAAGGGCTTGTTCTAATGGCTCATAATCAAGTCTGTTGTTGGCTTGTTTTCTTTTCCAAATAGATAGCTTCTGCCCCTTCCAGCATGAGGAAGATGGCTCCTGGATATTGTGGGATGGCATAAACTTTCTCAAAAATTCCTGTTAGATTGAAATTTCAGATGCCCAGAGACAGACTTTTTGAAAGGTTAATTAAAGTACTTAACGATTTGAATTATTAGTGACGACAAATGCCCTTTTTTATTTTCAAAGCTCTTCAGGCAAGATTGTTTATCGTGGGTCCTGTGACCCAATCTCAATCTCATCATGTCAGTTTAAATAACTTATTTCAGCCCCCACTGCAAAAACAGGTATGATGGTTTGATATTTCACAGAGTTCTTTGAGTTCCATCACTAAAAAAAGTATTATACAACCTAAATGATATTATAGCAAATATTTTTGGCTCCCAAGTAACTCAAAAATAGCTGATCAATTCAATCTAAAACGTGAAGTGACTGCTGCCTAAAAAAGTGCTTCTGTAAAAACTACTTGACGTTCCTGCCATGTCTATTGTGCCTCAGTGACTTTTGTTTTTTATTTGTTTCTTTCAATAACTCTTTTTCTAACTGCCAGACCTGTAGATCTGCCCTGAGAAATAACAGTTGAGCTTGTTTCCTTCCATTACATACATCACCATTAACAATATGGGTGCTGTAGGCCAGATTGATGCTTTTTTAAGCCTTCGGTGATACCCATGTGACTCTGTTAACCTTTAGTGCAATTACAGAAGTTAAACTAATTTTGTTAGAAGACAGTAGGGTTGCTCAGGTAAAATAAACTGAGCACAGATTCTTGCCTGCAAAGTCTTAAAGATGGAAGAAAATAAAGAAAAACAGCTTGATGTTCAGGGATGTTTTCCAATCTTTGAAGATTATACACAAAACAATTTTTCTTATAATGGAGCAAATTTCAGCTGAAAATGTAAGAGACAATTGACACCTCTAGAGTCACTTTTCATTGGAGAACACTTAAGTGTGTAGGCTAATCCTCAGTAAGGAGTAGGTCTTTGGCTAATATTGAACAAGTAAAGGCCATTTAAAATAATTTTTGCATATGCATACCAAGCAACAAGTAATGATCTTGCTAATGGGTACTCAACCCTGGCCTTCAGGCCAGAACTGGCTGGTGGAGCCATGCCATTTGGCTTGCCAGGGTCCCCATGGGTCTATAAATTTGATCGTGGGGGAGTAGTGGTAGCATTAATTGCCACTCCTCTGCTGCCAAGTTTCCAGACCTCTGTGGGGAGCCCAGTGAGTCAGACAGCGTGGCCCTACATGTTAGATCAGATGCAGAGGGCCATGCTGGGGCAGTGCAGGGGCCAATCTAGGCACATCACCCCTAGGAGGGATCTGCCTTGTGGACTGTCCCTATGCTACTCATTTAGCCTGCAGTAATTAGAAGTTGAGCACTACTCATCTAGATGAATCCAAGAAGGCCTTACCTGCTAAGTACTGCAATGATACCATAAAGGGAGGAAAAAATTATTGTGCTCTTTTACCCATATGTACCCTGAGGGATTGGTGGACTGGGCACAGTGGAGAGAGAAGCCATCATGATCTGAACATGAGAACTTAGGAAAGAAGCGAGAAGGGGAAGGGAAATGTCAATGTTGCTGGAAGGTCCAACAACATGAGAGCTCTTAGTAAGTACCTGCAGAGCAACTTAGCCCCAATCAGGATTGCTGAAGCATACAGACATTCTTTTCCTATGGTAAAGAGGAAGAGGAAAACATCTCCTGGGGTCCAGACAGCCCTGGCTAAAGCCATAGGAAAGAGTTAAGGAGAGTAGAAACTGAAAGAAACAGAAAAAGAGGGACACTAAAAGTGAAAGGAGGGAGTCAGGAATAAGGTAGGGTAATGTTGACATCCCTTTTTCTTTTTATTCCTCATTTTTAAAAAAAACAAAAAACCAAAACTGAGGAAATTAAATACTAAACTAACAAAATCATAAATGTAATTGCTACACTTTAAGGTTAAGAATTGAGAGAGTCCAGAGAAGAGCCACGCGCATGATCAGAGGTCAGGAAAACAGACCTTACAATGACAGGCTGAGAGCCATGGAGCTCTTTAGTCTGGAAAAGCGCAGGGTCTGGGGTGTTCTGGTGGCCACCTATAAGTTTATCAGGGGTGACCACCAGTACCTGGGGGAACGTTTGTTCACCAGAGCGCCCCAAGGGATGATGAGGTCGAACGATCATAAACTACTACAAGACTGTTTCAGGCTGGACATAAGAAATAATTTCTTTACTGTCTGAGCCCCCAAGGTCTGGAACAGCCTGCCATTGGAGGTGGTTGAAGCACCTACATTGAACACCTTCAAGAGTAAATTGGGTGCTTATCTTGCTGGGATCCTATGACCCCAGCTGACTTCCTTCCCCGGGGGGCTGGACTCGATGATCTTCCAAGGTCCCTTCCAGCCCTAATGTCTATGAAACCTATGAAATTTAGACACAAAATAGGAAACATAAGCACTGGGAACCACACTTCTTTCTTTTTAATAACTTTTGTATATACTATCACAGCAGTACACAGTACTTTAGGAAAAAACATAAACCCTTTCACTTTGTGGACCTCAGTTTGAAAGGCACTGGTATAAAGGGGAAGTCGAGATAACTGTAAAATATATGTAAAAAACCAAAAAGTGACTTTAGGGGCTCTGAATCAGCAGGGTAACCTTTCTTCATTTTGCTTCCAACTCCATTTTATTTTCAAGTAATGCAATGCCTTCCCATTTCCTTCTTCAGTTTTAGGGTTAGCATGAGAGAACTAAATAGGCAGGAAAACTGGTGTAATTATTCATTGTAAATTTAAGCCCTTGTTCGGCTCTTGAAACACTGATGAACAGACAGACTTTTAAAATTTGTCTTAAAATTCCAGTCTGTGGATTATATGCCAATGTTTTGCTTTGACTACTTGTTATCTGGGGTTTGTGATCAGCCACTTAAGTCTCATAACATTATTTCCATTTGCTATAGGGAAAAAGAATTATTTTAGGTAGGGAAGCAAGAAATAGAGAACAGTGGACAGCAAATATTCTTCATGCAAGAATAATCTTGATCAGAGACAAACATGGGCGTTTATAAGAAAACAGCCATTCCCCAAATGTTCATCAGAACAAATAAGAAATATTCACAAACAACAGCGAGTTCAAAAATGATCAAATCAAACAAATGAGTATTCCCAAACACTATTTTACAGTAAGTAGAGAGCTCCATGTTACCACAAATAGGGATATCCTGTCAGGTCTTGCCTGGTATGCAGGAGAAGCTTCTCCTAACCAACATAATGTCTACAATGCCACCAAAGCTGAGAAAAAGTAAAGTGATGTCTATACAAGCTGCTGACTTCTCATATTTCACTTCTCTTTTACTTCTGAGCTGTTAGTGATAATCTATGAGATCTAAAAGGTAATGTTATTTCAGTGACAACAGGAGGCTGCATCAGCTGAATGTCCTGCATTGTTATAAAACATTAAAACAAATGGATGATGATAGAAAGAGCTTTGCCACAGATCCTCCTTTCACCACAAGTTCATTACTTTCCATGTATTCCTATAGTCTGTAATCATAATGTTTACGAGAATTTTTTTCCACCTTGTATAAATTCACAAATCATCTAGGATTTGTGCATAAAAACTCTTAAAACATCTGTATTCATCTTATTCTCCACACACTTTTTTGATATATGTATAGATAATATACACACACACACACACACACACACACACACACACACATTTATGCCTGATTCTTCAATGAAACCTACATGCTTTATGCTTCAAGGCGGAGGCCAGTAGATTCCAAACTACGAGCCAAACTGGCCTTCAGATATGCAAATCCACATCAGACGACAGAATTTATTCCTGCCAGGCTAGCGTGTCTTCTGCATTCCTGGTGGCATCTTACAAATAATATGGTTAAAAGAGAAGTGGAAAGGTTTAGCAAAATACATAGCATATAGCTTTCCTATTGCCTGTAGCTGATCATAAGCTATTCCAGATCAGATGCTGAAATAGCTCTCACTGCTCAGTTTGCTAAGTCATTTAGGGATCTAACAGATTTTATTGATTTCTTCACACTTTCTACATAGGTTTGCAATCCAATTCCAGATTCAAGGGCTTCATCTGCATTTCATTGACCTTCTAGGATTAGCGAGTGACTTTTACTTACTTTAAGTATGCCCTTTTTCATTTTTACAAATAGAATATCCTTCAGTTTTATAGCTGGCAAATTCTTTATTTAATAAAAAGAACAAGGATGATGTAATACTAAATTAAATATTCTTCAATCAATGGCACACTGTGTATACACTGTATTTCTGAGCTATGTGCCTTAGCAATTATAATATGCAAGCATCTCCTTCACTGTTTTGAAGATAGAAATACTGCAGAATAGACAGAGGAGGCAAGGAGACCAATGCTATGCAGCATGTCAGTAGCAGAGTCAAGAAAAGAACGCAAGGGATCTGAGCCTGTCCCATTGTCCATTCTCTGCTTCATGCTGTCACACTACATGGTTTTTCCATCTAATAATTTCTGCTAAATTTACTTCTTCTTGTGTTGCTTTATTTCTGGCTGTGGGGAAGTCAGGGAAGGGCCAATAATCCCTAGATTGGGCCATTAGAATGAGTCCCATGGCAGACACAAACAGCTTGAGCTAGGGTTCTTGGGTTTCCAGTTTCTGACAGCATGCAGAGTTTGACACTTTGGTAGCCTAACTCAAATCAATGCTGTCAAGACATATGGGCCCCAACTTTCTATTTTATTCTAGCTCATCATTCTAGCTCTAGAAAAGACAAGACTGGAGGGATTTCAGAACAAGCTTCAAATACACAAAGGGGATAAAGAGGATAGTGATCAACTCATCTCTGTCATCTAACAGCTATGGCTACCTCCATGCCAGCAGTTCTCAATCAAAGCCAATGATTTTCAGCCATGGTGCTGTGGCACCCTAGGCTGCCTCGAGATCCTTTCAAGGGTTCCCTGGCATGCTGTGCAATATTAGCACTGTTAGGTGTAGGGTGGCCATCATATAGGACAGTTTGGTTGTCCTCTGTCCTCTATTGATACGAAACTGGATGTCTTTATGTCCTCTATTCTTCTGTTGAAGAGAAAAACAGAGTACATAAAGGCATCAGGTTTCGTATTAATAGAGGACAGTGGACAGAGTAGCAGACAACTGGAAAGTCCTCTATGATGGCCACCCTAGTTAGGTGTGTAAACAGGCTTCATATGATAAACCCATAGATTTCAAAAAGGAATCTATAGCATTAAAAACATTCTGATCTGTTGTGGTCTTTCTGAATACCTTGATAAAAACGAGTGAAAACTAAGAGTTGTCACTGTCTGAGGGGTGTCTCGAGTCTAATGAGGGATGCCTCAAGTCTAAGAAGGTTGAGAACCACTGATCTAAGCATACCACTGGACCCATCTGTAGCCAAGCTCTAAGTTACAACCATATTTGCTCTGATCTCACTGACTGGAATGCACACCTTAAGGATCTGAAGCAGGTGTTACTACATTTGCAGCACAATCCTAAAACTGGAAGCCACTTAAATCAGCAAATCAGCAGAGCCAGATTGCTATAATACCAGCCCTGAGACAAGGAAAACAGAATCCCTCTGGTTGTCACCTATAACTCCAAGCTTTAACACCACCTTAGACATAACATTAATGACCTCCAACCTCTGCTGGAAAACATCTCAAGGTGGCCAGGGGGAACGAACCTGCCCTAGATTACAGGCTGCCCCCCAGCCTCAGATGGCATCTCTCCAGCAACTGATTACTTAACTCCAATACTTCCCAAGGCAGCAGACCTTGCTTCAGTCCCAGATGCCACCCATTCCACCTGATCAACACATACCACATCATCATTTGACCAAATAACATAGACTATAACATCCAAGGTTTAGTCACTTGTCCCTCTACCAAAGTCATATACAACATCGCCTGCTTATAGTGCCCCTCTCCTGTATACACTGCACAGATGGGGAGTTGTCTACATGTAAGAATGAATGAACACTGATCTGACATCAATTCCAGAAAGAGACACAAGCCTGGCAGGTCCTTTAATTTCCCTGGACAGTCCACTGTTGACCTCAGGGTGAGCTCTTCTTATTCCACAAAACTTAAAAAAGAAAGTTGAACAGGAAATTATGGAACGAGAAATCACCCACAAGAGGATTGGTATAGATGATATCTATTATCTAGATTCCCTTCCAGCCCCAGTTTTTATGATTTTATCACTATAGCATGATAATTTTTCAATAATGCATTAAGCTACAAGACTTTCAGCCTTTCCTTGTAAGTCTCGTCTCTCAGGGGCCTGAGAGACAAGATGTACGCGGAAAGGCTGAAAGAACTGCAGTTATTTAGCCTGAAGAAAAGACTGAGGGGGGGATTTGATATAATCTTCAAATACCTCAACAGTAATTATAGCAAGGATGCTTAGAAACTTTCAGATACTTGATTGGGATGTTTTAGTTTGGGATGATCCTGCCTTGAGCAGGGTGCCTGGACTAGATGACCCTACTAGGTCCTTTCCAGGCCTCCTTTCCGATGATCCTATAATTAACAGCTGAGATGTGTTTGTCTTGTCATCCTGTTTCTGAGGGGGGGGGGGAGAGGGGGGAGGTAGGGACTGGTTCACTAAGGCATATTATTTTTGTAGTTTGCATTTATTTGGTTTGATATAGTTTGGGACTTTTTCCATATTTTTTGTTTTAATATGGACTTGTTACTTTTTTATTTTAACTGTAGGGATTTCTCATAGAACAGGAATTCCTATTTACTCCCAACCTCAATAGTGAGAGCCATTACCTTTTTTATTTTAAGTTCTTTGGGGCCAGTGACCAGGAATTTGACTAAAGCCAATATGGCTACCCCAAGATTACAATCAGGTGTACTTTCAAATCTGCCTCTTGACAAGTATTTGGGATGATTTTAGAAAAAGGATGTTTCTTGAAACCTAGCTGCATTTTTTCTTTTTTACCAGCAATTACTGGTGCTCTTTTCATTGTCCTTTCTGTCTCCCTTGAAAGAGCCCTAACATAACATCTCTTTTATAGATCTTTCTGCTGATGTCCTAACACTCTTTGCAGTAAGTGACCCTCCCAGACAGCAAGCAGCAGTAAAGAACAATAAAAGCAGATCACTTTAAAACTGGATCCAAAGGTATCAAAGATATTATTTGTTTATGCAGGTATCTGAGGGCTGCTCTAGACATTCAGGTAAAAGTATGATAGGATCTGATTCATGATCCGCATAATCGTATCTCTTGCCATGTCACACATGCAGAGCAGGAGGCATGATTGTGGGATCCAGTATCAGATCCTTTCATACCTTATCGTCAGTGCAGGGAGAGCCCAGAACTGTGACCCCAGGCACCCCCTTTGCTGGCATACTAGTAGCAAGCTACCACAGCTGTGAATCCCGCAGTGCTGATGGGACTCCCAGCTGCAACAGTGACTCACATGCTGCCATGGCCGGGAATCTCATCAGTGTCCAATGTGGAGTGCTGCTGTGGCTTGGAGTCCCATCAGCTGACAGGACTCCCAGCCTTGGCAGCTTGTGGGGTGCTGCTGATGGGACTTCCAGCCATGGCAGCATGTGAAACACTGCCACAGCTGGGAGTCTTATCAGCTGACAGGACTTGCAACTGCAGCAGCACCTGGTTCACCCCCATGGCTGGGAACCCCATCAGCTGACAAGCCTCCCAGTTTTGTATGCTGCACATTCAAATTAAAGCTGAATAGAAACCAACTATAAAGATACTATACATTTTCCAACTCTAACTTCATATCTAGCTGGACCATTTTAATGCGTGGTCATTAACTGCATGTGTAGCTGGTCTAAATTAATTGCACAGTTAACAGATAATTGCATAATACATATACATGGGGCTTGAAAATTATATATGTATGTATGTATGCATATAGATAGATATAGATATAGAGATATCTATATATGGCAGGAGTGATGAAGATACAATCCATGGGCTGGATCCAGCATAAAGAATGGTGGCAGAGTTAATTACCCCAACCCCAAGAACTGCAGCAAGAGTGCCATGGGCCAGATTAGAAGTACATAGCTGTGGTCTTCTGGCCAAAGGGGCTGCTCATGGGGTCAGAAATTTGTTCTCGATGTTGGTCTAAGAGCTACAGCAATTCCACTGCCAAATTCCAGCTGCACTAGCCAGATGACAATGCTCCATGCTCTGGATCCAGCTTGTGGACCGGAGCCATGCCATTCATCTGGCCCATGGAAACAGGTAAGCTGGGTACCACTGTATTAATGCATCAAATGCTCTCTACTACATAAACTTTAAAACAGTGCATATAGAACCATTAATTCTACCACATATCAGGCAATATCTGATTATTCCCTACATTACTTGCACCAGTTTGAACAAGACTTCCTGAAGAAGAAATTTAAAGTGATCTTGCTCTGCCCCTTGTTATAAATCATGAAAGAAGAACAATGAGTACAGCTAATTTGATTTCAGACAGTAGGAACAAACATTCCTTTATGACTCTTCCAGTTGTGTGGAAACAATAGACGTATTTTACACCTTATTCCTTTCATTAATATGTCATCAAGACAAAGGTAGATAAAGATAGAATTCAAGCCAGAAACCCACCTATTATTCAAACTGAGCTTTTGGCTCTAATATTGAGTTTGGGAAAACACATCCTTTGGTTCCTTAAAAGCATCATTTAGTGCACAGTACTGCCCTGATAAAGATGCCACAACAAACATTCTGATCCAAATATTGCGGCAGTACACAATTTGAGCAGCCTACATGCACACTGGGGAACATATCAAGGCCTGCCATCCTACCCCAGGCTGCAGAATGGCTTCAGAGCTGTTCCATGCCTGAGACTGTTCCTCACCATCTGGAGATTTGCTCTGCAGGGAAATGAATGGTGAATTCACACAGAACCAGCTCTGGGCAAACTCTGGATGGGCTCCAGAAATCCTGCTCTCTCATATACAGCACATCTTGTTATAAGATTTGCAAAGACTCTACAGGCCCCCTGGTGGGCAAAGTTTACCCCTCCTGCATATCAGCTGGCTTCTAACTGAATATAATTGAGGCAGATGACAGTGCAGCAACGTACTACATCACCATATGGCATGCTATGACAACATAGCAGTCACATGTGTCTACATATGATCACCAGCTATGTTGTCATAGTGGTGCACTCCCCAGATATAGCGCACTGCTATGGTAACGTAGCAGCAAAATCTACCTGTGCACTGCGTGCACGGTACAGTAACCACCTGTAGTGCACCGTGCTTTAGTACTTCCAAAAGGAAGTACAAAAGCACGGTTATGTGTAGATGCATCCATTGTACTGCTGTAAGTGCTAGCTTCCAAATGAGATCTAAAACTAAGCATTTGTGGACACTAAATGCTTTAGAACATTTTTCACAAGATTATGTACATGAACTCCTTAAAGTCTTAGCCAAATTCCCACTGAGGTAATTACTTCCCATCTATTTAAAATTCACCTTGTTGCAGTTAAGTATAGGATTTCTCCAGTCCTTGTCCTACACCATCTTGTACTATTGCTGTGCATAGTTGAACTGCCACATTCCACTCCACAGATAGCCCACATATTAGTTGTGTTTTCTGGGATACAGTCACCATGGTAAAAAATTAAGTGACCTTTGTAAAGTGCTTCAGGATCTCCCAAGAGATGAAATAAAGGGAAAATTCACATTTGGTGGTAACTCATAGCTTAATGTGCATAAACATATACCATGATTTAGAAAAAAACCAAATCTGTAGCCAACTGCAAATATAACAAATTATAGTAGCTGGTACTATAGTTGAACTACTTGAGCTGAAATAAAGTATTGGCCAATAGACATGGGTAAACAGTTCTCATCTCGAAGAGTCTGATGGGATCCTAACACCAGAAGTGTTCAGGATATTGTTTTAAATACAATGCATATTTTAAGATGCACTTCTGTAAAGGTATAATAGAATTATATGGGAAATAAACAGATTTCCCATCCCACAGGGCATGTTTACATGAGATGCTTGATGTGCAGTAGCCTAATAATACTGCGCGGTAGTGCGTCACAGCATGGACAGTGGTAATATGCTACTGCACAGTACTGTCACTAAAAAGGTATTCACCAGCACTAGTGCACAGTAACTCTAGTTACTGTGCATTTAGTTAATACTTCATTAAACAAGTACTAATTTAAATGTGCAGTAACTATCATGCATTAAATGAATGAGTCAGGGGTGGGAAATTATTTTGGACGGAGGGCCGCTTACTGAGTTTTGGCAAGCAATTGAGGGCTCCTTGACAGGCAGCCAGGGGCAGATAAATATTAATTTTCTAAATTTTTAGGGGCCCCATGGGCTGGATAGAATGGTCTGGTGGGCCACATGTGGCCCATGGGCCGCATTTTGCCCAACCCTGCCAGTGAGTAGAAACGCCTACAGACTTTTTTGAAATTTCTAAATCTCCCTATTCCACATTAGGTCTAAAACAAGCCCTTTTGACATTGTTTAGGTATAAGCCAAAAAAAGAAACTTAACTTTAGGTAGCCAAATAGCTTGGTGGCTTGGGCACTTGGCTCTGAATAGGTAGAGTATTGACCTTGACCTTGACTTCCTCACATCCCAGCTGAATGTCTTAACCACCTGACAATTGGTCATTCTGGTGTGAGTCCCTTTCTTGAGCAGATATTTCATTTTGGAATTTGGAAACTAACCTATTAAAATAATGCTAAAATGATAATTTCAAGCTAAAAAAATATTGATTTCGGACAGATTAACAAAAATAGTGTTTCCTCAAAAAATGTTTATTATCTCAAGGGAGTATATACCCACTTCCTTCTAAGTATGTGTATAAATAAAAATAAAAGGTTGAATTTAACTTATCAAGTGAAGTCACCAATCCACTGATTTTATAACGATCCATGCATTGATATAGCTCTTGAATTTAATTGAATGTTAAGGGATTGCATATGTTTGCTATTGGGAAAAAGTGGTGCAAGTTTGATATTATCATCAAATTGTGTTCCTGGTGGGATGACAGGATCTGTACAATAGCTTACAATAATACAGTGTAGCTGAAAACAAACTTGAGTTTCAGAGAGAGTTTCAGTTCACACTTGATATCCAACAAGAAGAAACAGATTTGGACAAACTATACATGTATTATAAATAACCATAGAATGACTGATTGGAGATCTTGAAATACGTTGAATCATGAAATAAATGTAGCTAAGAGCTTGTTTTGTTACTGGCTGAAAAACATTGCCTACTTTCAGTCACTGAACACTGGAACTGAGTAAGACTGATTTTGAAAGGGTCCTATTTGTATAAAGTTTTTTTTCCCCTTTCTTGTCTAGAAATAATCAGTGTCTTTAATCCTCATTTCAAATTACTATAAAAATAATCAAGCCCTTTACTGACATTTCTTTTTCACTATAGTGCAGTTATTCTCAACCAGGGTGCCATGGCACCCCAGGATACAACCAGATCCTTTGAAGGGTCCCACAAGGTATGAGGAGATAACTAGATAAAGGAAGGCTTAGGCTTGTCCCTGCCTGGCTGATCCCTCACCCCAAATGCCAGGCCCCTCTGCAAAGAAGTAAGCACTGTAATATATGAATTAGTTTTTTAAATTTGGTGCCAATCAATTCAGAAAGGTTAGGGAGGGGTGCCTTGAATCCAGTGAGAGGTACTTTGAATCCAAAGAAGTTGAGAATGACTGCTATAGAATAATAACAAGTTAGACTGTAAGCATTTTGGGACTTGTGCTGTCATTTTGTTCTGTATTTGTACAGTGCATAGCATTAGTGTCCTTGCCCAAGACTGAGGCTTGTGTAAAAGGATGCCACAGTATAAAGAAAATACAAATAAGGTTTACAACGGCCTATGTTTTAAATAGGAAATATATATCATAGTTGTCTGGAACATCACTTTCTTAACACCACTGAATTGAGCGTGGTTCAGTGACTGAGGCCATATACATTTCTTCCAGGAGAATCACTGGTCTTCCAAAAGAAATTGCCAGCATACAGGTGTTAATTCAGTTTCTTGTGAAGGAAACATGCCCTATCCACAAGAAAGATCTTCCTTTTTGACATGTGGAAGATCTGCCCTGCAACCTCAACTCCCCTGTGATCAAGAGGAGTTCAGATGCAGGTTGTCTTATGCCTTCCCCAGACTAAGGGTACTTTGGTTTAGCATGGGCATTTCCCCGCAGCTGGAATCCTTTCAATCAAGGCAGGAGCTCAGCTGCCACTGTACTCCAAAGTCTTCCCAAAAGTAGGAGGGCCCCAGTTCAGGAAAGGCTCAGAGAGCAGCTTTCCTTCCACCTTCCTGAGACCTGGGGCTCCCTGATCTAGGAAAGGAGTAGAGGTATTTCACCACAGATGGAATGGAGGAATCCAGAAGCTGCTGCTATTCTAATTGGGTCACACCAGTCTGGCCAAGGTGTGGGGAGCATGGGGAGAGGGAGCATCTGAAGACTGGCACGCCTGTTAATGGCCTGAATCAGGTCTCTTGTTCAAGGTTGAAGCTGTGCAGATTTGGACACAGTAATTTTTTTTATCAGAAGTTTCTGATGAATTCTAATCATTGTATTTTCTTTTCTGGATTACTGTTAAGTGATGGATGGACCATCATGAGGCCCTCCAATCATTAGGCCTTGTTAGCCGAGATTGGTTACTAAAAATGAAACCTTCAATCACTTTCTATTTCAAATCTGAACTAGATTCAAAATGGTAAAAACAACAACAAAAGAGGGTTTTTTAAATGGAATTTTAAAGTAACCTAAACCAGAAAGTATCAGTGATTCCAACACAGCTTGTTCTTCAGATATTTCCAACATAATTTTGGAAACCAATGAGATATACAGGATCCAACTTTTAAAATAGGAAACATTGGTGCACCCTCCACAATACAATATTCTAGTTAATTTTAAATAGAAATTAAGAGGCAGAGAGTATCAAGATCACATATTTCAATTTTTGATAACAGTTAAGCAACAATAAAGCATAACAGTGGATACCCCATTCACAGGTTGGCTGAGGACTTATTGGACTTACATGTACAAATGAAATCTTGTTGGCATATTTAAGTAATCCTACACAACTACCAGAGAATACTTACATTCATTTTTAAAAAGTCACAATTTTCTTACAGTTTCCCTCATAAATTGTCACTGAAACACTACAGAAGTGCAGCGGTCCTAAAATATCAGAAAAATATCTTGATAAAAAAAATCTTGTTTATTTGAACTACCATTTCCTTGAAACAACCTTTCTAATTTTCTGTTAATTTTAGAGGTTTCTGAGTCATACAATTGCTTATATCTTTAAAGATTTTTTTGCTTATTCTTTATACTGAACATAACTTTATTCTCTAGCTTAAGTACATCTATCGCTTTTCCTCTGAGTATGATGGTGATGGGAACAGCACACAAACCTATGAGAATAGCATATTTTTCCCATTATGCTACTATGATTTTCCTCCAGTTCCTTATTTGTGCTTTAAGAGCACTGGCCAACCCAAGAGTAGGCAGCAACTTTGATAGACATTTGAAATACTAGCACACACAAAATATTAAACTGTAGTCATGTCTGTTATTCCGATAATACAGAATGCTTTAAAAGTATCAATCTGTAATTTAGCAGCCATATATTAAAATAATTAGTTCTCTCCTGGTTTCTTTTTTAATATACAACTCCTTACTGTCTTCTAAAATATTTCCTGATAGACTATTCATATTTATTATTCACTATTACCAGGTTGATTTATTTGAGCTATATCCTGCAATTGATTTATATATATATTTCTTATTGACTTCAACTTGACTTCTTCCATGAGGATATGGCCCTAATTTAAATGGCTAGTTTAAAACCCTTTTTCTTTTTCCAATGCCTTCAAAATATCTAATATATTTTGAATTGCGCATTTCTCTGAATGTATTTCCTAGCCAACTGTAAGTTTTTCAACATGGACAAACCTGAAAAGCTCTGCTTTCCACTCCTACCCCATTTTTACAAAGGTATTTATCAAGTTATAAAGCCAGAAAATGTATGTATTTACTAGTGCAGAAATACGTCTGTGTACATAACATATAGGTTGCCTTCTGCTAAGTTAAAGTGGTTTATGAGAAGCTGTGGAAATAATTTTTGTTTACCTAAGATATTGAAACATGGCTTGTCTTAAATTTGAAGTTTGTGGCCTGTGGATTTGACAGACAGAAGTAAAAAAGTTGATGTTCTTTTCAAATTTCAAAACCACTTGGTTTGATTTTTTTTTTGGTATATTTCTGAATGTAAAAATCTTTTTGGAGAAAATGGATACAAAACTCATTGCTCTGTAAGGAGTTATTCTATTCAGTTTAGGAATCACATTCAATCATCTAAAGCGCAAAAAAAAATTGGAGTCCTGCTTGAGGACCAGACCTTAATACAACTTTATTTTGTAGTTACAAACATTTACATAGTGTTTTGTAGCTACTATGCAAATAAATGCTATGGCGTCCTAGCTAAGTTAATTGATTAATTTACTAGAACTCAAGAGTAATATATTTACCCCTATGTCTGTCAGATTAATTGATATCCTAATTCGGTCCTTTTGGTCAATCATTCTCCTCTTAATCTGTTCATGTAATTAATTAAATATGATTTGTGTATGTGAACACAGATATGCTATTGCTTAGAGCATCATGACTCACTGCCCTCCTTGGTGGTTTTGAACTACTGTAATATAAATAATAAATAATACATGGCACTTTCAATACCAAATCTAAGGGTATGCCTAAATGTTTCATTTCAATAGGTAGTGTCACAGCTCCACCACTTGAAATGGATAGCAAACAAGCATTCAAAGCACTTCAACTGCTCTGAAATTGGCCAATGTGGTGGAAATCTCTCCTGTGTCAGATGAAGTTGAAGTGCTAATTGATTGGGGTGCAAGCATTTGAATGAACACTAAAAGAGTAATATGCTTTGACAGGAGTAATGGGATAACTTGAGCAGTCATCTCATTTGATAACTTATCTTATTTGATATCCTATTATCCCATTTGATGTAAGCTGCACTGTTCAGTTGAAGACAGTAATCCCAGGGCATAATAATGATGAAGTTGTGCTTAGGTTTTGTGCAAGCTGTCTGCTGTCCGCAGTGGGTTGAACATATACATAGATACAGAGGCTGCGCCACATGAGGAGGAGCTGTGGCACGGTGCCGCTACACTTTGTGTCACACGCATGCCCCTGCATATGTGCTTTGTTGTGAGATACATTGTCCCGCTGTGGGCAAACTGCCAAGCTCCTCCTGGCTCCTGGGCGTGCTGCTCTAACAAGGCTTCATGTGCTCGGAGGCGGAAACAGGGCTGTGTGTGTATAGATGCCTTCCTAAGCACTGCAACATGGTGCCCTTAATAGTTTTTAAAACAGCTGCAGAGCCTTATGTTTGTATTAAACTGTAGAACTAAAGTTTTAAAAGGTGCACTGTAAGCAATTAAGGAAGTCTGAAATGAAGTTTCAGAAAATAACAGAGGAAAAATAGTGCAGAGCCATTGTTTAAAAATGTAATGAGTGCTAAGAACATCTACATGTGCGCTTTCATGTGCATTAGCCTATTTCAGTGCGTATTAAAGCATCATAAAAAAGCATGCTCTTTAGCTAATGTGCATTAAAATAGGTTAATGAGCATTTTTCTAGTACGTCACACTGGAGGTACTAGAAAAATGCAAGTGCATTATGATGCCTAAAGCACCTTAGCGAATGTGTAGATGCTCCCACTGTGTATTAAGTGAACATGAGATAATTACTACCTCTTTGAAAGCCTGTTGCTGTATCTTTGCCAGAGTGAGTGACATCATAACTACCATAAATATAGGTTTGAAATAGGTGTGTGCGTGCAGGGTTTAATATCAGTATTTATGCCTCAGATCATTTGAATGATTAATATTTAACATCTTACAAATTGTTGTCCTTGTTTTTTATTGCTTTAGGGATAAAACGTGTTGCAGGCTATAAGGAAATGCAGCAAAAGCACTTTAGTCTCCCTCCCAAAGGAGGAAATACATGTTTAAGCAATAATAAAAGTTACAGTTTTAATAGATCTAGTAGATGATATGCTCATCTGCGCACACACAAGCACATGTACACACATAAACAATTACTAGTCATTAGCAGCCAAAAAGTATAATTGTAGTGCAATGACAATCTATATTATGAAGAATAACCATAATAATACTGCAGTCTAAAGGGGAAAAGAAATAAACTGAATTTTCACAAAATACCCATCTGCAGAAACAAAATAAAATTTCAAGTGTCTAACATACAACTATGTTATATTAACCAATCTAGTTCCTTTATATTTCAGTAACTTCGGTTGTTGCCTTTCTTTTGTCACTTCCAATAAGTTTCAAATGTTATGGATCCAATCCAGTGCACTATATCTGTGGACCATAAACATATATATTGAGAGGCAAAGATTGCTGGCTCCAAGGCAAGATGATCTGGATTGAAGAAATGTCAGTCTATTTGGAGAGATGAAAAACCTCCAGATAGAACCATGTATCAGGAAACTGTGGACCTGCAGTGAGGAGGGGTCTCCCGTAGTCTCTACTCTGTTCCTTCCTATGGCTACTGTTTTGACCATATGTGCACAGCCTGTCAGAGTTAGACTGAAGAAACAAGAATAATAGGAGAAAGATAACTGAAATAAAACCACATCAATTTAAAAGCAACAAGAATAAACTCCTCAACAAAGGAATGAAAAACGAAATGACTATAAACTGTATGCTTTTTGCCCTTAGCATTATTTTTTCTCTTGGGCTTTCCATACTTTTTCCATTCCCTTTTGTGTTCCCCTCTGCCTTGGCAAACATGTTATTGCTTATACTGTTTGTGAATGTTAGCTGTAAGCTGCTTGGGGCAGAAACTGTTGCCTTATTTTTCTGTATAGGTAATGCACTCCAGAAGTGTTGTACAACTAATGAAGCTAATAACGGTGGATAAGCAATGAAGAAAAGCGTTATGGGTAGAGTGGGATAGGTTCTAGTAAAGCTGAATATCGGGGACACAAAAACTTTTAAAAAACAAAAACAGGCTACTGTACACAGTGGTCACATCTACATGAGATGCTGACTGCACACTAGCTGAAAAATACTGTGCAGTAATGCATCACAGCACGGACAGTGCTAATATGCTACTGTGCAGTAGCATCACCTAAAAGACATACACCAGTGCTACTGTGAAGTAATTCCAATCACTGCACATTTATTTAGTACTTGCTAATACAAGCACTAAATAAATGTGCAGTAACCACTAAGCAGTAGCATCTCATGTAGACGCAACCAATGTGCACAAACATATTTTCTGCTAGAGTTGGCTGGAGAAAAATGGATTCATTTTGTGGAGGATTTTTGATACTCCGAATTTTGGTTTCATTTGTGATGTGAACCAAAATTTCTAAATTCTTTATAAAAAGGAATAGTGATGAACCTTGAAAGTTCTGGGATTTGAGGCCGAAAGAGCTGTCCTGGAACTGTGGACTCTAGAAACGTAGGCTCGTTGGTGAGGAATCATGATCATGGGAATCACTGTCGTCATTCCTAAAGTGGCTCTGAGAAGTCCTGCACGTCCCATCTGAGAGGGTCCAGAGGAGGGCCACCCACATGATCCGGGGACAACAGGGCAGACCTTACAA
>NW_017729032.1:232523435-232527499 GCF_001723915.1 Gavialis gangeticus
TACAATGAGAGACTGCGGGACCTGAACCTGTTCAGCCTTCACAAGAGAAGGCTGAGGGGGGACCTGATGACCATCTATAAACTTACTAGGGGAGACCAGAAGGGTTTGGGAGAGACCTTGTTTCCCCTAGCACCCCCTGGCATAACAAGGAATAATGGCCACAAGTTGTTGGAGAATAGGTTTAGATTAGACATCCATAAGAACTACTTCACGGTCAGGGCGGCTAGGATCTGGAACCAACTTCCAAGGGAAGTGGTGCTGGCTCCTACCCTGGGGGTCTTTAAGAGGAGGCTTGATGCCTACCTGGCTGGGATCATTTGAGCCCAGTTTTTTCTCCTGCCCAGGCGGGGGGTCAGACTTGAAGATCTACAAGGTCCCTTCCGACCCGACTTCTATGATTCTATGAGGTAGGAGCCTCAGATTTTTTGGGACTGCAGTGTCAAAATCTTCCAAGGAGAAAAGCTGAATGGCAGGCTGGCAAGACACCAAGCTGGTTTTCAAACTTGCCAGACTTTTGTCAAAATGTTATCAGAATCAAAACACCCTTTTACAAAAGGTCCTGATTTTGACAGTGGCATTGTTGGTTAACTTTTCCATCTGAAAATAGACTATGTTAACCAAGGCAGAGTGTACTACAGTTTGTGTTTAAAAATACAGGCAATAATTTGAGTCAACCCCTCCTCAAAGACTGATTTCTCTTATTATTAACCACATACTTTCTTTATTTGTTTTCCAAACCATCTACTCATTAGCTCTAAGTTTAGAAACAATAAAACACAGCTAATTTTTATGCAGACACCAGTTTAAATAGTGAATTTGTTAACAGACACTCACAACCCTCCCTACATTGTGCAAAATGATTTCTTCCAAAAGCCTGGACAAGACTACAAAGTTTTCTCAGAGGCTGGACCTTGTCACAGATTTGGTTTGTCTGCTTAAAGGAGGATGCGAGCCCTGAAGTTGAAGGTTACCCATTTTAATTATTCACTGTTATCCAATGGTACTAACTACTAGCTTGTGAAACTTTGCTGATCTCAGTTGCCAAGGTATCACGCAGAAGAAAAAGCCAGAATCCAAACCATTTAGAGTTTTTCAAATCAACATGAAGAAGCAAACAAGTAATGAATGCCGATCTCAGAAATACGCTCGTTGCATGAGGCACTATTAAACAAGACAGCAACCATAATCTGTTGAAACTGCAATTTCTTTTCTATATAGCATTAAGGTTCAGCCTCATCAAGAGTACATTATAGTAAACATTTCAAATGATATACAAAATGGCTTGCAAATACCTAGGTTGTTTTTTTTTTTGCATTGTACTTTAAATGTTAATAGTATGATTACAAAATATTTTTTCTAGAGACCTGTTGCTTCATTCAGTGCAGTGGGTAAATGCACAAAGGAGTAGATTTTAAAGTTGCATTGTCAGGTAAAAAAAATTTTATTTCCTAGGTTGAGTGCTTAACTTTGCAACTCTAAATAACTTTCTTTAACACAGCTATTTTAACACGTACTCTCAATTTTACGAGGAATTAGATGCGATTTGTGAAAAGTTCTTTTTGTTTGTTCTAAAACCAGCATGAGTTAACAAAATGTCCCAAACTTTATAACATATTACTGCTGTAAGACAGAGCTGGCACATAAACCTCTGTAATTTAACTTCTTCAATTTATTATAGCTGCTGGTGTTCCAGCAAGCCAGTTGTAAAAAAAAAAAAAAGGAAAATAATTTAACTCCTTGTTAAAAAAGTTATCCTAATCTTGCTTTTTTTTGTTTTGTACTTTAAAAATATATATATATATTTTACTTAACTATTGACTTAATTAAACTTAAGAGCAAAAAATATTTCTCAGAAGTTGTTTTTTAAACCTCTCTCAGACAATATATATATTCCTTGTTATTTGCTTAACTGTACGTTGTAATGCATCAAAATACAAAACTGTTAATATTCCATGTTTTAAAATGGTCTGAGAGAGGTTTAAAAAACAACTTCTGAGAAATATTTTTTGCTCTTAAGTTTAATTAAGTCAATCTAGAAGCTATTGCATGTTTTTGTTTCAGATTATGAAAATTAAATGAATGACTATAAATATAAATAGATTTATTAATTTTCTAAGTAGTGAATTCACTGTACAAAAACAGAAGCTGAGATATTTAGATTAAATTTTCCCTTAAATGTTCCTATGAAATCCACTTCAAGCTATGGATATGTTCATCCTTATGGACATATGACAGATTTTCTGTGGATTCAGATTTTGAAGAATTCTAAAACATTCTACAAGTTAGTGTCACTTTTCCATATTCGTGCAGGGAAATTGCCAGAGCCACAGAAGTTATGACTGCACAGCTCGGATATGAGGCTTATATTTCACTTGCCTCCACTAAGATTGTTTTTATAACTTGCTACTATATTGAAATATAAAAAACACAAACATTTTACCTACAAAGTTGTTACTTCCAGTTCTTAGGTCATTCATGCTAAATAAATCTTTATTTAAATCATTTACAGATCAACATGCCTGTAAATTGGTAAACTGTTTGCTCCTTCCTCCAGTGACACAGACTATTCTAGTTTATTAATATTTGGATGTTTCATATAATAATTGCTTTAGGTAACAACAAAATGTAGAATGTAGAAGTGTAGACATTGTTAGGAACATATAATTGTGGGTAAAAACACTTGACTTTCAAATACAGACAACAGATGGCAATTATTTCTCCTCAAGCATGTTGATAAACTGGAAATTTAATTTTTGTCAGTCACATTTCCATAGGAAGAAAACTGGTAACATATTCTTAAAGAATACATTTGACAATCTATCTGAACATAATTGTGTTTGAACTTTCAATATTACTAACCCCAAGCACTGGAAGACACATTCAAATCCCTGTTCCCCCACCTCTTAAATCTTGAATATATTCTAAAAAATCTTTTGTTTCCTGGTTTTTAAATATTTTGAACAAATACTTTCCGGATTTCCTCTAATAATAGAAACTTTTATTTTTCAAAAAGAAAACTGGCATTTTCATCCACTGACATCCAAGAGCTGAGATTTTAAACAACGTACCATATATCACAAGATACGAAGAAATGATGAGAATTTTCTTCAATCGCTCGCTTACCCTTGTATGAATCTCCACAGAATTCACTAGGGCTCTGCCTAGCACAGTGGCCCATTTCTGCAAATCTAGCAGCAGGAGTGGGGCTTAAATATTACCAATTTAAACTATGGAATTCAAACACAGACTACAGATAAACTCATTAAGAATTTTCTTAAATGACTAGCTGATTGAAGCCTTTGTGTTACAGCTTTTTTCTATAAGTCTGTGCGTTCGCAGATAAAGTAGATGCTAAGTGCAGATCTCATATATTGCAGAGCAAATTGTCCTAATGTTTAGTTTTTATTTTAAAATGTTCCAATAATTTAAAATTAGTTTAAAACAGCAAAGCACGTGTTAAGCAACACGAACTGCTACGTCAAAGATACAGGTTCAGATTTCAATTTGGGACTCTTGAAGCTTGATCATGCAGTTTTCTGGGACCACTGCCCAGATCAGCTTATTAGGGCAAAACTTCTAGTTTCAGATCTGCACTGTGAATGACTGTTGTCTTTGCTCTGCATGTGAAGCTCCTATTGCTATCAAGAAGAATTGTGCATACAGAAAAGGGCAGAGGGTTGATTTCTGCACCACTGAGGTCAATGGGAGTTTTGCCATTGAAATGGGAGCAGGATAGGTAAAATAAATATGTGTTGCTGATAAGAGACTCACAGAGCAGATCAGAGAGTGAGAAATCTGAGTATAGTCTCCAGCAGGAAAAGATCAGCACAAACTGTATCATTCTGAAGAACTCTGCATAGTCCAGTCTGGAGTAGCAGCAATCTTGGTGAATCCTACCATCTTGCTCAGCTGCAGGATGTGTGGAGTGAGGGACTTGCTATGATCACACAGATTAGAGAAATGACCTAAAACCAGAAATCTTAAAGTAATGGTTAATTATATTTGATTTATTTGTGTTTTGGGCCAATTCTCCCAACCTGTGTAATAATAGCACCCACCTCACT
>NW_017729032.1:232532499-232542793 GCF_001723915.1 Gavialis gangeticus
AACAGCAATCAGGCAATCACTGAGTGACCGTAGGAGCTCAGTGATTCAGAACCAGGCCTGTGGAAATACTTGCAGGGCTGGTGCCTGTGCTTGGATAGCATTGTCTCCCACAGAAACCTACAAGTTTCATTTTTATTAAGCTTTCCTTACAAAGCAATGGTCTAAGGTGATTGAACTGAGGGGAAAAGTTTAAAGAAAACATGGCAAAGTTTGGCAACACCTGAAGCTTAAAAAAGTGAAGTTCATAGAGGCCTCCTAGAACCTAGATACCCCTGGACTCTGTCCATTATCAGTTCTCATTACTTTTTGCAATAAGATATTTTCCCTACTATGCTTGGGTGCACTGTAAACTTCAGGCTTCCTTCCTTCAAGAATCACACAGAACACTTAAAAAAAAAAAAAGAATAACAAATCTGTGTAGAATCATGACATTTACTGAAAGTCAGTGACTCTCATTGACTTGAATGAAGCCAGGTTTATACTCTATGAATTCATTCAGATATGCTTAACATCCTGAATTACTGTCATAAGAAAGACAGAAATGCTATGTTAGTATATGTCATTAGTAAAACTTTGGTCCGCAAGGAACTTCCTTAAAAGCAGATGTAACACATTTTTATTCTGCAAGCCTAAGAGGTGAAAGGTTTTTTTTAATTGTTTATTTAACATGGTCCCAGGCCTTCCTTTTTATTGATTAAGAATTAGGATACAGAAAAGCAATTATTTACTGCCAAGAATTATAAGCAACAATGCCTTTGAACTGAATTATTTCTAGCAGTGAGAACTATTAACAAATGAACAACATTGCAGGGGTTTAATCAGGATACTGACTCTAAAGACAAAACTGGTACAAACAAAAGGATTTATGGAATCCTAACTAGAGCTGGGTGAATAATTCATAAGGAAACATCCATTTGACAACATTTATTTGTTTTCCTTTTGTTTGTTAATTGCCCAGGAACAGCCTGAAATTTTATAAAATTTATTCTTTTTGGATGAAATTCATTCCCTGTGCATGACACCAATAGTCCCACATAAGCCTTCAAAATAAGAGCATACTAGACCCCGCACCCCATACAAGGTTTCATCTAATCCAATGTCCTTCCTGGGAAAGGGCAGAGAGAGATACTTTAAAAGGGTCTAAAATGAGATTTAGTTGGAAATAGATGGATTGTTAATTTTCTAAACAAAAGTGAATTCTGATGTAGTTTAAATAATTCGTGGCTTGTAGCTTGTCAACAGTTCATTTTACGTATTGGATCACTAGAAGCTGTGTGAAAGAACAGCCAAATTACACAATATGGGTTTTGTTCCACAATTGCTTCACATGAACTTATCTCTTCAAATTAGATTTCATGTGTAAAAAATGAAATTCATTTTTACTTTCCATGATTGCTCTTTAAAATGTGCTTAACCTGTGGGGTTTTTGTTGGTAAACTGATCTGTCAGAATATCCAAAAGAACAAGAAATGAAAGGGCTCAAAGCACAGATATTTGAATATTTTTGCCTTCATTAATAAAACTCACAGAGGTATTTTAAACCATATTTTCCAAAGTGAATATTTGAAAATTTTTACTTCATTGAGGCTCCAAATCCACTCCTCTGAGGCTAGGGACAGACACGGCACACAAACTGGTTTAAGTGATCAGAAACTGGTTTAAACCTGTAACAGAACAGATGTTCAATGCATATAAACCATTTTGAAAATAACTGAAACCAGTTTGAGATAAACCTGGTTGAACGCAGTATCAGACTTAACTGATTTGGCTCAAACTGATTTATGCAGTGGGGGGCTTGCAGGGCTCTGGCCCACTTTGGACTCCAGTGCTGCCACAGCTCTGCCATCGCTGCAGTGCAATGCCCCCGCTGGGAAGGGGCTCACTCCCCCACATTATGACAGGGGCTGCTGCCACCAGTAAGGGCCCTGCCTCTTCCCGCTGCAGTGGTGAGGTGGGGGCATGGCCAAGCAGGGCCCCTGGGAGGGGGAAGAGAGTGCAGCAGTGAGGGTGGGCAGATCTGGCTTGGTAGAGAGGAGACTAACTCTCCTCCCTGCCCTGCTCTTCCTCAGGGGCTATGGTGCCTGCTGCTGCAGCAGTGAGGGGAGTGGGGCACCCAGCAGACCCAGCTCAGGTCCCTGCTGGTTGGATAGAGAGAGGGAATTAAACCCCTCCCTGGCCAAGTCAGCTCAGACTGACCATGCCTCCCCCCATAGCTTCCCTGCAGCCAAAAGCCTGCCCTAGCACCGCCTGGCTCCTGGCCTGAGTAACTGCAGGCATGTGCCTGCATTGCCTCAGACCAGAGTGAATATTTGTCCTGTTACAAACCGGTTTCAGCCAAGGCAGGTTAGACTAACCTGCAAAAACTGAATCAATTTAGGCTCCAGCTTTTTAAATCTCTGTCCCTAGCATTAATGAAGATAAAGTATATATCCGACAGTGGTACAACAATGGGTAAAACTAAATATAAATTATAATTAGATATCTTTGGTAAACCATCATATTAAATGTTCATTTTTCACTTTTGTGTTCAAAATTGTTTCTAAATTTGAGTTTCCAAATTATGTATGTATACTCAGGCTGCACTACACTGAATATCTGGGCACTGTATACCTACACTGTATGACTCTCATACTGGTGCTTCCCATGTCCTCCCCCGACCACCAGCACTGTACCATGCGCCCAGGTATCCTGATTCACCCTTAGCTTCCCAGCCACAAGCTCCTCCACTATACCTTGCCACTCAGACACACGAACCTGTTGACTCCCACAGCACTGCACACTGTGACATACTGGTCCTACGATGACCGTATGTCCCAGTTTAGCCAGAAAAGTCCTGGATTTCAAAGGCCAGTCCCAGCTGGCTGGTGAGAGTTAAAATAAGAATCCTGGAAATGCAAAGGCATGGGGTGCAGTCTGGCAAGGGGGAAGAGTGGTGCACCAGGTAGGCAGCCAGCTACTACTGCCCAGCCACCTGCCTGCCTGGTGCACCACACCACTCTGCCTCTGCCTGCAGCAGTGCCACTGATGTGGGAGAGTGGGCAGTGTCCTAGATGTCCCAGATTTCCCTATGGTCAACCTGTCAAACCCCCTGCTTGAGGCAGGATCATCCCTAATTAAGCCATCCCATACAAATCCTTGTTTAACCTATTACTAAAACTACACAGTCAACCCTGTTGCATATCTATAAGGCACAGAACCCTAACTTGCCACATGTAAAGCAGGGGGACAACAGCAGCCAGTGTTCTGCTGCTGCCAGCTGGTATTAAAATATGCTCAGGCGAACCAAGGAAGTGGCCATATCCATTGCTATAAAGGAAGGCAAATGCCTCTCCCTCCCCAGTCTGTACCAATCTGACTGTGGAGTAAAATTCCTTAGTGATCTCAGTTGTGGTGATCAGTCTGAGCCTGAGTGGAAGAGCAAGACTCTCTAGCCAGGAACCTTTAGATTTTAGGGGAAAAGAGGTCGGAAACATCTGGACACATGTTTAAGTTATTTGAGGAAGCTGGTATGTGATGGACCAACAGAAAGAAAAGGCCTCTTGCATTCATAGCTTGTGTTCCTGCTCCTCCCCCTGTATGCTGTTCATCAACTACAGCATGATCAAGCTTCCCCACCTGATAAGTCAGGTAAGGAATGGCTGTGTAAACTATGCAGTGGATACACAAGAATCCCATGGATTCATTGCAATATGAAAAGTATTCCCAAAATACTTTCATCCAGTTCATAACTTAATAGCATGTATTAGGGTGTGTCTAGGCAAAACGGGAGGCCTAAATTGAAGCAGTGGGTTTTTAAAAACACTGCTTCAATTTAGGGCCAAGTAAACACCTGTGTCATGCTCACACCCATGCACTTACCTGCCTCTCTGGCAGTGGGAAGGGGAGGGCGAGCTGCTGGCAAGCAGAGTGGTCCCTGGGCTGGTGCTTCCCTCCACAGCAGCAGTGGCCCCCGCTCCAGGCGGCACCTGCCCACAAGCACCTGGCTCAGGTGGTCCTGGGGGGCACTGCAGCTATGGAGGGAAGTACCAGGTCCCCACGGAGCTCAGGCAGGCAGGCAGACTCCAGGGGAAAAAACAAAAAAAAAATCAGGCTTGCCAATTTTTTCTTTTCTTGGGTGGAACCTGCCTTCTCGGGCTGCTGCCAGGCTGCCTGCGCAGGCTTCCAGCAGAGCCCCCGAGCTACATAGCTGTAGAGCAGCAAACTAAAACTCCTTGGAGGAATTTTAGTTTGCAGTGCTCCAAGTCATTTAAGGCACATTATGCTGCTGAATTTCCTACAGCCGCTGGAGTGACTGTGCGATACAACGCATGAAAACACCAACACCATTAAACTGGTGCAAAAGCATTTAACCCATTTTAAAGTGTCATGCACACATGCCCCTCATTTCGTCTACACACAGCCTTATAGAAATTAAGTTCTGCTGCATTCTTAAAGGTGGCAGACAATGGCAATAGACTGACATTCACTCTACTGGCAAGAATTTCTGAGATACTCTTACAAATATAAAAATAACCTTGCAGTACGAGCATATGTGTATTCCAGCCCCCTAGCTGGAGAGGTCCACAGGTGAACTCTCCATCTAGGACAGTGGAGGGTTGCTCCCTGGACTGCCCATTCCTTTAGGGGAGCCCATTACTTAATAGCCTGTCCTCTCTCTTACCTGGGAAAGAGATAAGCTGTCAAGAGGTAACCCCTGGGTTTTAAATCACCCTATGTGACACCCAGTTGGGCAGCACATCTAGTAATTAAAGCCTGCAGAGCCAGTAACCATGGCAAGGAAAGCTCTCCCTGGGTCCCCTAGTTCCCAGAGTCAAAGGCTTTAAATGCCACCCACAGTAGGAACGGTGGAGCAGACCCCAGACTAAGGAGCGGGCAGAGAGCAAGGATCAACTGTTCCTCCACTGGTCCACACTGACAGGAGAAAAGCAGAGGGAGCAGCCTGTCAAACTGTTCCCACCCCTCAGACAAAGGATTTCTGTCTGAGGAGTGGGTATGGGGCATTCACCCTGCTGCTCCAGGACTCACAGACTGGTCTGGAATGGGAAGGGAGCAGCGGGCCACAGCCCCAAGCCCGTTCCTCAAACCAGACCCAGACAGTCTGCGACAGAGGGGGGGAGCATTACTTTGTGGCTCCACCCACCTCCTGTAACAGACTGGGAGGGCAGCAGACAACCATTTATTCTCACAAGACAGTCTCCCTTGTATGTTTTCCCTAGGAGAAACAGAGTAAATACATTTCTACTGGAAGAATGCCTATAAATGCCAAATGACTCCTAACCTTTGTAGGGAGGAAAGGAGAAGAAAAAAATTATGAAAAGAGTAATTACTTATAGGCATGGCACTTCATGTATTAGGCTGTAAATTCTCTGAGTTGGTGGTATTGTTATTATTTAGATCCCAACCTGTCCTAGGCATAGATTTAGATCCCAACCTGTGCTAGGTCTCAAAGTGATCTGTTAGGCCTTGTTACATGTTTTGCTTAGCAAATGAATTCTAAAATAGGAGGATTTTTTTTCTTTTGGCTCTGTGTCCACCCAAATCTTGGGAAAGGGTTCTCCTGACTTCAGGGGGCTCCAAGGCATACCTGTGTACACACTGGACATGTCTACATAAGGTGCTAAATGTGCAGTAGACTACTTATACTATGTATTAGCATGTCAGGGCAAAAGCTGTGCTATTGCACTAATGCACAGTAGAATTAGTCTACTTCACATTAGTGTCACGAAAAAGGGCATGTGCTGGAGCTACTGTGCGGTAGTGCCGGTTACTGTGCATTTAGTTAGTTCCTGTTATTACAGCTACTAAACTTAATGCGCTATACCTATGACACATTAATGAACATGTAGACTTGCCCATTGTAAGCAAAAATAATTTATGAAAGAATAACTTTCATCTGTATCCCTCTGCTTTCTTCTCTTCCAACAATTAATAAACCCACTCAAGAAGGCTCGTGCTTAGAATTTCAAAAACTGAATCAGAAAACTAGAGGGTGCATCGTTAGGACTATATTGCATGCATGAAATTAGGTGCAGCTTCATCATGAACGTGCACAACAATGAAAAAGAATGAAAAGCTTTACTGGACCCATATCTAATTTTACCAAACAATGGGACAGGCATACAGGAATGTAAGAGGCAATATTGAAAGCTCTAGTATGAGTCAGCTTCCCATTACAGGTATGCTAAGAGACTTAAGAAGCTAGTTTTCTATCCTGGTTACTTAAAACATGCTTATTTTCAAAAGAAGCAAAACCATACCTTTACATACTGATTACAATTCAGTAAATAATATTTGTAAACAGCAAAACTACAGTTAGTTTACCGTATTTGTTCGACCTTCCCCTTGCCCTCAGGAGCTGTGTTAGTTTCATGGTACTGAAATACTGCCTGTGGGCTTATCAATAGGGAACCCTACCTGAGACATTCATATCCCAGTACAGATACAGAGACTGACAGCAGACAACACAAATGGTAGCAGCTATCAAAATTTTGGGGAAAAAATAAAAATACTTGCACAGACTGTGAGGAAATGGGAACAGGGCTACACAAAAGAATGGAGAGAAAGAATAAGTATATATAAGCATAAGAAGAATACACTCTATTTCTGACTAGAACATTCTCCTTAGATATTCAGTTTTAAGATGCAAACTGACTTCAGCATTTTCATTGTTTTCACAACAGCTTTTGTAAAGTTTCTACAAGTAGTATTTGGAGAAACACCAATCCTTCTAAAACTAGGTATGTTTACAACATTTTCATCAGCAAATTTTATTTTGTGTATTTTTCCTTACCTGTACAGTTCATCGCAATGCACAGGCTGCTGAAGAATTTATGAAAACAAGCTATAAAAGAAAAACATTTATTAAAACATAATCCATATTTCATTCCTTTAATTCTAATAGTAAATTAATAAACAGTAACAGGTTATTATTTAAGACAAATTTTAAATTTTAGAACTTTATTAACATATACACATCTTAAAGTCCATCAAATCCCAATTTTATCATAATCTAATGGCCATTTTTATTACAACAGGAGTATCAAACATAAAGCCCTGCCATCCAGTCCCCTGGTGCTCCCCGTGGGTCTTAGCAGACCCACACAGGGCATGGCACATGCCAGACCAGCCCCTCAAGAAGAAGGCCTGGGATGCACGCCATATGCGGTACCTGCCCCAGCTGTTCCAGAACTGTGCCAGATGGGAGGACACATGTGGCACAGATCCCAGAGTGGCAAGACCAGGCTCTGTGTGCAGCATAGTCCAGCTGGGCAGATATAGGTGGATTCCAGAAGTGGTACACATGGTACCTGACCAAGCCAGGCTGTGGACATGTACCACCCATTCTAGGATGTGTGCCACACACAGTGACTGCTCCTGACTTCCTGGAGGTCTAGAACTGTGCTGCATGCAGAGCCTACTCCAGGTAGTCTGGGACCCAAGCTGCATGTGGTCCTGTGAGTGTCATGTGCAGTGCAAGTCCCGGACCAGCTGGAGTGGGCACTATGTGTGGTGTGATTCCCACAGCAGGATCTGCCTGTGATGCAGTCTGGCCAGAGCGGGTATCATGTACAGGGTGGTGCCCAATCCAGCTGGTATGGGATTCATGCTACACACGCCTGGCCAGACTACTCTGCATGCAGCATCCATTCCAACCACTTTAGGATCCGCTGTGTGGGTCTCAGACTGGCTGGAGCAGGTGCTGGATCCAGTATGTGGGGGAAAAGGAGTAGGGGAAGAGGAGAGTGCCTATAGGCCAGATCCAGCCTGCAGACCCATGCCACTCATCTGGCCTGCAGGGCTGGATGAGTTTGACACACCTGAACTACAGGATCACATAATATTTTTCCCGGCTGATCCCTACTTCATTCATTATGTAGGATAGACTGATTATTTAGATAACTGCTATGCAACATTTTATTTCATTATTACTGTTCAATGTATGGCCCCAAGTTCCAATTAGTGCACACTATTCCAACCCTGATAGGAATACAGTGTAAATTCCTCACAGGCTTTTCTTTGAGGCTCCACACTACAGTATATAAGAGTGTCACAAACACTGTTTCATTTATCTTCACAACCCCTCTGAGGTGAGAAGGTGGTCTTCTCACCTTTTTACAGAGGAGGAATTCAGCACAGATTAAGGTGAAAGGCATCTATCAGTTGGAGATGCTTCAAACTGATTTTTTTAAGAGTTCACGGCATTATATAACACTTCAGCTATTCAAGCATTACTCTCAGTGATTTCAGCTGCAGGTATAAATGATCAGCATGTCTGCAAATCAGGCACAAAACTGAGACTGACCACAGAAAATGATTATTAGTGACCAGCTGTAGAAAGTGTATGAGAGCTGCTTAATGTCACCCAGAAACTCTGTGGCACTTCCACAGCCAAACTGCAATTCTTTAAAGCAACATTAAACTGCCATTTTTATTATTTTTTTCCTTCTCTTGGAATCCGGCATTTCATTCAATGCACACCTTCCAAGTTCTGCAACAAATAAGCAGGAGTCCAACACACTTTATACATAACTCTTATTCATACTTGGAACAGGTCATTCTGTTCACTGACTCAAGCAACGATCAGTGTACATAATCAAATGTTTAATGATGCTATAAAGTCTCATTATCCCTATCCAAATCATTTCATCTAAATGTTTGTCTAATCTACTCTTTAAAAAACTCAACAAATGGAGATTCTGTAACCTCTATAGGTAATCTGTTCTAATGCTTAACAACCCTCAAAGTTAAAAAAGTTCTAATATCCATTCTAAATTTCCCAGATTGTAGTGTAAGATTATTCTTTCTTCTCCAGCCCTGGAGGCCACAAAAAATATTGCCCTTCTCTTTGTAACTGTCCTTCAGGTATTTAAAGACTGTTACCAAATTCCCCCCTTAGTCATCTCTTTTCCAAACTAAGCAATCCCAAGTCTTCCAACCTTTTCTTGTAAATCATGTTTCTTAGACCTTCCTAATTATTTTTGGTGCTCTCCCCTGGCCTTTTTCTAATGTGTTCACATCATTTTTGAAATGTGGGGCCCAATATCAGTCACAGCACTTCAGGTGCAGCCTCATCCATGCTGAACTGAGTGGAAAAATCACTTCCCTAAACAAACAGGTGATGTTCCTGATAATACAGCTAGGTATGGTTTTGACTTTTTTTTGTCAAAAAGCTGATTTTAGGTTGCACAGATAGTTCTTATTTTCTAAGTGCTTGCAATCTTAATATGGTTCTTTTAATTTTATGTGAGGCAATTTTGTTAATTTGCTTTGTTTGGTGGTGTTTCCAGATCTGTAAAAAGCAAACTGAAAAAACACCAGAGATCCCCCCCATGCACTCTCATAGCGAGACCCATATTGACGTCTACCAACTGAAGGACTGAAAATGTTAGTTTCACCTGCACAGATCTCTACTAATTAAGCTGGCAGAACAACTGATAGCAGTATCTATGTGGAGCAGCCCTAGATAGAGAGTCACAGATATCTGCTGCCAGAAGAGGAATGGTGGGACTCAGAAATGTTGGGCTCCATTTCAGGCCCTTGAAACAGTTCTTATAATAAGATGTCTCTAACAACCTTAATGATGTGTAGCATAAACCAACTCTGACTACAATACAGAAAAGATGCTCCTTTCCTCTCTTTCAAAAAAAATTGTAATTGGTATCATTTATATTTTAGAGTATATGCCAATATATTCAAAAATACTTGATATCATCTACTAAAGTTCCTAGGATTATTTAAATAAAAGCAAACTGACTACAGTGACCTACAGGATATTGTAAATGACCTATAATCAGCAATGTGGAGGTATAGAAAAATATTTCAAAAACACAATCAGTTAAGCCCAACTACCTTCAGCACCTATAATACAAGCTATTCATGGAATATATGCTTCTGTGGGATATGCTATTATAGTCTGATGAAGTGAGATTGCATTTGTGTAACAGGAGATATTTTGGTCCAATATCTCCATTTTAAAACTGGGAATTGAGTCACATAGCCCTGGGCTCATGGGAATATATCCTTCCTTCTCCTTAGCCACCTGTTTATTTATGGTATTTTTGAGTTTCTCTGACCCTGTTTCAGAAAGATTAATGATGGAGTTATTTTTTCTGTTATAAACTTAGACCACAGTTTTACTGTTGAGTGCAGGGATGGGCTCCTGAAGCTGCACATGTCTTTACAACAGTTAAATGTTTACACAGACCCAATAGTAGGAGTGTTTCTCCAAAGAAGGGTAAATTGCCCAAAGAAATCTGAGAGCAGAAACACATTAGCATATCAAACCTGCAATCTG
>NW_017729032.1:232547793-232549104 GCF_001723915.1 Gavialis gangeticus
TTACCTGTTAGAGGCTTCTGGATCCGCACACTCATTTTTACAGAGTGAATTTTACATTCACACAATTTTCATCTTGGATTTCACCCAGGAATTTGTCTCTACTGTCCCTTTCTCAGGAAGGAACCCAAAGGTAAAAAAAAAAAAAAGAAGAAGAAGAAAGAAAGAAAAAAAAATCTTAACCTTTTCTGGTAGTTTATTGAATACTTAGAAAAAGAATCATCACCACCCAAAAATGGCCATGCAAATATGCAATACAGAAACATAAGAAAAAATAGCCAGAATTTATCATATCAATACTCATGTCCAGTTATATAATTGCCAGTTAGCTTTTTTCTAATAAAGAAAATAGGATGAAATGTGTCATAGTAATATTTTAGCCTGAAAGATAAAATACTTACATATCTATCTTATAGGCTACTTTTACCCTAATGGTTACATACAAGATATGTTTATTTATGCAAAAGATAAATACTTAAGAAGTTTGTGAACTCTGGACACACTAACAATGTAAACAGCCATAGATTTGTTCAATACCAACTTCATTTAACTATTGGTATTAGGCTAAGACTAAACATAAATTCATATGGGTCTTTGTGTGTTTTTTAAATATTATATAAGCAGACACCTGGCCCAGTTCTACTACTACTGGCACCAACGGGTATTTTGCTATTGCTTCACAGGGAAGAGGACTGAAATGTTATTTTCTCCTTGCAATCTTTCCTTCTCCTGTGATACTAGTACAGGTGAAGGAAAGACTGCAAGGATCTTCAATTTGATCACAGCTTCTGAAGGCTTCATGAAGATGTGATTTATAGGGCTGTGTGAAGTTTCGGTAGCTGATTCAATTCGGAGGAGATTTGGCACAATTTGGAGACTGAACGTCCAAATCTGAATAAAACTGGGAGTCCAAGTAAAAGCTCTAAATCAATTCAAAGCATCTGAATTGATTTGGAAAAGCTTTGGAAAAAGATTCGTCCGATTTGGAAATTTGGCCATAGTCTAAACAGACAGTAGTCTTCACCACACTGGACATAGTTGCCTCCAACTGGTAAGTCTGTTGGGGTTGGGGGAGGGGGGATTGGGGCTGGGACAAGCTGCCCAGCCAGGGTGGGGTGGGGGGTACATTACTTGGGGAGAGGGGCGCAGGATGTGGGCATGGCAGTGCTGGGAGTGGGGGCTTGGCTCTGCTACCATTTGCCCAGCCAGGGTAAGGAGGGGTAGAATGCGGGCATGGCTTACTCCAGGTGGAAGGGGACAAGTGGCACCAGACCATAGCCCCCACGCCCACATCTCATGCCCCCACCCTCGACC
>NW_017729032.1:232554104-232557577 GCF_001723915.1 Gavialis gangeticus
GGGGGGGGGGCGGAATGCAGGTGTGGCTCACTCCAGGCAGAAGGGGGCAAGCAACAGCAGGGAATAGGCCCCATAGCTCCCCCCACACCCAGGAAGAGGCAGGAACAGCCAGAGGAGCCATGAGAGAAGCCCCCATGGCTGCCTTGCCCAGCTCTATCCCCCACCCAGCCTCCAGGCACTTAAAAAAAAAAATTAATAAAAGCCCCACACTCACTGGCTGTAGCAGCATGCAATTGGGGCCTCTGGGTGCCCGTGACAGAGCACCCCCCAGCATGGGACACAGGGGATCGTCTTCCCTCCCCTTGCCTGGCACCTGTGCAGCAGCTACTCCATGACGTGGGTGCAGTGTGGCTTGGCAGGGCACTGTGCACTGTCTGGGAGCTGGGGCAGCTCCACCTGTTGGCTGGAGCTCCCAGTTCAACTTCCTAGCTCTCTGATCATTCCCCCAGCTCTTCCCAGGAGGCCCAGCCCCCGAGTCTGCATGCAGGGTTTCAGCAGCCTGCTACTGCCGGCTGCAGAAATAGCCCAGAGTCACCATCCCAGCTGGCAGTGGCAGCCTGCTGTCATCCCGCATCATCTGGGGGCCCGTGACTCCCAGGAAGAGCCAGCAGAAAGATCAGGGAGCAGGGGAATCAAACTGGGAGAGACTGGAACATTCCCCCAATTCCAAGGCTCCCGATTAAATTCCCCAGATCCCTGTTTGATTCACCTGGGAGCTGGGGCAGCTCTATGTGCCAGCTGGAGCCCAGCAGCACTCAGCCCCAGCTCCCAGGCAGCATCCAGTGCCCTGCTGAGCCACGCTGCACCCATGCCATGGGGCAGCTGCCACGCAGGTGCCAGGCAGGGGGGGCCATCCCTGCTGCCCTCCACTGCCCCATGCTGTACCGGGGGGGTGGTGCTCTGCCACAAGTGCCCAGAGGTCCCAATCATTGCTTCTACAGCCAGTGAGTGCAGGGCTTTTTTTTTTTTTTTTTTTTTTTTTAAGTGTTGGGGGTAGGCTGGGGCTGGGCAGGGGATGGGTCTGGGCAGGGCAGCCATGGGGGCTTCTCCAGGGACAGGCAGGCACAGCTGAAGAAACAGCGGGAGAACCTGCAGCCACCTGGCTGACCCTGTGTCTCCCAGCCAATCCAAATCAGCAAATCTCTCCCAATCAGCACTGAATCTTCCAAAGCTGATTCAGCCGAATCAATTCAGGACAGTGATCTGAATCTCTGAATCAAATCACTGTCCTCTGAATCAGCCAAATCTGAATCCAAATTGAATACATCCCTATTCACACAAGCCTAGTGATTTAGCCATGGCTAATTTAAATTCTTCCCACAAAGAACACTTTCAGAAGCTCTTCATCAGTAATCCCTCAGTTCAAGGATGATCTCTACCATGGCTCATTGATAGGTTTTGAGGTGACTTATGGGTCCAATTCTTGAGCTGCAGATCCATCCACAGACGTTGCAGGTCTTTCTGCAGAGTAGGTTACAGGTCAGAATTCCTCTCCTTTTCCTTTTCCTTCCTCTGCTCTTTCTTCTCTGCTTCAAGGGCAAGATGTTCTACCTCAAGGCGAGCTGCTGCTTGGCTGAGCTCTTGGCACCATTGAAGTTGGTTAGTAGCCAGCTCCCTCTCAGCTCTTGATGTTGGTGTCCATTTTCTTGAGGTATGACTTCACTATGTCCTCTGGATTTTTTCCTCTGGCTAAGATGAGATCTCAGGCTGCCACTCAGATGGGAGTAGAGTACTTGTTTTGAGAGTCAACAGTTGGGTATGCTCACACAGTGAAATTGGTGCATGAGGATCACTGATCCTATGCTGGTAACATTGGCTTCAGCAAGGATGATGGCATTTGTGTGCACAAATCCCAGGAACTTCTATGAGACATTTAATTCTAAAATCCAGTATGCTAAAAAGACCAACTTTTGGGATTATTTTATTATTATGCCTTCCTATATGCGGCCTAAAGCATCAATTCTGTCATTTAAAGACACACACTAACACAAAGATTGTTAACAATTATCTGAAAAGCCTGATACATCTTGTACCTAAACATAAATATCTCAGAGAGTAAATAAAAGGTTGAAATATTTTTCTTCTGTAAGCATTCAGGTCTTTTTTATTTTTGTTAACAGAATCCCTCCTTTGAGGTTTCATGCACAAACAGAGATGGAATGGGAATGAAGGAATAATCTACAATGCACAACATGAGTCCCCCATAGAGTCATAGTTTGTTAGGGTTGGAAGGGACCTCAACAGATCATCGAGTCCAACCCACTGCATAGGCAAGAAAGTGTGCTGGGTTCAGATGACCCCAGCAGATGTCTATCGAACCTCCTCTTGAAGACCCCCAGGGTAGGGGAGAGAACCACCTTGAAAGCCCACCAGGGGTGCCTTGGTGAGTAGAGCCTCACCAATTCCCTTCTGTGCCCCCATGATAAATTTACAGGCAGCCACAAGGTTGCCTCTCAACCTTCTTATGCGGAGGCTGAAGAGGTCCAGGTGCCCTAGTCTCTCCTCGTAAGGCCTACAAACCCTTAACTATATGAGTGGCCCTTCTCTGGACCCTCTTCGGGTTATCCACATCCCTCTTAAAGTATGGTGCCCAAAACTGCATGGAGTATTCCAACTGTGGTCTGACCAGCACCCGATAGAGGGGAAGTATTACCTCCTTGGTTCTGTTTGTCATGCATCTGCTGATGCATGATAAAGTGCAGTTAGTTTTGCTGATGACTTTGTCACACTGACAACTCATGTTCATCTTGGAGTCCACTAGGACTCCTAGATCCCTTTCTGCTTCCGTACTGTTGAGCAAGTAATTTACTAGGCAGTAGGTGTGCTGGACATTTTTCCTCCCTAAGTGCAGCACTTTGCATTCTTCCTTGTTAAATAGCATTCTATTGTTTTCTGCCCATTTGTCCAACCTGTCCAGGTCTGCCTGTAGTTGTTCCCTGCCCTCTGGTGTGTCCACTTCTCCCCACAGTTTTGTATCATTGCAAACTTGGACAGAGTACACTTCACTCCCTTGTCCAAGTCATTGATGAAGACGTTGAGGAGTATCAGTCCAAGGACTGAGCCCCGTGGGACCCCACTGCCCACATCCTTCCAGGTTGATATCGACCCATCCACTACCACTCTTTGGGTATGACCCTCTAGCCAATTTGCCACCCACTGGACTGCATAATCATCCAAGTCACAGCCTCTTAATTTGTTCACCAGTATGGGGTGGGATACCATATCGAAGGCCTTCCTGAAGTCTAAGTAAATGATATCTACCCCTGCTCCTGCATCCAGGTGTTTTGTAAAAAGAGACTAGATTAATCAGGTATGATCTACCTGCTACAAACCTGTGCTGGTTTCCCCTCAGAATAATTTTTCCTGCTGGACTTTCACATACATGAGCCTTAATCTTTTCAAAGACTTTACCGAGAATGGAGGTGAAACTGACAGGCCTGTAGTTGCCTGGATCCTCCTTCCTTCCCTTCTTG
>NW_017729032.1:232562577-232562829 GCF_001723915.1 Gavialis gangeticus
ACTGACAGGCCTGTAGTTGCCTGGATCCTCCTTCCTTCCCTTCTTGAAAATAGGGACCACATTGGCCCTTTTCCAGTCCTCTGGGACCTGGCTCGTGTGCCATGAGTGCTCAAATATTCTTGCCAGTGGATGTGCAATGACATCAGCCAGTGCCTTCAGTATCCTTGGAAGGAGCTCATCCAGGCCTGCTGACTTAAATCCATCCAGCCCTTCCAAGTGACTCTGCACCATCTCAGGGTCAATGCTTGGTGG
>NW_017729032.1:232562840-232627379 GCF_001723915.1 Gavialis gangeticus
TCAGCTCCATGGTAGCTTTGGCCTTTCTACCTGCCTCCCTACAACTGCGAGCTGAGGAGGCTGTCATGGGGCGGGGTCCTAGGGGCGGCCGTGAACTCCCCTATCACCCCCTACTGTGCCAAGTCGGTGTCAATGCACCCTTGTTCTCGCCTGCCATGTCTTTGATGTCATTAGTGTTATGGGAGGCTGCCTTTTCGACCCCTTGAACATGGTACCCCTGATGTGTCCCGGTCTGTGCCCCGTCTTAGCTGACTCTGTGCCCTAAAGCCTTCAGGGCTACGCGTGGCTCCTACCACCCCTAATACCATGCCCCAAGCCTTGCAGATGTCCCGGACGTTGTCTAGTCGATCCCTTACCGTGCCCTCACAGCGGCCCCTTGCTTGCCTTGCTATAGCCCGTGTCCTCACAGACGCCCTCTGGGCTTGTCTCAGTTACCTGCACCCTCGCGGGTTCCCTGGGCTCATCTTCCCCTGGCCTCCCTCACAGCTGTTTAGCCTGCGCCCTTACAAGCACTCCCTGGTCTCTCTCTTCTCACAGATGCCCGCGTTCCCCGCGGACATTCTCTGGCCTCTCTCGCGGCCGTGCCCCACCGGGGCTCTCTCTCACGATCCTGCCTGCACTGGGGCCCTGCCTCACAAATGGGGCTCAGGTGGCCGTAGCTTTGCCTGGCCCCCAAAATGCCCTCCTTGGGGCTCCTCACTTGTGCGCCCTCCCTGGGGCTTCGCCTGCACTAGGGCCTTTCTCCGTGTTTGGGGCTCAGGTGGCCATAGCCATGCCTGGCCCCCAAATCCCCTCCTCGGGTCTACAACCCCTGTGGGGCTCAGGCGGCCTTGACCTTACCTGGCCCCCAATGCACTGTGCCCCTTCTCAGGGCTGGGGTCAGTGCCCCCTAAATGCTGTGCCCACTCTGGCACTGGGGTCCCCACACCACTGTGGAGTCCCTATGAGGCCTCCTCCAACCCCTATTAGCCTCACTCGGTCCTCCGGTGTAACAACAAACAACCAAAAGCATTAATGCAAGCCCATCGGCTTCAACTCAGAACTAAGCCTCCTGGCTCAAGGCAAACCTCTAAGCCACCTGGCTAATCATCAATCAAACCCTTACTAGGGCTTTCTCCAGCCAGTCCTCAAACCAAAGCTGCTCAGGCCATCAAGCTTCTCCAGGCTGCCTACTCTAGCAGAGCTCCTTCTCCCTTGGATGTTAGCGGGGAACTGCCTGCTTGGCCTCAGCCTAGGCTGTTTATATAGGCCAGGCCCTGCCCCTTCTAGTCAGCTGACCGAACTGCGGTTGCCCCAGCAACCGGCACCTGTACCTTTTCCTAGGAGCAGGGCACTTCAGTGCCCTGCGACACACCTCCCCCCTTAAGTTCATAACCCACTAGGAGCAAGGCACGAGAGTTTCTGCGACAGAGGCATACTCCTCTTTAGTAATTTCTCCCTATTTCCACTGCTTATATACCCTCCTTTTTGCCCTTAGGCTGCTCTGGATTTCTCTGGTCAGCCAAGGAAGCCTCTTGACCCCTTTCCCCCTTTCCCCCCTCATCGGGATCATCTCCCGCTGATCAGTTCCTTAAGGCACAGCCACCCTTCCTGGGCTCCCATCTCACCAAATCTCTTACTCTGCAACAGTCAGATAAATGCTTCCAGAAGCCTAAAAATTATAAGAAATGTTTGGCCCTCCACCTGTATAATAGAATTATGCTTTCTCCTGGCTGATAATGAACACTTTTTGGAGAAACCTGCATTTGACATCAACAGACTTGCCTGTTACTACTCTATTTCCAACCTCAATTTTCTTGACAAGGCAATGTTGGAACCAAGATCCTGAAATATCTGCAAAACTCCAGTTACCTGGATATTTTACAATCAGATTTCAGAGTAAGACACGGCCCAGACATAGCTCTGATGGATTACCTTCTTTTGCACTGGACAGCCAACTATTTTTCACACTGTTAGACCTCTTTGGAGACCTTCAGTAAAAATGACAAGACATGTATTAGACCTGGCAAGAATAAATTGGCTAATATTATGCTGGAATCTTAACCTTGGTCGGGTCTCAGCTTTGTTGGACACTCACTGTATCACACATAGACCTCTATTATTTGCCAATGCTGCTGAGTAGCTAAAAACATTGAATCTTTTCTGAAAAGTGTCCATGGAAAGGCAAAGTCTTCTTACATAAGAGGTATGTTTTTTGTCTCCTTTTAGTCATACCTCTTCAGGGTTGAAAATACATGTTTACAGATTTTTACTTTTGTTATTTTCCAACTGCTAAGACAAAGGAGGCTGGATTACATGTCTTTTCTAGATCATAAGCAGAGCTCATCTCTCTGCTTATACCAGATGCACTAATATTACTATAACTGGTGACAAACAGGAACAGAACCATTCACCCCTTGCTTGAAAATGTCCATTACAGTCACAGCATCAGCTAGTCCTTAAACCTTTAACAAAATAAAAGTAAGATGAAAATGTCACAGGGAAAAAGGTCAATATTTTAAAGAGCTTGTACAGTATGCAAGATTAACTGTAACTATACTATTTAATAATCTAGTTTGATGTACATTAGTTTTAAATACATTTGCAATGACTTAAGCCACTGAAGACATATATATATCACTTGTTTTTTACTAATAATTATAGAATAGATATGATCAAAGAAAGAATCTAAAACGCAAATGAAAGTTCTTATTGAGCAACCCAGTTCTGCAGGTGAGGAAATTGCTTGTGAATGCATTCTTCATGGGTCCATGCACATGTTTGTGGTATCTGAGCTATGATCACACAGCTTACCTTAAGCTGCATACTTGTAGACCCGGTCCAGATGGTGCACACATTTGGTAATGCCAGGAGTTTTGTTGGGAACCTGATCTAAGTAAATTAGGTTGTGGGGGAAGGTCAGGCAGGATTGTGGAGTGGGGGGGCAAGTGGGTCCTCAGGGGGATTGGCAGGTTGTCGGCTTGGGAGTGAAGGGTAATTAGGGGCTAAAAATATGCCAGTCAGAAGGGGGGCGGGGGAGGGATTAGAAAGAGTGCAGTCCTGGGGCTAGAATGAGTGGCTGAGCTTTCTCAGCCCTAGGGCTGCACTCCAAATGTGTACAGGTGTTTGTTAGATCAGGCTAACCCATTCCCAATCTGACACATTCATCTCCTCAGGTGGAGTAAGTTAGATCAAACTGATCTAATCTCCCTGAACATCTGTACAGATCAGCAGTCAGACTCAAGCCTAGCTAGCTAGGCTGATCTAAATGTAATGTCTGAACAAACCCCAAATTATCAGGCCAGTCAGAGGGGAAAATATCTATTCATTTCTTAAAAAGGTAATTTAAACTCCATTCCAAATATATAATTTTTTTTTTCAATTTGACATATTTGACTGAAGAAGCTGTGGCTCCTGCAAATGTCACTAGGGTCCTGATTTTATGTTTTGTACTATAAGGTTTGGGAATTTTTCTTCTTGGCAAACTGATATGTTCTGTGGTGAATAGTGATTGTGAGTAAAATGACAACAGTTTTATTCCCAAGTTCCTGGTTGCCTGCTGTAAAAAGTGAGCCAGCTTTCCCCATCTTAATCTAGCAGAAGTTCTTTTGGCTTCTGCTAAATCATGTGAAAGCATCAATTTTCAAATAGCCAGGATTTTGAAATCTTTAAGCTGTTTTGACACTTGCGTATTGACAGGAGAAGCAATAAGAATGTGCAAAGTAATGAAGGGCCAATGCTCAGCTGCAGCTGCATGGACATGGATGTGGACACTAAATAAAAACATAACTGCCATTTACTGTGTCAGACCATAGGTCTATCTTGCCCAGTATCCTGTGGGCATGTCGACATGAGACGCTTTACTGTGGAGCTGACCAATAATAATGCTGGAAAAGGTAAAGGCATCTGGAATACAATCTGATCATCAGATGATACCTCAGCAGGAACCAACTACCTGAGAGAAATATCTAGCCAGCTAGTTATATTTAAAAAAAAAAGGGGGGAGGGGGGCGCTTAATATCATAATATCAGAGTTTCTTGGAAAACATCTACAGTGGCTCACAAAAATAAAAAAATATAATTGCCATTTTTAAAAGGGTATTATAAATATTTAACAAAACAAAAAAACTGACAAGAAAATCAGAACCCTACACATTAAAAGTTTTTAAAAGTTGGCAATTATGACTATAAAGACTATAAGACTATAAAGACTTTTAGATTTGTATACCTTTGTTTTGCGGTTGGCAATTATGACTATGGTATTAATTTGTGTAATTTATTTATTGTACTGCTGCTTGTATTTGCAACTTCCTTGAAAAAGAAATCAATAGAGAATTTTGAAAAGAAAGTTTTTAATAGCCAGCACTATTACAACAGCAACAATTTATTTAGCAAAAGGGCCAGCACTTCTGCTTTGCTCAAGTCCCACTTAAGCCTCTTGGATAATGGATGTAAAGGATTCAAGCATTCTTTCTGAACAAGGTCAGGTTCACACAAAGAGCATGTTACTAAGTACAGCATTCTCTGTTGTTTACTATAGCGAGTAATATAATAAATATGCAACCACTTTCTTTACATGTTATTCTTACAAGGAATCTGCCCTCTTTGCATTCAGGAGAAATCTTTACTTTGTATGTTCTGATACAGTTTCTATTTGAAAAGGCAATTTCTGTAATTATTATTATGCTGATAAAATAAAAAGAAAACTGTAGACAAATTGTAAAGAGTTCTAAAGAGAGCCACAAAGATGACATGGGGGTTATAAAACAAGACCTACTGGTATGCATTTTAACCTCGCCCTCCCCTGGCAAAAAAATAAAAATAAAAAAGATGACTGAGGACGGACATGATAACCACCTTCCAATATACACAAGGTTATAACGAGAACAGCGGTCAATTGTTCTCCATTGTCCCTAGGGAAAGACAAAGAAACATCAGTTCAATTTGTAGGAAAGGAGACAGGAAAACTTTGGCTGTCAAGGGTGATGGAACAAGCTACCAAAGAAAACTGTGGAATCTCTTTCACTGGAGGTTTTAAGAAACTGTTTAGGGAACCATCTGTCATGAACAGCTTCAGGATGGAGGGCTGGACAAAATAATATATCAACACTCCTTCCAATCTACATTTCTCTGACTCTAGCTGCATAATTGGGATGGAGATCTTGAGGAAAAAAAAGGCTTTGCTTATGTTATTTGCTGTCTTTAAACACCATTAGAACTGTCCTTTTCCTCTTCCTCCTTTCTTTCCCCTCCCATTTCTGCCTCAGAAAGACAGAGGTAGAAAAGTTAAAAAGTCATTTTACTTTCTTTAAACTTTTCAAAAGCATCACCAAGGTTTTGACTGGCTTGAGGAAAAAGCTTACCATGATTGTATGCTCTGCATACCAGTTCACCCTCTCTTAGTATTAGGATGCTCAGTGTTGGTGAATGGCTCGCTTAAAGCTTGACAGCACTTCAATCCCACCATTGCCTTCAAATAGGGTGGAAGTAGGATTGAAACAAAACTTCATGCAGACTCTCTGAATATGGGTGACTGGGCTCCATTAGATGCAAATCTGGATGGCTAGTAACATTTTTCTTAAGACTGTACCATAACCAGTGCCACTGTTTGATCAAAATGAAATCTCTGGCTTAGACTAAATATTTTCATGCTCTTATTGCTCACAAGGGACAAGGAATTTATGTGAGTTTCTTATTTTCATCTCCTCTAAAATGGTGTAAATTGATGTACAATAACTACTTTTGGCTAGATGTTGCCATTTAGCAACAGTTTGTAAACTTGAGAGGGAAGGGGATGGAAGTTGCGCTGCTTTTGGAAGAATACCAGAAGACTTTTCCAGAATGACTTCAGAAATCCCTTAGTAACCAAACACTAGTTTACTCAGCTGAGAGAACAAGTATGAAGGGAGTTAAGGTAATCCTCCTTCCTACCTGACACAGGGTTGAACAGTCACACCCGTCCCTTAAACATACAAACCCACCGGATCCTAGCAAACGGCTTTAACATCTTTCCTGCTTCCTCCATCAGGGAACACCCCAGAATAATGGTCAGGTGAAATGCAATTCCTTAATTCTACAACGTGAAAGTAACTGCTACTTAGTCATATCAACATTTTCAGTATCTGGACTAAATAATTTTCTTGCATGATATAAACTTTAGCTGACAGCTTAGTTGTTCATAACAGGCAACTACCATAACTTAATATAACTTGCCGTGTATTTCAGGGCATTCTAAAGAGTGTGCTTTGTCCCCGCTGCATTATTTAAAAACTGCTGCTGTTGAGGACTGACCATCAGGGCAGCTATAAGGGGCCAAATAGGATTCTTAGCTACACCAATGTATATCTGGAATGACTCCATTAAGTAGCGCTGGAAACAACTAGCTAACTAAAAGGAAGGGTACTTGAGGTCTGAAAGCTTGTTCAACAGCTCTCCCAACTATATAGTTGGTGAAATAAAAAATAATACAAAAAAGCCTTGCCTTACTGACTATATCATAATTTCTCTTCAAGAACAAAAAATGCAGTGGGCATTACACTGGCTATTTATAGGGTAGAGTAACTTAAGTATTTTGGTGCTATTTCAGTTAAGATTTGTAACTTGCTTTTTTTACATATTTTTTAATGCACCATGTGAGTAGAAAACTACATTTCAAAGAACTGTGAAGCCACAAGTTACATAACAATGCAAAAATTGTCTTCAACCATATTTAAAAGTATAACTAGAATAAAAAAAAAATCAACTTAATTGTTCATCAAAATTCATTTCAATGATTTTTTAAAAATCTTCTAGATGCTCTGTGCCTCTAATACTGTTTGCACTTAATTAAGTTCTTTGAAAGCACTTAACTATACAGTGCCAATAGCTAAACAGTGAGCTTTTCTTTTCTTTAACAGTGAAGCTGAACAGGAGAATAAAAATTGTTTACTGCTCAAAAAAGTCAGCTGGAAAATCTACCCAAATGCATTGCTGTACATAAGATGAGATGAAAAGACATGCCATGTTGTTCAGATTTTTTTTATGCACCTATAAAACTAAAAGCAAAAATGAGTAAGACATACTCAAAAATCCCAAATTCCCCAACCTTCCTAAAAAGCCTGTCTGAAATTCGCTGGGTTTCCCCTGGTTCTCAAGATTGTCCTTCCGTTCTTTTCACAAGGATTTTTTTTGTTTGTTTGGTTGGGTTTTTTTTACAGCTTCTCCCTAGCCGTTCTCTGTCTTCCTCTGAGTTTATCCTCGTTGGTTTGACTTCAGTGTGCTGCTGACCTCTTCTGTCTTGACCATCTTTTTTCTAAAGCCTCGTTCATTCTCTAAGTCTATTACCAATCTCAGCTATAAACATGACTTGTCTGACTACTTGTGTCCTTAATTCTGTTTAAAGATGGTCATACCTCCCATCACTTGTTTATATATTCTTCACTACTTCTCTGATTAGAAATTTGCCCTGCTGCTCTCATAAGCAGCTTGGGTATGCTAGTTTCACTATTCATGGGCCTGATACTAAGTCCATTTAAATTAATGGAAAGCATTCCATTAACTTCAGTGGACTTGGGATCAGAGCTTTGATCCCTTTTGGCTGACCCAAGAGGTACCTCCTCTTCAGATTCAGGTATTAATACCAACAATAGCATATCTCGCCATCTTGGTGCTGTTTCCTGCATCGTCATTTTCCTAGTTACAAGTTTATGTCTGAGATCATGCTATAACTAGGACTGTGTTCATCTCCAGGGATCATTCACATAAAATAACCTGCTGAATACTTTCTGGGAGGCAAAGTCGCAAATCTTCTGATTCTCACCTTTTCTGGTCTCTTCTTCATCCATACAGTTTGCCTTCTTTCCCTAGCCATGTGCAGGAAGCTTCATCTCTTATAGCCTACAAGTGTTCTAGAATGCAGCATGTCTATTCCATCTCAACCTTTATATCAAATTGTCACCCTCTTCAGCAACTCACTCTCTATTTCTCAAAATTCACTCAAAACTCTACCTTCCTTGCTCCAGCGCCACACCTGCTCCCATTATTCATTCCTGTCTCCATTAATTTTGATTCTCTATGCTACTGCTATTCTGGTAACATGCCTTTTTATGAAGCTGTCCCAGAATTTGCTCCGCTGTCACCCCCTCATTAACTTCACTTTTTTGTTCACAGTGCTTAAAAATAAATCTTTTTTCCCCCTCAGTCTCCTGCATAGGCTGATATTTCAGACATTTTAAATTTGGATTTTACTCAGCCAAACAAGCAAAAACAAAAACAAGGGTTCCTTGATGCACTGAAATGTGAAGATCTTCCTTTTCTCTGACATGAACATAATTTTTAGTATGATGGTGCTCTCTGTTCTCCTATACCAATGCCATACCTATGTGGGCATCTTCAGTTCCCTTCAGCAATGATTTAACTTTATCACTCTCTACAATGATTGCTCCTCCTCTGTATTAAATCTTTCTCTATGGTGTCTCACAAAAGTGCTTTGCTTTTTTTCTATCTACTTTCTCACTCTTAAGTTCTTAATTTTACCTTTCACCACTACTACTACAAATTTTATCTTTTATATTCAACTGGTAATACCTTTTTCCATTTTTTTAAATAATCTTCTGACAGTTTTGAAACATTCTGGAAGTCAACCTCCTATAGACATAGGAGGAGTTAAAACATTTTCAAATTATAGCCATGTACATCAATGATGCCCTCACAGGAAAACATTATAATGTGATTCATTTTTACAACTATTTTATAAATTGTATAGTTATACATACATTATTTCAACACCATTTTAATATTTTCAAAATTGTTTTTTTAAAATAGAAAAATGTAGATTTCCTTCAGACCCTCTGGGACTTTAATTATGTAATTGGCTCCTCTGTTAATAGAATTGTCATCTCTAACTATATATTTTCAACTTTCCAAAGAGAAGTAAAAAATAGTCATATAGATGGAGATTTAATTTTTTCACTTTTATGTTTACGAAGGGGAACAAAAAAAATCACTGTCCTTGGACACAAATGAACCCTCACCATCTTCTTACCTGCTACTGTAAAAGCACTCAATGAATGTAATTATTAGTTATTATAATCTGAACTCACATAGGAACTTCTGGAACTGAGTGAAAAATCTGGCAGATTACTGGTGCTGTATGGGAGACAAAAGGCCTCTATGCAGAGTCAAGTGATAAATATGGTAAATTACTTATATTGGTCAAAGGTATTAATGAGTTATTTAGTTTTTAAACAAATCTATAAGGATTATACCTCCACAAATATTTTTGAAAAACTGATTCAAACCATTACGTTACTGCAAATTACTAAAGCCTAATTGTAGGTGCCTGGGCATCCTCCATCAGAAAAGGAGTTAACTGAAGCTGTTGAAAATATGAAGTGGGGAAAGCCCCCAGACCAAATAGCTTTTCAATAGACACTTCCTTGAACACTTATCTGAAAAGATACTTGCAATATTAATGATTCACTTTAGAGAATGTTCTTTCTCCTATGTTAAGAGAAGCCATAATATTGATGTTCCTAAGCTTGGAAGAGATACTGCACTGTGTTCTGATTACAGGCCAATTGCACTTATAAACAGTGAAGTTGAAATAGTGGCAAAATTCTAGTACTGAAACTGGCAAAGATTTGGGCTAGTTTGTCATTCAAACAAATCAAGCTTGTTTGTCAGAGACCATCATTGTTTGGACCACCTTTGACAACTCTGACATCAAGGCAATGAGATAATGACCCTGAACATGTATTGTGAGGTGCAGAAAATGTTTTTTTTATAGATAGGCTGGAAATATATGTTCTATAAAAAATTATATTTGGACATTCAGGAGCTTTCTATCAATGTGATTTGTGTAGGTAAATTCATGTATATAAGCACAGTAAATATTTATATTGTATCCTACCCCAAGGTACTGACATAGTCCCTACCACTAAAAAATTTGAGCATCTCACAGTCTTTAAGACATTTGTCTTCACAACGACATGTGCAGAAAAATTAGGAAGTACTTGAATAGAGTCATGAGATGTCACTTAAACAGAGTCACTTGAACAGGATGTTTCAGCTGGAACTGGAATTGGATCCAAGCCTCTGATATTCCATACATCAACCATCTTTCCTGCTTCCCCACACTGTGCAGACTAGCCAGTTAATGTTAAGCTCTTCCTTGCTCCACTTGGGAGTGCTCTGTGCTTCTTGGGAGGGGCTATAGTTCCTGTCCCAGAGGGAAGGAGAGAAAGTATTTTTGGCTTTCCCCTGTACAGCCCTGCATTAAAGCCACATACAGCCTGGACATTAGAGCAAGAGACAGATATTCAAAAAGCCCGAGCCTGAATTTATTCAATCTTTGCAGGTTAGTCTAACCTGACTAGGCTAAACCACTTTGTAACTGCACAGAAATCCCGTCTGGACTGAAAAAATGCAGGCACATGCCTGCAGTGGCTCAGGCTAGAAGCCAGGGGGTGCTAGAACAGCACTCCCTTCCCTTCTTCAGGGCGGAGCTGAGGGGATCATGGCCAGGCCCCCAGCAAAATGCTGTGATTAGGGAGAGGCATTAACAGATAACACAGCATTTATCTTCTCTGTTATCAGCATTTAGCACCCCATCAGAAAACAAAGCCTCGCTCATTAGTTCAAACTCTTTTTAAACAGATTTTTCCAAAGGAAGGAATTCAGGGACAGTACCAGCTGACCTATTGAGTAGCTCCAAAAAGCCCTAAGCAGACACTGTCCTATCTGCCTTACACAGCATTAGCTAGCATAGCACATACTGGCTACAGTCTGTGCTGTGGCAGAAAGGAGGAAGGGATCTCTTCTTAAGCAGCAAGTGGTGGTGTGTGTGTGTGTGGGAGGGAAAGGGTAGGGAGGGGAGCACAGGGAAACTAGTGGACCCCACTGTGCCTGCAAGTCTCTGCTGGAGCTGTAGCCAGGGAGCAGAGGGGAGGGGCCAGCTCTGCTGTGGAGAAGAGAGCCCCACCCAGCCTAGAGAGCATGCCAGGATGCTGGGGGAGCCAGTTTTAACTTAAACCAGCAAGGGGTCTGCGACAGACATTGCATAAACTGGTTTGACCCAAATCAGTTAAATCTGATACTACTTCCAACCAGGTTTATCTCAAACCAGTTTCAGCCATTTTCAAACTGGTTTATGTGCACTGAACGTCTGTTCTGTTACAGATTTAAAACAGTTTCAGATCACCTAAACCAGTTTATGTGTAATGTCTGCCCCTAGCCTTGTGGTGTTTATACAGGTGCTCTGGGGTGATCCTACTAGAGACAGGACACAGTAAGACAACAGAAATCAAATGAAATGTCTCCAGATTTATTCAAGGTATATATTATTATCAACAATAGCATTACCATCATTACTACTACTACTATTATTATCATTAATATTAATAATAATATTAATAGCAATTATAATGATATGATGATGGTAATATCTGACACTATTTTCACAATAACAAGAGTCAAACAATCCATTTAAACAGCTTTTGTACCTCATACTATCTTTGGATTGTGTTGTGTTGCTGATATATTTAACTTTATACTTACCTTTGTTATAACAACACTCTCTTATAACACTCAGGGTAGCTAATTTCCAAATATACTATTTTAGAAAGTGATTGAAGCCCAAATGATAATTCATGGCTGTGTACACATGTTGAAATAATCTAAGAGAATTCTCCCAAGTTTAGTCTCTGGTAGAAAAACTTACCCAGAACTGCCTGTATAAGCATTGAAATGATGATGCCCTAAAGACTGGAGAGCTTACAGTGCTGACACTGTGCAGCAGAGGTATGTAGGGGAAAGGGGGAAGCCCTGCTTACACATCCCAGCCTTAGTTTGCCTTGTGACAGATGGCAGCAGTGTATAGGGTAGCCCTGATTGGCTAACCTAGTCTGCTTATGTTCAGCCCATATTTTTCTTGCAGTACATTGTGGGTTTATGAAGGGGACATATCCTGCTCACTACTAAAGCAGCAGAGTCCAGAGAGTCATACACTGTGTCTTTCTGATGTGAGCATTAAAGGAATGTAAATAGTACTATGTATTTACAGAGAGTTGTTTGAACTACAGCACATTTACACTTAACTGTTAACAATTACAGCTTACAAAATCATACTTGTAAGCTATTTTCTCATTTGTCCAAAGTTTTTTCCAGACCTTTTAATAAAGGATCACAAAAATAATCCATGCAACAATAATAAAAGCATATCTTGAACCACTGTGAATCATGGCACACGTGTATGCATTTCACTAGTCTGAGTAAAGCTTCTGAATTAGTAAAGAGGAGTTTTGATTTTTTTAAAGGGAGGGAATCTAATAACAAATGAGGGAACATGGAGGCAGGTTAAAATTGATTAAAATAAACTAGATTAATAGTCCATGACTAGCAAGATTTAGGACTTGAGATCTCAGTGAAAGATGGATAATATTACATGATTTGTATGTGAAACTATTTATCATTGAACTATGACTGTTACTATAAAAAATCTGCTTTGAATGGAACAGAATAAGTAAATTGAAACCTGTTACTATAAAGAATTGTTCCTGAAGCTGATCAGGACAAAAGGCATAATATGCCAGTTACTCTGTTTATGTAAATACTCTAGAAGAACAACTTCATGCCAATGACTGGATGAAGAGGATATGCCAAGGTGCAGCCTTAAAACCAGGGCCTTGGTCTGTCCTACACAGCAGCTCACTCCAGTCTGCCACCTCCCCAACAGAGCACTGAGGCAGACATATGTTGCCAGAGTCCTCAGCCTGGGTCTAGGCACACACCTACTCCATGCTACTAGAGTGGACAGCCAAGGTCAGCTGACCTCCTACCCCTTCTCATATAAATCCTTGACCCAGAAGGGAAAGTGTCTGGGTGACAAGGTTCAACCCTGTATGTGGGCTGCTGCACCCTTGGTTTGTGCTGCTACTGACTAACAGATTCCTGGGATACCTGATCTGACTAGCCTCCTGACCTTGCTTTCTTCCTGACCCTCTGAATACCCAACCTGGGCTCTGTCCTGACCCAGATACTTGACCCAGCTAACTTCCTGACCTCATGGTCTTCTCAACCCTATGGATCCCCAACTCAGTTTCCAGGACAGATCTCCTGGATTCTGACTTCCTGGCTTCTCCCAACCCTGAGGTGACTCCCAAACCTGGCCATCCATGAACCTGGCCTAGGGCTTTATATATACAGGTCTACCTCACTTGAGGGAGCCCGCATCCTGTTTGTTAAAATAAATAAATAAAAAGGATTGGAATCCCTTTGTGTCAATTATTGGGCACTGAACCAAATTACTAACCAGAACCAGAACCCTCTATCCTTCAACTCAGAGCTGCTTGACTGGCTTAAAATAGCTCAAATATTCATCAAACTTAATCTTCAGGCTGAGCATCTGTGCTGGGAATCAATGGAAAACCACTTTCAGGATGCTGTGCAGGCATTTTGAATACCTGGGCATGCCCTGTGGATTTGCCAATGCCCCAGCTACTTTTTAAAACTTTATAATTATATGCTACAAGACCTACTGGACCAATCTGCAATCACTTACCTGAATGACCTACTGATCTTCTCAGAGGAACCTAGCCAGCATGCAACATCTCCAAACAGTACTGAAAAGGCTGCACCAACACGACCTGTTTGCAAAATTAGAGAAGTGCACATTTGACCAAACAATGATTGAGTTCCTTGCATTTGGTCTATCTCCTGAAGGCCTGAAAAGGGACCAAAGGAAGGTTCAGATGGTCTGGGAGTGGAAAGCCCCTTGGAATGCAATGAGCTCAAAAGATTCCTAGGGTTTGTGAACTTTTACTGCCAAGGTCATAAGTCCCTTCTACACTACTGCGAAAATAACTGGTTCTACTGGTCCAAGGAGGCCCAGATAGCATCTGAACACGTGATACAGGCCTTTATTTCTGCCCCTGTGCTCTCCCATCCAGACCCTGCCCTGCCATTTGTGGTGAAGACACATGCATCTCGTACCATCATTTCCCTAGACTTTATTGTGACAAGAGATACTGACTGATGGATTCCTTGGATGCTTGAATTACAGTACCTAGTAGACTGGAAAGGGTATGGCCAAAGGAATGCACAAGGGAGCCCATAGAAAACATCCATGCTCTCTATTTGGTACATAAATTCCATAAGGATTAGCCAGGAAAACCTGGATCAGTGCCCACTAGAAGGGGTTGTTGGAAGAGGGGGAGGAGGCAGGGGGTTAAATGTCAAGCAGTAGACTTGAATCCAGGGCCTTAGCTTATCCAGGGTGGCAGCTTACCCTAGTTTTTCACCTCCCCAATGTAACACTGGAGCATATACGGGTGGCCAGATCCTCCAGTTGGATCTAGGCACATACCCACTGCTCGTCACTGGAGTAGCCAGCCAAGGTCCACCCCTTCCCATGGCCTGAAAGTGTCCAGGTAACAAGGCTTAACCTTGTATATGGGTTGCTTGTACCCTTGGTCTGTGCTGGTACTTACTGATAGGTTCCTTGGATACCTGATCTGACTAGCTTCCTGAATTCACTCTCTGCCTGACCCTCCAGGTACCCAATCCAGCTCTAGTCTGACCCAGCTTGCTTCCTGACCTCTTGCTCTGCCCAGCCCTCTGGATCCCTAACTCAGTTCCTCAGACAGATCTCCTGGATTCTGACTTCCTGGCTTCTCCCAACCCTGAGGTGACCCCCAAACCTGGCTACCCACAACCCAGCATGACAGGATACATATATAGACTTACACAAGACAGAGATTTGGCTTCAGCAGGGCCCAAGAACAAAGAAAAAAAAAGGTAAAACATGGTTCTTCTAGGTGATCTAAAATGAGAGGGGCCATAAAGAGTTCATGTAACTGCAAATCTCTAAATGTTCTTTTTTTTTTTCTAGACGTTTGTTTCATATGGTGATGTTTCTTACAACAAGGCTAAGGTCTTGCCAGGGACATACATAAAATAACAGACACTCATGTTTCAGAACTGGATTTCCACAGAATTCCTTTCATTTTTGTGCCATCCAAAGTTAAACTGGGAACACAGTAGTTAATTTCCTTTGTAACTTCTGCCAAAAGTCCAAGGAAATACTGAAAAAGGAGATTGCTTTGGGGAGGAAAGGACTGTTACCAACAGTAACAATCTTGTCAACACCAGTAATGAAGGTATATTTGTGTCCTTTCATTCACCTGAAGGAAATAGGGCTTGAAGGACATGGGTACCTTCTGCAGAACATTTAGGTCTCTTCTGAAATTACAAGTTTTGTCACCATAGCTACTGTGGTTACAAATACAAAAAAAAAAAATCACTACCTATGTCAGTATTGCCTATTTCTTATGGGGAACTGGTATAAGCTATACCACCTAACCAGCTCTTGCCAGTATAGACTCTCTTTGCTAAACAGCATTAGATGTCCCTGTGAAGATGTATCGTATACACTTGGATATAGATAGGAAGGTCTCTCTCTGCATGGTCTGCTACTTTTCCCTGGAGAAAGTGGGAGGGAGCAGGCATAGTCTTGTCTCCATCTCCTCAATATGCCGGCCAGCATAGCTGGGTCAGTAAGAAGTATGAGTAGTATCTGCACTTAGTAAGATCATTTACTGGTGGCAAAATTCTACTTGCCTGGGGAAAAGGGAGCAGAAAGAGTCATGTTTGTCTGAGTTTCCATTTCTTTTCTGCAGGGTTTGTATGGCACCATAGTCACTCATCATCACTTATCCAGCACAGAAAGGTAACATGCATGATTCAGGCCACAGAGCTCCCAACATGATTTCCACCTTATTGTTATTTTGTCTGCCTTTTTCTCCTACTTCATGGCCATAGACCTTGATATCAGCAAGCTAGCTAACAATTTTGTATACTTCGTAACTTGGCATTCAGTATGTCAATACAGAAGAACTTCATAACCTGATACTCAGTCATCCTAGCCAGCTGAGCTCAGGCGCAGTGCATTAGTCAAGTCTTCATAGAATCATAGAATCAATGAGTCGGAAGGGACCTAGGCAGATCATCTAGTCCGACCCCCTGCCATGGGCAGGAAGGAGCTCTGGGGGTGGCAGGGGTCATAAGACCCCAGCCAGGTGCCCATCCAGTCTCCTCTTGAAGATCCCCAGGGAAGGTGAGAGCACCACCTCTCTGGGAAGCCTATTCCAGGCTCTGGCCACCCTTACATGTTTTTGTTTTCTAGAACATTAATCACTATATTATCAAAGCTTTTCCCAAGTAAATAAAATCTACTCAGGGAGGTCTCTAGTTACTTCAAGGATGTATCTGCTCTTCAAATAGCTCTTCAATTATTAAAATATGATCATAGTGATGGTAGAACTGTTTCTCCAAGCACTTTGGTCAGTGTGCTTGGTCAGTTAGTCCTTCTTATATGAGATTCATTCACTGAGGGTGTTGGATAAGAGGTTGGATTTCAGGTTTTATATTTGCAACCATATGCAGTATTTTTATGGAATATATTTTTCATTTTCATGCCACACATAGGTTAAATAACACCAAGTAGTGTGGTCTGCCCATTTCCATGCTTTTACTGTCCAATTTTTCACATTGTATTTGCTCTTTACATTGCAAGCATTACATCTATTAGATGTTCTTGTAACATTTCAGCTAAATACAGCCAGTTAAAAGCCTGAGGCTGAATTGATTCCATCTTTGCAGGTTAGTCTAAGCTGTGGAGGTTGAACTGATAAGGAAGTGAACAGACATTCATTTTTTATTCTGGAAATGCAGCCACATTCCTGCAGTGGCCCAGGCCAGAACCCAAGGGGTACTAGAGCATGCCTCCTTACCCAGCCAGAGCAGACATGTTGGGCCAAGGCTAGCCTACCTACTGTGCAAGGGGCAGCTGGGTGCAGAGGTGCAAAGCATCCTGGGATACTGGGGGACTGTGAGTTAACTTGAATATGGAGGAGATCTGGGACAAAAGTTCAATAAACCAATTTAACCTAAATCAATTAAGTCTGATATTACATCCATCCAGGTTTATCTTCAACTGGTTTGGGCCATTTTGAAAGCAATTCATGTGCACTGAATTTCTGTTCTGTTACAGATTTGAACTGGTTTCTGATCACTTGTGCTGGTTTATGTATAATTTCTGTCCCTAACCTTCTTGATTGGAAAGAAGAAACTATTTATACGAAAACTATTTTCTGCACCGAATATCGAGTTTGTCCTCCTAAAAAACACAAGATTCCAATGGAACCACCTCCAAATGGCTAGAGTAGATATGAAGAAGGTGTTATACAGTACACGGTAGCCTAACATAGGTGTTGGAGAGAAAACAACTGTTCAAGGTTTGGATAAGGTACTTATCAAAAGTGGCTATCAGCCCAGTACTCTTTTCCAATGAATTGCTCTATACTTTAACTCCTTAACCTGTATAAGATGAAAGCTTTTTTTTTTTTCAAATGAGCAAGCCTGACTCATTTTTATGATCAATGCACCATTCTCAAAATGCTTTCCAACCAGATTGCAGTTCAAATGTGACATGTGTATTGTTACAAAACAGAACATGCTGGCTGAACAGAATGTATTCATCTATATTAGTTTTTCTTTCTAAATCCAGCACATGGGAACTAAATTAATCTGCTGAGTGCTAAATTCATCTACTAAGAGCTACTGTAGATACAGGGAAATGTTTTCAATACTGTGGCAAACAAGTCTCACACACTCAGGAGCCCTCTGTGTGTTGATGGTGTTTTAACCATTTTGTCTGCTTTCAAGCAAGCAAGGAACTGATAGATGAGGAAAATGTTCACTGATCTGCTGTGGCTGTAATATAGACACAGACCCAGAATGAGGCACTATCATGAATCTTTCCAGCTATGCATATTTATATGCAGCTGTCGTACCTCCAAGTCTCCAGTGAATACAAAGTATGTGTATGGCCACCAGTACACACAATGCCATCCTGCTGCATGGTCTGCCTTAACTACAATACAATACAGGAAGATGGACTATGTAAGAAATACATTTCATTTTCCTTTTAGCCTGGCTACATAAGCAAAGCGAATGTATATATTAGAAGGCCATGTCACACGACATTATTAATCCAAAGTGCTAAATTAGTTAGTGCAAACAGACATTTTGAATGAACCTGTTTACAGTGAACTTGGCTAGCATACTACAACACAATACCAGAGAGAAGCTGTATTGCCAGCAGCATCAAAAGGCATCACACCTCTAAGGTAGGTTCATGACAAAGAATCTCCCTTGGGTTCGCTGCAGCAATGTACAGAAATAGAGAACACACACAGATAGTTAGGAAAGAAAATGGCAGAGAGAGCAGCATCGGAAAGATGAATGCTGCAGTTTAGACTTTGATTGGAAGAGAAAGAAATTAGTCCCTCAATTCAAAAAATGTTGATGAGGTACACAAAGAAACACAGGGGGCATTTCTTGTGAATGAGGCAATCTTGCGGACCTGAAAGGAGAAGAAAAAGGGAGAAGCTTAGGGAGCTGAGAGAAAGAGAGACAAAGAAAGTGGTCCTGCTAGAAGTAAAAATGGACAAAAATGCCTATGACTAGGAAAAAGCAGGACCATCTACCTTAATAGAAAAGTGCCAAGGTTAAAGAGCATAGCTAAAGAATCCAACCCCAGGGGTAAGAAAGTCTGATTTATTTTCATGCCACAGGATGTAAAACTAATCTACTGAGTTAGCATGATATTTTAGTGGATTCTAAGCAATTTCTTATAGTGCATGAACCTGACTGACTACAAGGATTCTTCAAGTTCCTATCAGCAGCAAGCAGGCTGTGGGACTCTAAGCTCTGGAAAGTCAAAAAGAGGTTGGGGAACAGTAGCAAAAGACGCATACAGCCTGCACTATGACCTGCAGCCATGCAGTGCAGGCCCCAGCAGGCAGGAGTGGAGCAAGCACTCAGGAGCTGTGGTGATTTAAACCTACAAAGCCTGTCAGGGTACAGAGCTGTCTTCCTTGGACAAGGAACGATCGCAGCTCAGTGCCTCTCCAACTTGAGTATAGTTGGACTTATAAACAAAGAAGGGTCCGTGACTTCCCCTGCATCAGGGCTGTGAATCAAAACCTGTGTTTTGGATTTTAAAACATTCTAAATTGTAAGTTATTCATTGGAAATAGCTATGTTTCTCCAGTCCTTAGCAGATAGGCAGTGCAAAAAAGAGGGTATAGCAAGAAAAATACATATATTTCAAAGACAATTACTTCCATTAGGGTAGAGACTATTCAAATCTTGTATTTACAGTAGGGAAAAAACCCCAACAACACAGAGACTTTTATTTATTATGGCTATCACATATAAGCTTAACTCCTACTATTAAATTATTCTCATATTTTCAGTTGCAAGGAACAATGGCAAACAACTTCCTCTGAACACTAGAAAAATAATTATAAACAAAGCACTGAATTTTAATTTGAGAAAGATTGTTGCAAAAATATATATTTAATTGCAGGAACAAGCTACAACCAACATTACATCAAGATGATGAATATCAGATATGGATTAAGAAATAAAGCTTTAAGTTTATTATTGCAAATAGGCTTTGTGATTTGCTGTGCATAGTTAAAGTGCTACTCAGACAAATTACAGCTGCTCTTTTAACCTGAACATAAGATGGCATTGTTCCAACCAATCTGAACTAAGGTTTCTAGGCAGGGTGTCAAATCTAGGCCCCCTGGGTCTTGGAATGATGGATTGAACCTTGAAAGTTACAGCCGAGCGGCATATGTGATTTTTGTACTGTACTCTGGTAATTGGTGAATATATTTAATGTGTTCATAAGTGTTTTCTTAAATATTCAGTTTTAACCATTCTTTTACAATACAAGGCATTGCCACAACATAATCATATGCATCTTAAAATAGTCATATTAACAGTTAAATATTATTTGAGTTTTTTATTTGGTTGGCTGGTTGCCTGGTGACTTTTCCATTGTTTTCTTTGAGAGAGACATGCAATGGCTCAGTTAAGTTTGCCTACTGGGCCTCATAGTTAGTACCTTATTACACTGTTAGGATGTAATTTCTAGGAATTTTCTTAAGAAGCAGTTCTATTTGTTCTCTTTAACAAACCATAGGGAATTACATTATAATTATTCATATTAAAAATGTGATAGATTAGGGACAGAGTATTGCATTATTTGAGTATTAGACAAACAGGGCTGAACTAATCGAGAGAAGTAGTTAGCCATGTTAGACTGAAGTTAGGGTAGAGATGAACCTTCTAAATTAACTGAATCAGAGATGCATAAGCTTTCATGAGTAAGAGCTCGTTCATCAGATGCTACGCAAGAACATGCAGAGCAGGCTATCAAATATACAGTGATTTGGAAAAAGAAAGCCAGACTCCCTCTGCACTGACAATACTGAACGCTTGGGATCTCATTCCCAATCCCACAATCACGCATCCTGCCATGCGTGTATAGTGCAATTATTTGGATCAAATATCAGACCCGATGGAACCTTTAACTGAACATCTGTCAGGGGCCTTAGGGTGCAGACACTTTGAAAAATAATCACTTTATTTGATCACCCTATTTGATAGCCTATTCTTTCATAACATCTAATGAAATGAGTTCTTGCTCACAAAAGCTTATGCACCTCTGATTCACTTAATCTATAAAGTGCATCTCTATCCTGCTTTCTGTCTGAAATAATTACCATATTTACTGAACTCAGGAAGACTTTGAATTTAAAACACCCCCTCCTCTACATTTGATTCTATACATGGAAAATTATAAATTTCCTATAATTTTCCATGTAAAGACTGTAATTATTGGAGGGTGCCTTAAAACTCATATACCCCACCACTGCAGCAGCAAAAGCAGCCAGTCTGACCCTAGCCCCTTAACCCTACTACACCTCGCCCCCGTTGCCATTTGCATCCCCCATATCTGGCCCGCCTCTTGCGCTACTCTCTGGCTCTGTGCTAATTTTCTTGCCACTCCCTGGCTTCACACTGTGTCCTGTCCTGGCTCCAGGGAGTGGCAAGGGAATCAGTGTGAAGCCAGGAAGCAGCAGGACCAGTGCAGAGCCAGAGAGCAGCAAAGTAATCAGTGCAGAGCTCGGGAGTGCTAAGGGAAAGTATGCCGATTACCATGCCAGTCCCCACGGACTCCTTTGCTGCTCTCTGGCTCCATGCCAGGTTCTGTGCTGCCCCCTTGCTCTGTGCTGGATGGATCCAGTATGGATCCAGAGGGCAGCGGGAAATCAATAGAGAGCCAGAGAGCAGTGCAGGACCTTGTACTGACTGCAGCTACTCCATTTTTTACCTGTTACTAGATTATAAGATGAGACTTCATCTTCTGCATGATGGATGGGGGGAAAAACTCATCTTGGAATCAAGTAAAACTACGTCTCCTCTGAGTTTTGTTAGGTATATACTTGTTGGAGTACATTTTCCTTAATAGCAACCTTTGATGGTTTCAGAATTATTCTTTTCTCTTTAAACTGACAAGTGATAAGGAACAAGCTTCCTTATTCAGGATACTTTTCTGAATTTAACCTATCACAACAAACATTTTAGGATAGAGGATTCAAGGGAACACAGTAACATTGCAAAGAATATAAATAATTTCTTACGTCCACTCAACTGGAAGCACCGTAAGGCCTGAACTTGCTTCCCTCACTACTGAGTTCTTAGTTCTCCTGACACTAAACCAACAAAAGCATGTCCTTTTCACTCTTCCTACTCGTTCAACTTTCAAGTTAGCAGTCTACAATTATTGAGCAAAGTGAGCTTGGTGTGGGGAATCTGAGACTCAGGGTATGTCTACATAGCAGTCAAAGGTGAGAGTGCCATGCATTGTATTGCAGTATAGATATACGCAAACTAGCTTAAAATTAGCCAGCTTGTATACTGCTAGCAACACAGCCATGGCAGCATGGCACTCTGCGCAGGCAGCTGCTTGAGTATTAAGCAGGATTCTTGGATATGCTTTACAGTCTGCCGTGGGGCCTTTGATGTTGCCGCTATTATGTTATTGATACTCAAGCGAGGTGTATAAACTTAGCTTGGGCCTGCTTAATGAGCTCATGTCTTACTTCTGTTGATTATAAGATAACCTTTAAGTCAACTGGAAGAAAATCAGAAACAATCAAAGCAGGAACCTTCTGATACAGATGTCACCTCCCTACCTGCCGCAATTTTGACTCTGAACATTGTTCTTCCCCGATCTCTCTGCCTAACTTCTCTTCAACCATGCTCCTCCACCTGCTTTTTTTGCCCTCTTTTCTCCCCTACCTCTTCTTTCCAAACCCTGTATCTTCTTGTCTTCAATTTCCCTCATCTTTTCTTTTCTTTCTTCAGGGATTCTCACCTTTCTAAACACCATTAAGGATGTGAACATACAAACTGCCCAGAAGAATCTAGTACTGACATGATGTTTGCAGACCAGCACATTGTGGTTAGATGACTTAGGTCCCTGGCAGACATTACACTTAAGACACGATTAACAAGTTAATCACATCTTAACTTGTAATGTGGCCACACATTAAGTCAACTAATGGTGTAATAAGAAACAAAGTTATTACACAAAAGACGTCATTCTCCCCTTGTACTCGGCCTTGGTGAGGCCGCAGCTGGAGTACTGTATCCAGTTTTGGGCTCCACAATTCAAAAAGGATGTGGAGAAGCTTGAGAGACTCCAAAGAAGAGCCACATGCATGATCAGAGGTCAGGAAAACAGACCTTACAATGACAGGCTGAGAGCCATGGGGCTCTTTAGCCTGGAAAAGCGCAGGCTCAGGGGTAATCTGATGGCCACCTATAAGTTTATCAGGGGTGACCACCAGTATCTGGGGGAACGTTTGTTCACCAGAGCACCCCAAGGGATGACGAGGTCAAACGGTCATAAACTACTGCAAGACCGTTTCAAGCTGGACATAAGGAAGAATTTCTTTACTGTCTGAGACCCCTAAGGTCTGGAACAGCCTGCCATCAGAGGTGTTTCAAGCACCTACATTGAACACCTTCAAGAGCAAATTAGATGCTTATCTTGCTGGGATCCTATGACCCCAGCTGACTTCCTGCCCTTTGGGTGGGGGGCTGGACTTGATGATCTTCTGAGGTCCCTTCCAGCCCTAATGTCTATGAAATCTATAATAACTCTGTGGCTGGTTCCCATCACACCTTAAATTGCATGTGTGGCTGTGTTGATCAGGGTTCCCAGGCTCAGAAGCTCATGGGAATCAAGGGCTCTGATGCAGCAAAAGGGCTGGGAGCCACAAACAGCTGCCTCTCCCAGCCATGGGAGTGCATCAGAACCCTTGACTCTGATGCCCCCTGAGGTAGGGAGTAGCTGCTGACCAGGTCTCCCAGCCTTGGAGGCACATTAGAGTCAAGGACCCTGGTGGACACACAAGGCTGGGCATGGCAGTCAGCTGATCAGGGCTCCCAGCCTCAGAGGTGTATCAGAGCTCTTGACTCTGATACACTGCTGAGGCTATGAGTAGGGACCATGTGACTGGCTTCCTACTCGGTGGTGCAGGGGGAGCCTGGAATCATGATCCCAGACTCCCTCTGCACTGACAATACTGAATGCTTGGGATCTCATTCCCAATCCCACAATCACACATCCTGCCATGCGTGTATAGTGCAATTATTTGGATCAAATAACAGACCCGATGGAACCTTTAACTGAACATCTGTCAGGGGCCTTAGGGTGCAGACAGACAACAATTGAAACATTTCCAAATGAAAAGCACTTAGAAACATTTCAGCCAAGGAAACATGCATAAGCCCTGGTCGAAATGTTTCAAGCACTGCAGCCTCTTTTGCAAGGAGCACTACAACCTGCAGCACTCCATCATAGGGATAGGAAGTGGGGGGAGGGGGGGGGAGCCAAAAGTCACATGAGGAAGTAAGCAGGAAGGCAGCACACTGCCACTGCCTCACACTCCATTTCCAACCCCCTCAATTCTTCTCCCCCTCTCAGCCCAGAGGACTGGACCTGGACTGCCCAAGCTCAGCAGGGCTGTGACAGGAAGGACCATGAAAGGAGAGGAGGTGGTCAGCCCAGCTCCAGGTGTGGCAGGGGAGGGACTCCCAGCAGAGGTTGTGAGGGTCACAGTGATGACCTGACAGCACCCCAGAGCATGACCCAGCACGACATCCACCCAATCTCTTCCCTGTATGACAATGTCTTGATGCAGATATAAGAAACAGTCAAATGTTCCAATGAAGCACTTCATTTTGAGAGCTTGTATTTTGGAACTTTTCAGCCACTTTGGAAACATTTCAAAGATATTTAAAATTTCTTGCTATGACTTTTATGTCTCTCCATATCCTTAAACTACAGTGTTATGAAGCATAGGGAATATCTACTTTGTGTTTGCACAGTTCTTAACATAATGAGGTCCAAACTTTGTTGGCGGCTCTAGACGTTGGCACAATACAGAACCATGTACTAAGCCTCACTGAAGTTATCCTTAAAAGTGTTGCTGAACAGTGTGTATAGGAGAATTAACTTAAATAGTTTGATCAACTGGGGCTTAAACAAGGATGGTAAAAGACTACTGTGCTTTCATTTGCCATGAACACATTCACTATAAAAGGTGACAAAAAAAATTTACAGAAGTCAACACTTAACTATTTTACAAGTAATCTGAACAACCTGACACAGTAAAAGCTTCTAACATGCTTATTTTCAGCTTCCAGGACATGATTTAAAACATTTTCTGACTTCAGCCACATTTTTTTCATTTTCTATTCTTAGAGTTGTCACCATCTCCCTATTTTTAAGAAGCCAGTAAAAATTCTTTCCAAGATGAACCTTAGTAAATAATGCATACAGTTTTAGAAGAAAAGCTATCTTAAGAGTTTAGACCACAGGAATGCAAAAATATAACAGTCAAGAGTTTCAGAAGCTGGTTTATTTTCACACTATTAATGTTTTTAAAAGAAAGTTTGTATTTTACATATAATATTAAATCCAATTAGTTTAAAAAGTTGACTTGGATCACATACTTTAGAAATAACCAATTACAATTATTAACTCAATTTGTCTAGAAAAATACTTTTCTATTCCTTCCCCGGTCCCGAAAATAGCTTGAGAGTATGAGCGGTGGAATAAAAGAGTACATCATAGTCCTAACAAATGGTATTAATTCTTACAAAGTTATTATAGACTGTTATAAAAGCAGTTATTTATCAAGAGTGCACCAGTGAGATGTTAGAAACTAGGGGCCACTTCCAAGAAGTCTGTGGGACAAGCAGTCACATACAAAAATAACTTGTCCATAACAAAAATTAACTATTTCAGAGCTAGTAAAGAACAATTAAAATAACCAATAAACACTGCCAAACTTTCCCCTAGGGGAAAGAACTGTAATAAAAAAGAAAAATGCATGAAACTGACAGTGTAATGATATTTTTCATAAGAAATCATGGTTGTCAAAGTTTGTAATTATTTGATACTTTTTAAAAAATAAAATTGTATAAAATTAAGTATATGACTGACAGGCTTGACTTTGTATATGTAGATCTTTGCAAATTTAAAATTTACAAAACTCATTTACTTTAAATAAAAAAATAGCTTCCATACAAGCAAAGTTACCAAGTGAGTTTCCTTTTTTTTAATTTTGTAAATCTATGACTATTGCAGCTATAGAAAAAAACATAAATAAATCTACTTAAAACTAGGTAAGTTATTAATTTGTCCATAATACTTGACATAAAGAACATTACAATTATGTGCTTATGAACAACATCAAAGACAGTTTTAAATGAAATCTGTTTAGTGTACACTATAGCTGTTAGCGTGTATTGGATGTTGAATCAAATTAGCATAGTGGCCACCTATGAGCAAATGACCTAGAAACCCCCCCCCCAATAAAATTACAAATCTCTCTCTCTCAGTCTTTATTGGTTCATTCAAATAAATTACTTAGGCTACATTTTCAAATCCAGTAGCCTAAAATTCAATATCTGTATATTTATTGAATTCTTGGTTCTCAGTGCTTTTATTGTTTAAGAAAATGTGAAGATTTCAAAGTTATAAGAGAATCGAGTCTTGTTTATTAACAGGTAAAACAGAAAAGGCAAAGCGGCAGTAGCTTCTTCATACTGCCCTGCTAATGTACTTCTGTGTGCTAAGTACTTCTACTTCAGTCTCCCAAACTATAAATCCACTGGTTTATCTACTATCACAGATGAGAGCTGGAATGGCTGGCTTCTTTTATAGTATGGCCATCTGGACCAAGAAGTGCATTTTTAGAGTATTTAATATAGCCAATTGAACAGCTATCACATTGTAACTTCTTTTGTGGCCTGATCTAAAGTCAGTTTAAGTAAGTGGAGGTATTTTCATTTGTTCAAGGGTTTGGATTGAGCCTTACGTCATTATAAATGAGAGGTGAAATTCTGACCCTACTGAAATAAACAAAAACACTCCTACTGGTTCAATGGACCTGACTTTCACTTCAAAGTTAGCTTCATGCCACTGCTATAAAATTAAAAGGATACAATATCCTATTACCAAGTTCCTAAGCCACCCACTGCCTTGCTATTTATGACTCTGCGGTGACAAGGCGCTTACTGCACAGTACCTTGTTACAACTGTGCAGTAGCATCGCTGGGCGTGAACTGTGATGCAATGCTACTGCACAGCAGTAATGAGCTACTGCGCAGTAAGCATCACGAGGCAATTGTGCCAGGATGCTATTGCGCAGTAACACTGGCTACTGCACAGTCATTCAGTACTTGGTTATGCAAGTACCGAATGACTGTGCAATAACAACTGGACGGTGGGCATCTTATGTAGACATTGTGTGTGCGCACACATGTGAGTGTGCGCGCACGCGCGCGTGCGTTTTCCTGCCATTATTTGGCTTACAATTAATTATAACCTATAAAAGAGGAGGAAAGGACAAATGTTAATAGTTATCTTATATGCTGAAAGCACAACAAATGATTTTTCCACACTAAAGTTATTATAAAAAATATTTCTTTCCTTTGGATAGAAACAAAAGCAGGTATTCTATTTGGTCTCCTTTTCTTTTGATTTATTCTTTGTTAATTACATTTCCTGTAATCAGACAAGTGAATTAAAAAACGTATGGCTACTTATGGAGCTAATATTGCTTAACATACCAAAACCCCCAGAAACAAGTTTAGGAGTGAATGGGTGGATCAGTTTTCATGACTCCTATAGGACTGCTTAAAATGTAGTACAGTGCAAACCCAGGTTAGCAAACGATATTATTTTCCCCAGCATTAGACAGACACTGTACCTGGAGGGCTGAATGATGGACAGTCTTAAAGGCACCTCACAAGGCCTTCAGAGAAGCATGACTGTAAGGCAAAATGCACTTCATAAAAAGGAAGGAAGATTTTTCAACTGATGTGTTCCTTACTATAAGCTTAAGACATCTATTATACTAAACTCACTCAAAAAAGGTGATTGTTATATGGGAGAAAAAGAAGGAAATTGTCTAAACAGTCTGTTTCTTAACTCTAACGGTTCAATAACCTTCCAGCAAAGGAATGTATTTCCCTCCTCATTTCTGAAAGTTTATGTGGCTTGCTTTTATCATTTTCTAAGCCTAGTATTTTATGACATGTTGTGTACCTCAGTCTGCATCTTTGAGACCTTTGTTTGGCTTCCCCTTCTACTTACTAACTTCAACAAAGAAATCACTCCTTTAAAGAAATATTTCATATCACAATAATGGAATGTCAGTGGATTATCCTCTTCACATAATATGACAGCTTATTCTAAAGCACCAGAAAAGCCTTATGCCCAATGACAGATGTTTCCTGAAGATACTCTAAATCCTCATGCATATAATATCTGACTAGGCAGACTGCTGTGAAGTAGCATTCTCCAACTTCACAAGGGCATTTATGACCGTCTCATTGTCACCTCCAGACTCTACGTTCAGTCCTACACTCTGCTGTGTGATATATATATATCCTCACACATTATCTGCTTGCCATCATAGTAGGTTTTGCAGGATGCTCTATGTGGACATATGCTGGGTATGGAAGAACAGTACTGAACACTAAAGCACTATGAAGGGCAAAAGATGAACATCCTTTATTTGTGCCTTTCCTTTCCAACTTTCTTATTTTAGAAGTGTTACTTCTTGGAAGAATCATCCAGGGAAAAAAGATATGCCCTGCATCGCTTACATAAACAAGGATTTTTTATGTTTTTCTTCAACATCTTAACATTGCCTTGAATTTCCTCAAAAGCTTCACTTCAAGCTGACTTTGTTTTTATTTAAGCGAGCAAATATGTGTGTGTTTAGGAAAGGGTGAAACATCTTAACTTGCTGCTTAGACAGCTTAAGGTGAATAAAGCTTCAGCAATTGCCCTAAGTTAACCTAAGTCTCAGGAGGTAGGACCTGTTTCTTGCTAATTCATAAGCATTTGAGAAGAAAAGTTGCTAAATATAATGTTTACTAGTTCACAGTAAAAAAGCAAAGTAAAAGAAAGGTGTGTTTTTTTAAGGCAGAGTGCATACTGATAGTCTATACTTCATCCCTCGGGGAAAGGATTGGGATAGATAAGTTCAAAAGGCAGTGGCTAACGTCCATCTACTCTTTTCACATCTAACCTGTACACATTAACAAATCCTGAGAGTGAGCTCAAAAGAAAATCTCTAAGCATGGGTGCTTGAAAAATTACTATGCATCCTTCATCATGGCTAAAGGCTCCCAGCCAACATAAATCAATAAATTAGCTATAATTTTGGTAATGCTTTGTTTCATGCATATTTGTTTCATGCTTTTTTGAGCTGTACAACAGAAAAGTGGATAATACATCCCTAGCCAGTAACCTAGGAAATTCCACAGAGCTTCAGGTATACTCATCAGAGTAAGCATTCAGTTTTGACCCATGAGCATATATGAAAAGCCATATTCACACCTTTGAGGAGGGAAGGCCAGTACAATTGTCTAAAGATTTATCATAGTACCAAAGAGCAGTATCAGGTAGTCTTTGTGTCATGCTTAATTACCCATCCTGACCATGGTAAATCTAACTTCCTTACTGTTGGAAATCATACCTTTGTACACCATCACAAAGAGCATTACCAGAACTTAGCAGAAATTTACACTATACAAATAATACTGATATTTAAATATTTAGAAGAACAATTTTTAATGTTTTTTCCCTTAAATAGCTTAAAAATCTGTCCCCTAAAATTTTAATTTTTTTATCTAATGTATTTTTCCATTTGGTTGAAAAGTATTGTCATTTTCAATATGATTAAAATGTCATTTATATAATAAACTTCACCAGCTTGCCATGCCCATTCAATAGATTCCTTATTGTGCTGTTGCACTATACTACCCTATGCCTGAGGTAAAATCATGGGTTGTCCCACCAGCTAACAATATGGACATGTCACTCAGTGTCTGGAGAGATTTTTTTCTCATTACTCATCAACACACTCCAGTAGATCAGTTTGCTTGCTCAGAGGATATTTTTCAACACACATTTTCTCAGCTGGAAGGTTCTTTATTAGTGATCGGTGACCTCCAAAGAGCACAGAGGTTTGATTCAGATAAGCCCTCAATATTGGCGACACGTAGGGGGTGCACACAGGTAGGTGCACATGCATGCCCTGAGATTGGCTGTGCACCCCCCGGAAGCTCCAGCTGTGAAACCAGAAGTGCTGCTGGAAGTACACTTCTGGTTTTGCTGCTGACTCGCCGATCGGCTGCTGGGGGACCCCCCTGTCAGCAATCTGGTGCCCTCCCAGACTCGAGAGGCACCAGTCGCCCAAAAGCCTTCAAGACTGTGAAACCTTATTCAAATTTATCCAGTGCTTTGAGATATCTCTCTCCCAGTCTCATTTTTCATTTTTCCATCTCAAAGCAGTGCCTTCTTCTCTTCCCTGAGCACCAGTCTCCAAAATCCTAGCACAAACCAGCCTAGTGTCAAACTCCTTTTCCTTGAACTATAATCCAGAAGTCTGAGTACTAACCCAGCCTCTGATATCAGTATCTTGTGGTATTTTTGGCAAGCAATGATGACTTTTTTAGCCATTTGCCAAAGGAGGATAAAAATATGTATTTACCTAACAAGGAAATTCTAAGAATTAATGTTTGCTAACCAACCAAAGGGCTAGGCAGCACTTAACTGTCATATCAGTCCTTAAAACATCTGCTGCACAAGGATCTATCAGGGATTATCTATATATGCACCACATTAAAAAGCGCCATTCACTTTATTAATAATTTCTTCTCACAGAATACATCTCTGAAGGATTCTACCAGATGTTCTTTTCAAGTCTCACATTCAAATTTCACATGTTCCTTCCTCACACCTTTAATGCCTCAGCAGAGCACATGGTTCAGCACAGAAAGGATGCTGTCTAACTCCCATTTCGACAACCAAAAAGAAAAAAGTTTACCAGTTGGATCTAGCAATAAAAAACAGAAACCAAACAAACAAACCAAGCTCCAGATGGTGCATCAGGAGAAGGGATTTGAGAGCAGCAGCTGACCAAAGGATCAAGCATTGTCTAAAAGAAAATGGCTTTTGTCAAGAAGGAATTAGGTGCTGATTTGAAACTAAAAGTAAAGGAAAGGAACTAGCATCACATGCAGAAAAGGGTGAAGTGAAGGTGTTTTGCCTAGGTCCATCATATGGAAAGATATACATCAATATTTGAGATAATGCAAGCAGGTGAAGGTATTGCCATTTCAAAGGAGAGAGAAAAAGTTAGAATAACAAAATCTCGGTTCAAATCGACCCCACTGCCTAAAAATAAAGCGCTTGTGACTGGAAAGTTTGTTCCAAGACTTTCCTTGACCAAATAAAGAGCCCTCGTAAATTGTCACTGTGGTAAATTTTACAAAGCCCTTTTTTTCCTTTCGCTATAGCTTCTGGCCCACAACTTTATGCAGCTCATCTTTTAAAGATATGGTTGATGTGCTTGCAATCATTTTTAAGTAAAAAACTCAGCGTATTTTTGAAAACTATACCAAACAAATACTATCCTTTGTGCCTTGTTCTCACTATCAACCCACTTTTTTAATATTGCTGAGTGCATTCTGGAAAAGTGCTACTATCTAAATTGGATCTTAAAAAACTTACGCTCCTTTCTTTGTACGCACACTGTTGCCAAAGGAACACAGTGCTGTATAAACAAATACAGATGGCTGTTTCTTTTTTTAACACTATGAACCGAGATGAACGCTTCTGTCTAGAAGTATGGAAGTTCACTAGGCCACCAAAAGGTAAATCCAGGTAGCTGATCACTATCTATGTTGACTAAAGTCACTGGAATGAAAACCATGTCAGTTACAAGAAAACCAAAAAGGCTTTCTTCTCTTGCTGGGCCTTTGGAACAACTACAAAAGGACAGACAGGTGCTGGGCTCTCATTACTCAGGAGTGCAGCCACTGAGTATCTTCTGAATATCTTTGTTCTTGTATTCTGGAACTTTATTCCTCCACTTTGTTGATTAATAAAGAAAGAAAAAAAAGTAAAAAAACAAGCAATCCTTCCAAATCTGCCATAATTTCAGGAAAAAAAGCTCTTTGTGTCATTTGTACTGCACATTTTTTGCATCTGGAGGCAGAAGAAGGTTGAAACAAAGAACATAATGACTACACCGAGAAAGGATTGCTTCTCATAAAAAATGCACTAGCAATACAGAGATATATTCACACTTAGCCATTGAGAAGGATTTCTAAAATGGCCACAGCTCAATTTCTAAGAATGTATAGTCTTCCCCTGCTGTTTTAAGATGCCATCATCAGGTTGCCATCATCAGACTAAACAGTTCAGAATACAGCAGGGGTTGTCAACCAGGGGTATGCGTACCCTTGGGGGTAATCTGAAAGATCCCAGGGGGTACATAAGAGCAGGTGGGGACGGAGCGCCGCCATCCCGTGCCGCTGCCTCACAGGAGCAGGGCTGGGCTGGGGCGAGAGCAGGGCCACACAGATGCTGTGCTGCTGCTACTCTGCCATGCACCACACCCCCGCTTCATGTCCAGCCACTCACCCCCCAGGTACACTTATTAAAAATAGGGCCATTGGGGGTATACTTACTTTAAAAAGTTGAAAACCCCTGGAATACAGAGATCCTGTTGCTGCTTTGGAGAATATTATGAGCAGTAAAAGACAAAAGATTTCTATGATGTGAAGAGAAATCAGACTTTACGCTACAGCCTATTTTATACTATAATAAGGTCCTAAAACCACTCAACAGATGGCGTGCTGAATGAATATGGGAAAGAGATGATCTTTAACCCAGCTCATTAGGGGCTTCTTTACACATGTTCCATTAGAGCGGCTCCAAGTGCCGCACTAATTCAAGCACTCGCAATGGTGTGCGTCTTCAGCACCCTACACTTCAAAATGGTGGCGGGGGGGGTTTAACTGAAGCTCATTTCATGACCTTTAGTGAAAGCACCCCCACCACCATTTTGAGGATGCTAAATACATATGATACAGAGGCTGCTGGAATACTAATTAGCGCACCCCAGCAGACTTGACTAATTAGCACATGTCAAAGTAGACGTCCAGCACATGTATAGGTGCCTTAGGTGTGAAGAAGTGCATAGCAGTTGCAATGACAGTGATGGCAATAGCAGCATGGTTAGGAGCAGGTGTGCCAGCCTTCAGCTTTACCAGTACATATGCAAGATATGTGCAGACATGGAGTATACAATAACTAAATATGACTGCCAGCAATGCAACTTAAAGCATCACTTTTCTCACATTTCATTATCAATTGTGAGCTAATTTAGTATTAATTTCTTCAAACCTTCTTTGAACAGAGTTGAGACGCTTCCTTTAGGGTGTTCTGAAGGAAGAAAAAGCACTGTTCTGAGATTTCCGCACTATCTACCTGAATCCAGGATTGCAAGTGAAAGGAAGCAGCTCTCCAGAGCCATTACATTCCTTACTCCCTCATGGAGATGGACATGGAAGAAGGCTGGAGTCTTCAATCTGGTCTCCCAACCACCTTGGACTAGCCCACATGGGTCAAGATGTTTGAGAACATGGACTATTCTAGCTATAGGCCCAATACAACTTACTCTTTCCCTAGACCAGCAGAGGAACCGGGAGGGAGATTATGACCAAACAACAGTGTGCTACCTCATGTGTTCAGTTTATAGCAAAGCCATGGCCTGGAATAGAAAAGTTTGCATTGCAAAAGCTATTAAACAGGGAGCTACTAAATTTTAATGGCTCAATTAAAAGGAAATACTGGCATAAGTAAATGCTAGTCAATGTAATTATGGGCTCCTGAGTTGAACCCTCTCCCTCCAGTCCCTTCTCCCTAAAATGGGGACAAGAATACATGTCACCTCAAACGGACACTACTATCCTTAATTCAAAAGTATTTTCAGAGTGCACTGGGAACACAAAGCATTAGAGTAGGGCCAGATATGTAACACACCCATCACATAATTATGCTGGAATTTTTTGTATATCTTTCAGAAAATGTTTATTAGAAAAGTTTGATTTACTGAAATAAAAAGCGTTTCCAAAGGGGGTCAAGTTTGACAAATTTTCTTTTTCCAATTGATTTTGGAGGAATAAAAGTTTTGAAACTGTGGAAGCATTCCATTTCATTTTTTTTTCAAAATGAAGGAAGTTCAATGTTGTCTAAGGCAAGATAACTTTTCTTTCCCCCAAGTACAAGTTAATTTATAGTAAAGAATGTTAAGAAAGAAAGAAAATCAAAACAAATAATGTCAAAATTAAACACTATGTTTCGGATGACCTGATTCAATACTTTTACAGATTTTTTAATGGACATTTTCTAGAATTGGATTTTTGTCTCAATTTAGTACAAGAAACATTCCTGATAGGAAAACATACCATTTCCAACCACCCTCCAGGTTACTGAATAACTTTTACTCTCACTTACAGCAACTCATACAAAAAACAAATCTGCAAGCATGAAACAAACCATGGTAAGATTTACTTCTCAACACACTAGATGCTCTACTGAACTTTCATGGAAAATTGTGACGGAGATTTTGTTTAGAAACAGTTCATATGTATTTTAACCTTTTCTCTAACTTTTTTTCTAGGAATACTTGTATGAAAACAGAGTCTTTAGTTAGTAAGAGTCATTCTGTTTCTGTGGCCTCTTCCTCACCCAAAACCTTAATCCTCTGTTTTCAAGATCATAGACATCTCCCCAGCAACTAATTGTGAAGTCACAAACAAAGGATTATAGCTTCAGGTGAAGAATAAACATCTGCAACAGAGGAAATCCTAGAAGATGATGATCTTGTTTCTCAATAAAACATCAAAAGCAACAAATTGGGGGAAGGAGGAAAAGTAGATACATAAAATATAGGTTGAATTCTATCTAAAGGCAATGTTTCTCCAAGTTCATTGTAATTAATTGTACTTTGGTCCCTAAACTACACTGCTCTTCAAACTCTAATTGTAATACAAAGCAACTACAAATGGGATCTGTGGGAAAAGGGTGTAGTTGCAAAACTGGCAATAGATAGCATTCAGCAACAATATCATATGTACATAACAGTTTATATGTCCTCTATTCACCCTAGTCTGAAGTCATCAACTTACCAGCCTCTCTCAAAACTGTAATCAGCATTTGGCAGACAAATTCGCTCCAGGGGAGTTCTGCCTAAACTGTTCTAAGTATCATTAGATGGACTTATTGTGCTTGAAGAAAGATTTATCCCTGTTGGGCTGTATTCTCCATCCACTGATCAAAGCAGCATCTTTACTTTCAAAATGTGCAACCTTCCTTCAGCCCCTTGGAAAAGATACTTTAATGTATGACCCATAGCAATTTCTTCTCTACATCCTTACTCTATTCAGCCCTTCTACTTTTCTTTTCAATGATAAGAATTTAAAAAGGAGGTAAAACAATATTTTAAAACCCAGTTTATTTGCGAGGTGAATTTTCTTGCTTTATTCATTGCAGCCATTAGTAAATGTAACCTATTTGTAGAAAATGCCCCAAAGCATAGATTGATATGCAGAACTGATGACTATGTGGGACATAAAGGAGGGCTAGCATCTGGTGATGTCACATATAAAAAGAGGATGCAGCCCAAAAATGAAGCGTCATGGCAGTGCCCACCTTGTGTCCTTTCATACTAAAGGGTTTCTATTTTTGCACATATTGCTTACTTTGGCACAGCATTTTGCCAGCAAAGAAAAGAAACTGTTCACATTTCACTTTCTAGAAAATACTGTGGCATGTTTGGTCATAGAACACAGGTCTGCTAGCAAGGATGGGAAGCTTTCAGAGAAATAGTAGAATCTTTTTTGATTAGATAACTGGTTACTGCCTGTATCATTATTAAACATTTTTGTGACAGCACCTGTGACCCCTCCCACCGGCCAGAAAACCATTAATTTGACCTGGATCCCAAATGCTAGGCTCTGTACAAAGAAAAAACAAAACAAATCCCTAGAAAAATCAAATGGTTCAGACAAAGACAATCTTACATAGATTCCTATGCCACCTGTAAGTCACTAGCAGATTTGCAGTCTGAGTCCACCTCTAAATTTGTCTCTGACTTCCTTTTAATTTGTCCGACAGACAATATGAATCAGTCAGACAGAGAATCAGCATAATACTGCAAAACAGAATTAACTAAAATCTGCATATTAGTCTTAGAAAAGTCAAGCTGGTATGATGTTTCCCTGGCAGGAACTTGTCCCTGGGCCAAGTTCTAATGGTGAGGCATCATAATAGTACTTTACTGTAAAGACACATGAATAAGGAACTAATTGTCCCCTAATCAATTTGCCCACTGATCACAGAAATTCAAGTTAAATGGAATAATTACTTACATGTGCGTATGTCTAAAGAAGAAAAGGTATGGTCAAAAGTTCAGGAAAGACTAATTTCTTTCTTTTGAGAGTCCTCTAAAACAAGGATTTTAAGAAATCATCCTTTCACCTGACAGGAAATGCAAGAGGTCTCATATTTGAAGAAAGAGCTGAATAAATTTAATAGGATGGTATTCTAAAGTCAAGGAATGTTGGGCCTGATATCTGCAAAAGCTCTCCTGTTACCTAGTTCAATGGTTTGAATATCTTCACAAGTCCCAACCTTCATCTTTAGGGGCACAGAGCTCTGTGGCTGTGACAGAGATTAGGAGAAGTATCAGTAAGAAAAGAAAAAAAGTCTCAGTATGCCTTTTTGATACTTGGGTCAAAATGGTGGTGGCTAATATTACTGTAATAAAGAATATTTTCTCCACAGAAATAAAGGGGGGAGGAGGAGGGAGAATTACAAGAATTCAAGGCTGAAATGCTAATTCAAATCAAGTTAGATGGGACCAGAATATCATCCAAAATGTATATAGTTGGCTTACTGAGAGAACTGCATCCTCTTTCTGACATTATTTTGAAGAATACTAATGCTTTTCAATTTTGAACTAAACTACACCTGTGTGACAGCTTATTGATGGGTGCATTTTGAATGCCCTGATAGAATTTTCCTCTTATTTGTACCCTAAGATACGTTAAAGAGCAGCTAATTAGCATTCGTCATTCATCTGGGTATTGTCTGACATTTTGTATTTGCAAGGCTAACAATAAAAATGTTAATTATAAAAAGGCAGAAGCAACTTGTGGCTTTGAGGCATTTGGACTTTCAAGGGCAAGGACTATCAGTATTACATTGAGATCAACACATCGTTGGTGTTAAATACAAAAAAACAGAACCGGGAGAAGTCTCACTAAACTCAATCTTTCTTCTTGTGCTTTGATGGTATAATGTTATTTGTTTCTACAAAATGTTTTAGTTTACAGTTAGCAGACCAATTCCAGATCATTTCTCATAGACACCAAAAGGAACCTACTGAAACTATAACATGCTACTTTATATTATTTTAAAATATCTTATTTTATTAATGCAGTGTTAATGCTTCCAATTCTACTATTATTAATATTATTATTATATAAACCATTAGCTTTAACTGTGCTGGATACAGTTTAGCTTAAGATTTGAAAAATTCACATTTGACAGGGATATATATGCATGCCAGCACATCTGGAAACCACTTTTAATTGTACTTTCCTGAAGTGGGGAAGCAGTAGCTTGTACCCAGAGTGAAGCTTTTATATCTGACCACACAAATGCTAGCAACCACCTGTGCTTTACACTGATTTTCATTATGAAGTATATCACATTACTAGCCTATTATTCCAGAACTACATCTGATGCTGTTGTATGATTAAGCTGCAGCAAGTGTGGTCTTGAAAAGGCCTTTGCTCTATAAAAAATGCAATAAACTTGATTGCAGTTATGGTACTTACCACTGAGCATATCACAAGAAGTATGTTCCTAAAGTTGTCTTGTCTTGTTCTGAAAGTCATAAGAATATATGTTAACAGCTACACTTATTAATCAGGGAAGTGATATCCATAAAACTAGCACATCTCCTCAAATGAGATGCACGGTTAGGTTTCCCCCCGCCCCCCCTTAGTTAGGGCAGACTGGTAATAAAGGGATGGTATTTCAGGTTTTTTTTCTTCCTAGTAAGATTAGTGAATTAGTTATAATCAAATACTTTGTCCTGCATCTTTAGTCACACTCTTTTATTACAAAGGGCAATTACAACTCTGATCTGTCAGCACAACAATACTTCAATCCTGTCAGAAATATTTTCATAGACTACAAACATCTTGAGCTAATGATGATGCAGGATCTTTTTGGCTTAAAGGAAGAAAAGCAATTTATGTGCTTTTGTATTTAGTAAAAGACAAAATTCCACGTTAGTCCATTATTTTTCCAATTTCTATAACAGTCCTGCAGAATTTTAGATTCATGTAACATTAATGTGCAAATTCTATATGTACCTTGAGAGCCTGGGAAGAGTGACTAATTGTAATGTATTCTATAGGAATCCCTGAATCCCCAAAGACACATCAGTCAGAAGTGAACAGTAAAGGCATTTATACATATGATCCAGGAGGGGGGGGAGGGGGGTGTTGGGGAGTAATTAAAACGGCTCTTGGAGCCCCAAAGTACCCAAAGCGTCTCGTATATCAGCATCCTCACACTGAAAAATGATGGTGGGGGTGCTTTAACTAAAGCTTGTCAAACAAGCTTTAGTTAAAGCACTCCCATGAGCCTGCTCCGACCTGCTGTAATTACAGTGCATCCGAGCAGCCTCACCGATCATAAATAGGCGCCCCAACTGGTATAACCTAATAATGTATAACTGTATACTTTTACCCACTCTTTTGTAGTTCTACATTTATTTTCATAACATATACAACTAAGAATGTGAGCAAAACATCAGCATAATTTCACCAGTTCATCAGTTAATACATTTGAAAGACAAGATTTAACAATATAAGCCTACAAATTCCCATATTCAGCTGCCTTGTTTTCACCCTCTTAATTTCAGGATCTAAATTTCACAGTAAAATAATGAAGCCTTAGAAAATCTTTCTTGGGACCAAATCCCTTTCCAGCACACTCCACAACTTCACTGCGTGGTACCAAGACACTTAAGATAGGGATTGAAGGAACCCTCCCCTCCCCTCCCCTCCTTCAAAACAGAACAGTTGAGCCAATATCTGGATTCTAACACAGCCAGTATGAATTCACATAATCACAAATTTATTGGCCTTGTTCCTGCCCTCTTACTACCAGGAATCCTCCATGTCTGAATGTAGTAGCACCAAGAAACTTGTACTACCCTATTTTAACTGGCCCCCATTATATAATAGCATTAGTTCCCTTGCATGTAAAGATCTCCATTATCAATTGAGAAGAGTTAATAAGCTGTCTATTATTCCATCTTTCTTTCTTTTTGTTTCCAGCATCACACCAATGCATCTGACACCTCTTTCAAAATGTACCCAGGCACTACATGGTGTACATTAGGCCATAGAGATTGTCCCATTACAAAAAATATTCTTAATACCTTAAAGGAATTAAAACATAAATAGGCCAAATACATCTTTGTTGTAAAAGTGCAATCAAATTTCAGATTATGAACAGGGTTGCTATCTAAGCAATGGAGGTGTCATACTCTTAATGTCATACTCTGCTCCTAATCTGTGGTAACTATTTTAGACTGTTAAAAGTATGTTCCTTTCTGTGAATCACTCAGACTAAAAAGTAAAAGGAGTACTGCCGACTTGGAAATATAGGCACACTTGAAATTAATCTTGTTTGAAATGAGATACATTAAAAAGTCAAAGACTGAGAACTCAATTGCATTGCCAAATAAGTTTATGTCCACTTTACAATCTACTTCTTATGGATTGAATTAAACTTTATGGGTGTTTTTAATACAAATAATAGATTTAGAAATAAGTTAAATATGATCCACCCTTGTAATATTTTATCTAATGCAGTTTTTAAGTGTGTATGTGGTAGCACATACTTAACCAGCTTGTACAAGAAAATAAGCAATCTGAAAAGGGTGACAGTAAATAAGGCAAGGCCACAAGATTACCTTTTTTTTTTTTGGAGGGGATGCAAATTCCCCTTACAAAATGAAGGTGGCAATACTTAAGTAACATTGGTACAATCAAAAATAAAATAAAATCTCCAAAAATCAACTTTCAGCTTCTAAACACATGTAGGTGCAAATTCTATTAAGCAAGTGAATGACAGAATGAAGCTATATGACAAATAGGCAAACAGGCAAAAAAAGAAAAAATAGTATCTTGCTCACCATGCACCTGATCCAAAATCCAGTAAAGATCTCACATTTCTTCATCTATCACTATCACACAGCTATTGCAACAGAATATTGGCAAGGGTTGTCATAGGGAAGGAAACAATGGAATTTATGAGACAGTATGAGCAGGGCTATGGCAAATGACCCAGAAAGACCCTTTCCAATCCCATATTTCTATAAGCAACTGCCATTTTAAAATGTAGATATGAAAATATGGCAAGTAATGGCCTGGTGGTACAGTAGACAGGGGACAGAATACACCTATTGTTGTATTTGTGGATTGATAAGGGCAATATACCTTTAAACACTTAGTCCTATGGTGGCCATTCTTGCCATTGCATGGGGAGATTGTCCACTTACTTGCTGGAAAAGGAGCAAATAAGAAATCAGTTCCAGGATTGGGGCCAGCGTTTGGTAATTGGTACATCACATACAGGGAGAGAGGAGCATCATTTCATGGACAGAAAGCCCACCTACAACTCAGTACTGAGTATCTGGGAGGCTGTAATGTGCAGGATGCAAAACATGCATAGGAATTTCTCGCAGAGCCAGGTTCTGCTGGATTATGTCAGTAAATTACAGCCACTGCAGAGTTGTTCTCTTGCTCTGCATAAGAGTGGCTGCAGATATTTAAAAGGCTCTGTAATTCTATCAGTCCTGACTAGGAAGTGTGAGAAGCAGGACAATAAATCATTGTTCTCAATTAAAAAAAACATTATTTGGATAGAGTAATTATTTTAAAAAGAATGACCAGAATATGATAATTACGTTTTTTCAATCAAAACAAACTTTTCTAAAGTATTAAGGGTGTGCTGGAAAAGGAACAGAGAAGGAAGTAATATCAAGAACCATCAAGAGTAAAAACATAATTATAATGAAAAGGCACATACAACATGCTGATAGAAAGTGATTTCATTAGTCCTAAGCAGTATGCACACTTGTCTTTCCCTTTTATAATAATAACCTGCTACTCTTATATAACACTAAGGAAGATCAAAAAGAAATGAGAAATTCATGTTAAAACAGAATTTCTAGATCTTCATTACAGTTTTCATCATCAAGATAACAATATTATCGTTAGCAGTTTATAACAAAAGTAACACTTGCATGTCATTTTCTATTTTCTATAAACCACAATGATTGGAGTCTGTTCTGTACTTCCCTTATCTAACTCTGTTACTTTGGAATCTAAGAGTGCGCTGGGCACATTAATCTTTCATGGCAGAATTCACTGAAGTTCTGCCAAAATTCAATAATTATGTTCTATCCAGTATAGCAATTTATTTATCTTATTGCTGGAATTTAGACCATATAGAACAAAGTGCTCAGCTTGTATGAAAGAACTGCCCTTAAAATTTAAACCTTGTTTAAACCCTGTTTCATGTTTCAAGTTTTAAAATTGTGATACAAATTATCAAGGGGCAAAGCTGTCCTTTTGAATCTGTATGTTAAACTGGCAAATTGAAAGTGCTCTTTGATATGTTTATTTCATGTTTTAAGCCTTTCCAATATAGTTTACAATTTTTATTCAAATATACAACAATATTTTGTATTTTGTGTTACACCATTCCAAAACCCCTAAGCATCTATGCACCGTAGTTGCAAAATAAAGACAAAATACAAAGTGAATATTGAGTTCTTCTGATTGAGAAGAAGTTGTACCAAACCAAAATGGCCAACTAGAAGTTTAACAGTTTGGGGATTAAATTCCTAAAATGCAAATTACAAATTCTATAATTTGTCACCGCCAACGATAAATTCACAAAGAAGCCAGTGAAAAAAGTTAAAAGGTCACCAAGGAGGAAAACTGAAAAAGGTACTATTTCAGATGACTGTTAAATATGGTTTAGTGGAGAAAAATTCATGTGTGTCCATTCTTACAATCTCAGGGAAAGTAACAAACAAAGTCATATATCTACCTGGCTGTACTGAAGAATTGTTTGGTTTTAGAAAGAGACTAGCACGTAAAAGTACATTATAACTCCATAATCTTAGAAAGATGCCACATTTATTTCTACACTGATTTACCCAATATTTCTTAATAAAACAAAATACTAGCCTACCAAGTCAGTAGTCTAAAGCCATATTTCCAGTGTCTTTAGTATCTAGACAAGACTTATTTACTTCAGACATTGTCACAACGTCTGCAGTGTTTCCCTTTACAGAGAATTTGACTCTGGATTCAGAAAATTGCTCAGAAACTTTCTAGAGTACACTTGCTATGATTTATAACTTAGTCCTCCTCCTGCCCACCATAAGAAATGACATGTATAAGCAATTCACAAAGTAACACTACCCAGTATTCATTTTGTTGCATTATTTTATTTTATTTTATTGCTTTAAAATATATTTTTGGCAATGAATGTGACAGATTTTTCTTTTTAACAAAATCAACTATATCTGCTTCAGTAACAGAAGTAAAAATTATGTTTATATGTCAGGAGCAAGATTTGTTCCCCTCTCCAAGACTATACCATGACATTTTCTTTTATATGTTGTGCTGTCAGTTTTATACTATGTTGTCATTTTCTGGCAAGACTTTACAGTTAAATATATTTTTCCCCTTTTCAGACTTCAAAAAAAAATTAGTAAACTCTATTAAAGTCTTTCCCACTGTTCTTTTAGTAACTGACAATCCATTACTTCAACAAATATTTGCTTTGTACTACTTTTATCTATGTAAAAAGCATATATTTCAATATAATTCAAATATGAAAAGAGAGTTAACAGTGTCGTAATTCACTCCACAGCAACTCAGTAAGGAACAAGCACTTTTCCTAAACAAATGAATGTGAACATTGGACGTGAGGCTTTCGTAAAACCTCTCAAGTTTTTCCAGTTGCTTTTCCCCCAATTTAGTTTCATCCTACTTTAAGAAAAAAAAATACACCTTTACAAAAGTATATTGTTTTAAAAAGAGTTAGACAATGGCTACAAAGTCTATTCTAATTGCAGGTGCTATTGCCAAAGGAATAAGAATTGGCGGGGATGGAGAGGAAAGGAGGAAAGAAAAACTGTTTCTTACTGACACTTCTTGTTAAACATAATATTGCTTACAAGTCAAGAAATACAAAGATTAAAATCTATGCAGAAAGGAGCAATTCAAAACCAATAACTATAAGAATTGCTAAATAAAATAGTAACAAGAATTGCCTTACATATTTTCCTTACATTCAGTACACCCTGAAATCTGCCTATATACTCATACAAATCATAAACTGTGCGTAACAGGAGGTCCTTAATTTCCAGTTTCTATCTGCATTGTTGGAACCAGACTTAATTCATAAAGCATTCAAAGTGTTCAATAAGTACTCAGTTAGAATGCCAGATTTGTTTAGAAAATATTAGAGATAAATAACCGCACATAAAATGCAGTAAGTTCTCTACAAGCTTTATAACTCTGAAAGCACTGAAATGACAACTTTTGCAGTTCTTTATTGATGTTTATAGTAACTTTCTTCTCCCTTTTTTAACAACAAAGAACAAGTACCTTAACACACTTCCACAAAGCTTCATAACCCGATCTTAAAAACATTAGGCTAAATATAACGGTTCCTGTTAGTTTATTTTTTATTACATATTTTCTCCTATATCTAAATATTTATATTAAAAGCTTAACTTCTACTATGCACACAAAGAAACTACTAGAAAATTTCATTACTTACTGTTCACTGAGTATTACTTACTGAGATTAACAGTTTAAAGAATGCATCTGCTATTTATCCAGGAGTGTTTTAAACAACCCTTTCTACTGTATACTGCTGAAATGTGATAATTAAGCCTACTTTGGTATGCTGAAAAAATATTTTAAAAAAGTACAAGCTCTCTTCTTTATGAGTTAACTCATTGGAGCCTATTTTTGGTGGCAAGTAAACTAAGGAAATTTAGAATGATAATAGCAACAATTTGGTACATTAGGAAAAACCAGAAAGAAAATGAGTGTTTCAGATATACAGTATAAAGTCATTTTGACATGCCTACACAACTGGTTGTGGCAGCTTTCAGACATGATTCCTAATCACAAAAAAATGCTCCAGGTTCTTTTAGAGAAAGCTTGCCGTTGGGAAGTTGATTTTGGCCAAGTGCCAAAATCATGTGCAAAAAGGGGCCCTCATTACCAATTCATGGCAGCCTTCAGAGCTGACAAAAAATGTGACCCAACAGGCTAAAGCAACAACTAAAATTAAAAACTATGAGACAAAGACAACTTACTTAATATTCCTTCCATAGCCACATTAAACTTTTCTGTAATTAAACCCTTGTTAGTTCAAAGCAGTTTTCAACTACTTTTAAATGATTACACAGGCAGTCTTTAAAAGTTGAAAGCTTTCCCTGTACATTCTCTCAATCTACTGCACTTTTAAAAGTACTTTTGTCTCATGACAAAACTTCTGTAAGTGTCTACTAAAATCCCACTAAAAAGGAATAGCATTCCCATACATATTTAATTTCAGGAAATTCTAAAACTAAATAGATAATTACAACATGTTACCAGCCTTAAAACCATAAAGGAGGAGAGGGGAGTTAACATACAATAATAGCTATTTCCCAAACTTTCTAAAAAGATAGTCAAAAAGTCCATGCAAGCTGCAAACATTAAGAAAACTGCAATCAACAGAGCTCACTGCACAACTTTCCCCCAAAAGTAGATTTGATACACAGCCTTACCTAGATGTCGTCAGGGTTTTCTGTGGATCAAAAAGTTTCCTGCCTAAGCACAGAGATATTCTTTCACAACCCATAAAGGCCCCTTTTATTAATCCAGCACTGTAACAGACTGCTTTCTACACCACGTTGAGAGCAGGATGCGTCAGCTTTCAAGAGAAAAACATTCTTAATACACAATTAGTGGCAGATTGTATAATAGTGGATTTATCTTAAAGAGGGAAAAGACATTTTTTAAAAAGCAAAGAGGGTGCGGTCAGATGTTAGGCTATCCCTGAGAAAAGGGGCCTAGGCTGCACTAGTACCTAAATACTAGCAGAAGCTCACTGGGAAAGGAGCCAATGGAATGACTTTGTTTGACCCAGCTGCCAATCTCTCCTGAAGCAGTGCGCCAGACTAAACACTGACACTATTTTAACTCAAATCAGGCTACAGCAGCTGTTTGCTTTCCGGCTCTGAGCTATGCACCATGGCCATGATGACTCTGCACAGCACATATGATAGAGCAGAGGCTGTATTGCTAAAATATGTTCCATGTTTGGATTTGTCATATAGGAGTGATTTTTTTTTTTGTTAACACCCCTTTGTGTCCTCTGGGAAGGAAATAAAAATGCAATTATAGCCCTGCAAAACTCAGTATTTTAACTCAAGAAGTAAAGTTACTACATCTGTATATATTTAAAAAATACCAGCAACAAACTGTAAAGGTGTGTCCACCTCACTCCAAAATCCAAAAATGATCTTTGACATGTTAGCATTGCTTTTACGTCACATTCGGGACTCACCAATAAGCCATCTGTTTTACCAATCTCACTGGCTCTTTTTAAACTATATTTTATTAAAGAGCTGATATATTTTCTATGCATTCACTTCCCACAATACAATGTATACATGAGGTGCATGTGAGAAAGTAGATGTGCAAATATATATTCAAATACAAAATCACACACAGCTCTAGATTCTGTTCTGTTATGTTGACACAAATCCAGAATAAGTCCTTTGTAGGTAATAGAATTGTTCCAGACTTGAACTCAAAAATCTAAAGTCAAACTTGTCTACTGCAGTTCATATAAAGCCATGTGAGTTAAAAATAGCATAATAAAAAACCCTCTTTTTGCTACAGGTCTACTGCATAGAAGCTGAGACATATCCTGTTATAGGTATACTGCACAGAAGTTCAGACAAAGCCAGTTCAAAAGCAAAAATCAAATCTTGTGCAGGTGGTGCTAGGATTTTGTAGGGAACATAAACATGCATGAAAAATTCAATAGGAGCACCAAGATCCTAGTAACTAATTATATAGCATAGTCACACGGAGGCGGCATAAGAAAAAGTTACTAACGATATAGCTGCCTTTGCATCCATGCCATACAACGGTACCAGAGTCCCAAGTCTGTGTTCTTTGCCCATTTCCAGTGAGTTCATTGGCTTTTCCCATCCACATTGCATTCATGTAACCCCGCTCAGCTCCCCACACTGCCCCACTGCACTTTAAAATTTTTTTCATCCCAACTTAAAAAAAAAAAACAAGAGTAGAGTAGGAAAAGGAATAATTTGGGCCCTACCATTTTCCATCTAAGCAAACTGGTATAGTTTTTTTGTTGTTGTTTTTTTGTTGTTTTTTTTTTGTTTTTGGTTTTTTTTTTTGATTATCAAATGAATATTAGAAAAACATTCCAATATTTTTATTCAAGTTTTCAGAAAAACAGTCATCTTACATGCATCACAGAGTGTAACAATATTAGTGTAGCCAACTGCTGGGATTTGAATGCAAGCCTCATGATATTTGCTGTTTTCATAAAAACCCCACTCTGGAAGTCAAGTGCTCAGTTGAGAATCTCAGCTTTCATTAAATAAATAAATAAAAAAGAAGTGTATAGCCCTTATGTAGGTTGAGACACCTTGAAAATAAAAATGTACTGAACCATGTAAGTCTCAGGAAAATCCCATAAATGAAGTAAAACCCAATTTTTATCATGATTTTTAATTCAATCTTATGATACGGGGAGGTCTGACACATGCTGTTGAACACCTAGGAATTGTAATGCTAAATATGTTATAAATCAACATATGCACAGGATATTCCTAATGAAAGGATAAAATACTATGACTCATTAGGCTGATTAACTGTAACAAGTTATATGTCTATGTCATGAACTTGAGAAATGGCTAGCACCCTGTCACATGAAACCAATAGAAATAATTTTTACTCAACCCCACTACAGTGACGGGAACCAAAAGCAGTCAAATAGTATAGTGGCCAGGGACTGACCCATCAAAGATCTTCAGATATACTGGATCTATTATAGTAAGCTTCTTTTAAACAAAAGTATAAAACATAAGACTCATCTCCATGACTAAACAAATGAAAAAAGAATCCTTCTTGTGTCACACCTCTGAAGAGTCTTTAAACATACCAGCACAATAACACTCCTGGAAAGAATTGCAAACAGTCCATTCAACACTGAAATAGGAATGTGGCAAAATGTTGCTGTAGCTAGTGCAACAAGCATCAGAACGTCTTTGAAAAAAAAAGAGAAACCAAACAGAAGATAAAAATCGTATCATTTGTTACATATCAATTATGTTGTACATTAGGGTGATATAGTCAGATTAACACACGAAGATGCATGTAACATTTACATTTTGGAATGACTGGGAGTGAGTGATATGGCTCTTCAGGGGGACAATGATGGAAGCAGGGCACAGAAAAAATTTTAAGCTACTAGAATGAAAAGAAAGGATCAAATTTTCTATATATTGTTGGAAGCAGCGCACTGTTCGATTAAGTTATAGTGTAATGAGCAGAACAGTCACACAATCTTCTTCATCCACTTTGAGAGTCACTGAAAAAACACTCAAAAGTTTTCCTGTTTCTGTTTATGAAATGGGTTATGATCCACCTTTTTCTCTGTAAGTTCTCATTATATCATTTTGATTTGGAATTAAATATTCTTGACATAATGGCTCCAGGGAGATTGCCCGGGGAAGGACCTGGAGTCTGAGATTCCTTTCACCTTTTAATCAAACTTATGTCACCCTTGGGCAAGGCATGAACAAATTTGGGAACACACTGAAATCAATAGCTGATGCTGCTTCTCCAATTACTACAAATTTCAAGCCATTCCTTGTAGAAAAATGCTGAAGATTCTTGACTGTATAATTGACAGGCTGAGGAAATTTGTTGTTTTTTGTAGAACTGCTCAGTGCGTTGTCTTTAAAACTAATGAGGTTTTCCATCACTAGCAACATCCATACTATTTCTTGTTGGGTAAGGTCATTTGACATACCCTTAACGGGTTTTTTAAGTGTTCAAATAGAATGAGTTTTTTTTGCCATCATTTCCTTACTTTGACTATAATAATTCTGAGCCATCACTTTATCACGGATAATATCCCTGACAATGGTATGTTAAGAGTAATCACAGGCCTCCGGTGAAATCCTCACTCCACTGAAGTCAACTGCAAAACTCTAATTGAAAGGATAAAGATTTCATTCATAAAGGCCTAAAGGCACAAGTAGATTGCCACAGGGTCTGAAGGGATAGGTCACTGCAGCATGTATAGCACTGCAGAGCTATCTAGGTGATTTATGGCATAGATTTAGCTTCCTCTAAAGCAGCACGGAATAGCCCACTAGCTGAAGGAGGATATCAGACATAATGGGCCAAAACTGTGATGTAAATTGCAAGATGTATAAATTATTTTGGTCTTTGAGACTTGCATTCTTATTCTTGTTGTGACTTTGTCTGCCTGCTGTGCCCACTCCAAACTGAATATATATGGAGTTGGTTGGCTATGAATATATATGGAGTTTGGCTGACCTCTGCTCAGCTAAAAGACGGTTCTCCTTTCATAGTTAAGAAAGAAATCACAGATTAAAACCAGATTTAAGCACCTTCTTCATTATGTTGAACATCTTATGCTGAACTGGAAGAAGGCAATTAAGTTTCCTAAAATTATCGGACTATATGTCATCACACTTTCTAAAGGAAAAAAAGAAAATGGAAAGAGTTAAAAATATTAAGGGGATAACAACTCATACGTTTCAGGATGGAGCCCAACCCCTAGCTCTTTTGAGTTAGGAAAAAACTTGTCTCAGTTATTGCACAAATGTCCTTTATGTTAGAATTATATGTTCTTCTGAATCATCTGGTTCCCACCTTTGTCAGCAGCTGCACACCAGACTCTACCACTGCCTTTGGCTTGGGAAATTACATATTTCCACAGTCTACATAAATCCACTACAAAACAGGATGGTAAATGGGCAGAGATCGTTGTGGCAATTGACTGATTTATTTAAGCCTTTTGTAGATTAAAATTAGGTTTATACAACATTATCATTTGCACATGCCTCCTGGATGTTTATAGATTCACTGAAATATTTATATTATCCTTGAGAAAGGTGCAAATGTCAGCTTTTGGATTGTTTCTGCCAGGCAAAGATAATGTAACCATGTATTTTCTGTAGTAAGTTGAAATATTTTTCCAAGGTAAAACCTATAGAAGTTCAATTCTTTCCATAGCTCCTCCCACTTTTCAACAAACCAACACAGATTTGTGCTTTATGAGCACCTTCTCCAACATATCAGCTTTGGAGAGGAATCAGAATATGGCCTCCCCTCAAATAGACATAGGTGTGGCCCCCTTAAAGTATTTCACCATAAATTTCTATGCTTATACAGTGGAGACTATGTTATTACAGAACTTGGAAAATTTCAGTATTTATACACTATGGGCTTAGCCACTATAAAAAAAAATGTCATGTCAAACAGACAAATAATCAGACTCGATAAAATACATCAGAGTCCAATCATACCTATTCTATTTGTGGAAGCATTTAACAATACCTTCTACCATTGCACTAAGTAGCCTTCTGTATAATGTGGACAAGATGTCCCCGCTGTGCTAGGTACTATACACATACAAAACAAAAAGACAGCCCTTGCCAGAAGAATTAATCTTATCTATTCTTGTCTACCATTAGCAGTCATGGTACTTTGACCCTTTTTTCTTCTCATGCAAATTTAGGGGATCATCCTTAGGGGATCATCCACAATTTGCTTTGGTAGCTTTTAATATCAAAGGGTGCTTATATATGTGATGTTATTAACATGTACACATGACAAAAATGTTATTTCGTGTGGCTTAAAGATGTCACAGTGTACATGTGCAGGACTGTTGGGGGTTTTTAATGATTTTGAACCATTGCAAACTGAACTACATCCAGATGTAGTTTAATTTGCAATGTTGTAAATTGCAGTGATGCAGCTGCGAGAGATGTGGGCACGCCACATAAAAAAAGAATTAGGCCCCTTGCCACTTCTGCCTTCAGCAGGTACTTGCTAAAGGCGGAGGTGGCAAGGGACCTGATCCTTTTTTTTTTTTTCCCCCCTGCAGAGCCTGCTCTCAGCCAGGGAGCGAGATGCCTGTGGGTCAAGTGGCCCCTGATCTGTGGGAGGCCCTAGTCCTTTCCTCTACAGTGACAGTACCCCCTGCTGCCACCCAGGTGGGCTGCCAGTTGAGCTAGGTGCTGCCCCAGCTTGGGGTCAGGGTCAAGTTGGATCAGGACGGTTGCTGTCTCTGAGCTGGGGCAGCACCTGGCCTACTAGCAGCTCACCTGAGCAGCCCCTGAGGGTGCTGCCATTGTGGAGGGAAGGATCAGGGCCCCCCACATCTCAGAGGCCACTCAGCCTGCCAGCAGCATGCCCCCCAGCCATGAGAGAGAAGGGCAGGATCTGCTGAAGAAAAAGATTGGGCCCCTCACCCCTTCTGCCTTCAGCAGGTGCCTGCTGCAGGCAGAAGGAGTAAGGGACCTGATCTTTATTTTTTTGTTTGGTGGAGCCTGCCCATAGCCAGGGCATGAGCTGCTGGTGGGCTGAGCAGCCCCTGAGCTGTGTGGTCCCGGTCCTTCCCTCTGCAGTGACGGCACCTGCCAAGGCTGCCCATGTGGGCTGCTAGTGGGCTGCCCCAGCTTGGAGGCCTAATCCAACTCTTCCCCAACCCTGAGCTGGGGCAGCATTTGGTCCACCATCTATATGTAGTTTAGTTTGTAAAGTAGGTATGTGTAACATTGCAGAATTTGACAGCTTGCCCCCTCCCCCCTGCAAAGGGAGAGGGGGACTGAAGGCAGAAGCAGTGAGGGGCCTGATCCTTTAATTAATTAATTTATTTTCATGAAACCTGCTTCTCCCATAGCCAGGGGGTGTGCTGGTGGGCCGAGTGGTCCTAAGCTGCAGAGGGCCCCACTCTTTCCTTTTTCAGTGTCAGCACCCCTAGGAGCCACCTGGGTGGGCTGCTAGTTAGTGGGTGCTGCCCCAGCTTGCACTCAGGGAACAGCTGGATTGGATTGGGTGCTGCCTGCAAACTGGGGCAGCATCCACCTGCTAGCCGCTTGCTCAGGTAGCCCCGGGGGTGCTACCACCATGGAAGAAAGGTCTGCAGCGCCCCAAAGTGCACCTGCCCACTCAGGAAGCCCTGTGGGTGCTTACACTGCAGAGGGAAGGACCAGGGCCCCCTGCATTCAGAGGCCATTCAGCCCACTGGCAGGTCACCCTGTGGCCATGGGAAAGGCTGGCAGGCTCCGCAGAAAGAAAAAAAAAAAGAATCAAGCCCCTCACCATAATGGTGATGGAAACCCCTAAATTGAAACAGTGCTTTTATAATTGATGTAATTAAAAACCCATCATTTCAATTTAGGGGACTAAACTCCCATCATATGTACAAGCAGCCTTAATGACTATTCAAGTACTTTGAGATGCACAGATGAAAGGTGTTGGAGCAGCATTTCATACCACTGACATGGTCAAAGTAAAGTACAGAATCAACTTCAAAATCTATAGTATTGAAAAGGCTCTAGATTACTTCACCATGAATGTACTCTTTAATTTGCTATTTGGTGCCTGACATTACATAACTTACATTTCTTGTTCAATTAACAATTGCACAATAAATTATACTTTTTAAGCAGAGTAAACACGCCCTACCAACTCCAATAATGGCCAACCAATCTAAAAAATGTTGCCTGAAAAATGTGGAATATTTTTGGAGCTCGTTTCTATCAAGCTTTAATTTGAAAATAGAGCATGCCATACATAAGGTGATAATGTTTGGCCAAGTCCTCCAGCACCCCAGGGTAGACTGCTCTCTTCCCCCACCACCCTCTGTCAATGAGACTTGGTGAACTTTGATGGTCCAGAGTACCTCAGAAAGAGATGTCAAGACTTGGACTCACTGCCCTTTTTACCTTTCCCTAACTTTTCCCTTTTCAAAGCTGCTTCTTTAAGGAGATATCATCACACTTTCCCTGTGAGTAGCAGAGTCTAAATGGACACTCAACATGACATACTTTACTTGCACCCAATTTGGGGATGGGGAAGGAATGTGTTTGGAAAATTACTGTCGAGGACAAGATGGGGAAAGTGGAAAAGCATATACACAAAATCATCTCATAAGGCATCTAGGGAGAGTTCAGTCCCTGCCCCCTTGCCCTTTGCATGGATCTCCCATGCTGTGCAAAAGGATCAGGGATCAGTTCCTTCACCCAGAGCTCACTTCTTATATGAAGCACAGCTGAAATTATTGAAGGGAGGCTGACCGTGCCTGGCAGCAGCTCTCCAGCACCTCTTGCTGGTGCGTGCTGGCAAACCAAGTTCCCAGGGCATTTTTATGCCTCTTGGAGAGCTTGTCACTTGCCCTGTAAACATGAAACAGGCCACGTGGCATGACAGTTTACATCAAACAACATTACCTGCTGCTTGATGGAAATAACATCTGCCAGGGGCCTTTTTTCTCTATCTCTCTTTTTTATATTTTAGTTATATGCCATATTATTCAGTAACAGAAATAGTTATTCATGTAAAAGATTCTCTTTTTTTTTTAATATACCAGTTCCATATATTTTCCTCAGAAAGATAAAAGCATTATGTCAGATTTTTCAAGATAGTCCAAGGCATTAATGTCTTAAATTTAAAACTACCTGCCCCACAGTAAAGCTTAAATAACTAATCAGCCTGCCAATGTACATGCCTTTAAGTTCGTGTTGTGTTGACTCTTAAAATATTTTCACTATTTCATGTAAACTTTTCAGGCAAAAAGTCCCTCTTGGAGAACAAGGACTCTACACAACCAAAATGGAAAGAGGTTAGCGTGTTATGTTTTTTCAGTCTCACCTGTTTAAGTACAGCTGACTTGCACAGATGCAGCCATTATTCTTGTCTGAGGTATGGCCTGTTTACCAAACTTTTAGCAACTGGTAATTGAAATTGCTTAATTTAGTTCACTGTGATGGTATTTGCCATTAACGGAAAGGAGAAATGCCTACAAGTCATAATAGGGTATTAGAAATGAGTGGCCTTGGGTCCTAGTCCAGGTTCTGCTATTGATTTTTTCTGTGAATCTGGATAGACACAGAGGAAAATATTGGATTCAGACATGTAGGTGCTCTTAAAATACTGATTGGTGATATAGCTGCACTAGAAGGCATCTAAAAATCTCACTACAGATCTTATATTTTCAAACTTCACTGGCTAAAATAAGGCCCCTAACTCAAATAATTACCCAATTAAAGAAAAGTAAAACTGTATGTTCTTAGGTTTGAAAAATGATGATCTTCATAGCCCTGTTTTTTCATTTCTTCAGTATAAAATAGATACACCCATAAAATAGATATGCCCTGTGAAACCTTTTGTAATATTCAGATAAAATATGGTGTATAATTGAAAAAGGATAGGTATTATTTTTTGTGTTCTGCTTGGTAATATTCTTATTTGTTCTCTGTTGAAGAAACCAGAATCTGAGATCTTGTCTTTCAAATGCTGCATACGTAAAGTACAAGTGACTGGCCTTTATGATTATATTTTCTTTGACAATACAATCACAACAGATATTTCAAATACTTAAGGATGGACAGATCATGCAGGATTAATTATTATAAAAACAGAGCTATTTGGAGATCAAAGACATCAGTGGGCAACAGCATCTCCCACTCCAAAACAAAAACAAAAAATTAAAACAAAACCAGAGGTTCATCTGCTTACTTTAGATGAATACGTCAGGACCAAAATATAACATGAAATGGGTTTGTTTCATCATGAATTGCTAGGGTTTCAGTAATACAGTAGCAAGAACCTTGCAAATATGTACTACAAAGGAAAAGGTTATAACATATATATTTCTGTAAAAATAAAACTAGAACAATTGAAAATAGATTAAATCAGTTTCTTTATCAAGGTATTTTGGTGTCTTAGATTTAAATGGCTTCCAGTAAGATTCAGATGTAGGTGCCTTGAGATACCAGAGGTGTAGCAAGCTCATTGAGCACTCAGGGCAGGGACCATATGCCAACAACTGTAGCCTGGACAAGGAAAGGGAATATGGGTGAAAGGAAGGGAAGGCATCAGCTCTATCCCAGTGGCAGCAGTCTCATAGATGGGCTTCCATGGGAGACAAACTTAATGCCCAGTTCACCCCTCTCCCCTGACACATTATGTGTAGGGAGGTGGCTGCTCAGGCAAAGGTCCCAGGGTGGGGCAGTGGCACAGGGGAGCACCATTCTGTTTGTACCACTTTTCTCTCTGCCCACCAGACACACTGCTTCGGTGCAATTCTTCACTGCCTGGCACCTATGGTACATGTCCTGGGTGGGGCTGGGATGGGTAAGAAGGGCAATAGCACCTGGGATTGATACTCGATCTCAACCACCCTAATACAAAATAGTTGATGTACTAAAGTAGGCAGATCCTGTTCAATTACCTTCCTTTAATTCATACAGGTATATATAGAGGATCTGATGCCTACTCAGTAAGGTGGCCAGAAAGAACCTGTGACCTTTATTTCAGCCACAGTAACATACTTTTAGTTATTTTAAAAAGCACTTTACTTTCTAAAGAAGTTTCCAGTTTAATCTAATGCGTCCTCTGGGTCATAGCTGAAAAATACCATGTATGGAAAGTAATTTTCAGTTACTGTCACATCATTACAAATTGGTTTACACATTTATAGTATATGAAATCTGATTATTATTCTTGTGTGAACACCGGAAAAATGGAATTTGGCTTTGGAGAAGGCCTCCCACTTTTTTATTAGAATGCAGTTTAGGGGTGTTCTGGGTGACACTTCAGATGTAATTAATCACTTGGTTAGCATGTATTGTTCCTATTAATTGTATGATTATGTATATGCAATAATAGAACTATACACTCACTCATTTACATAGTCTTATAAGCAACCATTTAGATATCATAAACAATAAAATATGTAGATTTTGTCCTTCAGCTCTTTTTTATTTGGAATTTGGAATCCTGGAATCTGATGGCCCGTGGATCATTACCAGGTTCAAAGTTAATGCAAATATTTGAGAAACAGACTCTGCAAACTACATTCTATACCAAAGTCTTATTCAGTGCCATGCTTTCTAAAAAAGGATAGTAAGCAGGGCTGATAGTACTCCCTTTCCCCATTTTGTGATACATCATCATTCTATTCAATATTGAAAACAATGACTTTTCCATCTATGACACCTGGTTCACCAAAAGAGCCTGTGCTTGATGTATTTAACAAAATACAAATTCAATATTGTCAAGAGACAACAGATTGGACTTTGGGCAGTATCCTGCTCCACTTTTATCAGCTGGTAGACGTTTTCAAGTTGAAAAGTAGGTATTTATTGCACCTAGATCAAACGAGGACAACAAAACTGCTAGAGCTGTTGGAAAGGAGAGAAAGCAACCTAGTTAACAACTAGTCCTCTGAATGGGAAGGAAAGAAAACACAGGGAGTAAGAATTTCCTCTGTTTTGCACAACACTTTTGCTACTACTTGATCTAGAGATTATCCATATGAGAGCAACTATTTCAAAGCCTTCGAGTTACTCAGCCCTGAAACCACAGTAATCTGGACAAATTACTAAGAGGTTTTTTGTTCAAAGATTGAAATAAGTAGTCCATTTTGTCCCAGCAGACCATGGCTAACTATGTATTATTGGAGAATCCTGAGCTTCACAGCCTACAGGCTTCATTCCTTCACAGACAGCTAGGGATTGTGTGCGTTTACATGCATGTCAGGTATTTTTATGATTTCAACATTGGGCTTTGGTAAGCTGCAAGTGCCTCAGAGTGCAAAATTTGGTCCCATTTTATATTATAATTTTTAGTTGCACTAAAACATCCAACATGGATTCTATATGACCATTTATTTACTAAAAACTGCCCTACTGTGGTTTGGAAAAACTTTGCAATAGTAATGTCAGAGACAAACTACCTGATGGCCTAAGATTTAACAAATGAGGAAAAATAAAAATAAAAACAAACCAGAAAAATAATATATACATACACAGACCACAAGCTTTATATAGACTTTTAGGCTAGATACAGAAGTTATGCTTACTGTCAGCTGGCAGCTGGTGGAGAGCAAGGTTGGGGAGAGAGGCTGCTTTGGGAGGCATGCAGGAATGCCCCCAGCTTGCTAGCCTAGGCCAGTGCAGACCACCTCCTTGCCCCACCCCCTGTCAGTTCTGTTCACTCCCACACCAATCTACGGTGCTTTGAGTAAAGCAAGATACTTAAAGTAAAGCAAGATACTTCAGTTTCTTGAACATTTTAGAGTTAGAGTATGATCCCACAAAATGTTGAGCTCTACCTGAGAAGTGCTGAATGTATTATGAAGGAATTAAGCACCTTTCAAAGAACATCCAATCTATTAGAAGAATGAACCCGATCTTCAGCTGGTGGAAATTCCCATTGTTTCCCTCAAGTCATAGAGAAAGAAGGGGAAAACTCAAATGAATACAAGTTATCTATAGTAAAAAGCTCATTTCTTCTTCTTCTTCCCTCACTTGTCTTGTCTAAATGGATCCTAGCTTTCCAAGGGCTTCAGTCATACATATCTTTTTCCAACTCCTTTTCTCTTATGTCCCTCTACACTATACCTTTCCATCTCATTTTTGGTCTTCCTCTTCCCCTTGTCCCTGGTAGTGCCATTCTGGTAACTTATTTTCCCACATAGTCTTCCAGATTCCTTTGAACATGCCCATGCCATACCAGTCTTCTCATTCATATATTTTTTAGATGCCTCCACTACTTCACTGATCTTCTGATATAAGTATTCCTCACTTTATCCATCTTTGTCACTCTTCACATTCATGAGAACTTTCTCATCTCTGTCACGTTCAGTCTCCTTTCTTGAATTTTCTTCAGGGGCCATTTCTCCACACTGCACAGTAGTGCTGGACACACATGCCTTGTAGACTTTTCCCTTCAACTTCACAGATACTCTCCTGTCACATAGCATTCCTGTTACCAATTTCTAGTACATCGACCCTGCTGTTATTCAATGATTTAACTCTTCATCTAACTATGCATTCACTGAATGGTTGATCCCAGATACTTGAACTTATCATCTTTTCAAACATGTTTCTCAACAATTATCACATTTCCAACATCAGGTACACCTCAGAGAAATCACAGTGCATATATTCCATTTTGGATCAACTAATCCTCATTCCTCTTCCCTCTAGCACTTCTCTCCATTGGTCCAATCCAACTTGCACTTACTCTAGATTCTCAACACAAATGATGTTATCCATAAACATCATATTCCAGGGAGGTCTCCTTCTTATTTATTCAGTAAACATATCCAACATGACTGCAAACAGGAATGGTCTCAAAGGTGACCCTTGATGTATGCCCACCATCACCTCAAAATTCAGTCTCTCCTGAACTGCTCCTTCTGCTCCTCACTTTCATTGTACATTTCCAATGCACATACTTGACGGTTCTGACCTATTTCTCTGGCACTTCCTTAACTCTCAGGCACTCCCATATTTCTTCCTGGAGTACAATATCATAGGCTTTTTCCAGATCAATAAAAATTAAATTGATATCTTTGCAACCGTACCTGAACTTCTCTATTATAACTCTTATTGAAAACTGGATCCATGGTACTTTTCCACAGCATGAATCTCTACTGGCTTTTTCCTATGACCACCTCAACCCTTAAACAATTCTCCACCACTCTTCCCCATGCTTTCAAAGTGTGGGACATCAGTTTGGCTCAATAGTTGTCAGAATCCTGGACATCGCTTTTCTGCTTGAACCCAACCCACTACCTTTCCATTTATTTGGTATCTTTTCCATTGCCAAAAAACCCTCATTTAAAACATAAAAGAAAAACCCCTCAAAAGCTATGTATTAGTAATGCCTCAGATATGAGTAATCATGCTATTTTTATGCTATTTATGCTATTCATTTATTTTGTTTAATATGCATGAATTAAATGATGTGCCTACACCGGGGTGGGAAAAATGTAGGCCGGGGGCCAGATGCGGCCCACCAAGCCATTCTATCTGGCCCACAGGGGCCCTAAAAAAATTAGAAAATAAACATTTATCTGCCCTGGGCTGCCTGTCATGCAGCCCTTGATGCCTTGTCAAAACTCAGTAAGCGGCCCTCTGCCCAAAATAATTGCCCACCCCTGGCCTACATGGTTGCCTCAGTACTCAAAGCAGGACTAAAGAGTCTGCAATTTTCAAGGTGATTTAAAAGGTTTATTAATTTATTAAACGTTGTATAGCTCAATAAAAGTTTATTTGAATCAGCTATTAGTGAATCAAGGCTTTTTGCAGCTTCAATTCAAACACTGTAAAAACCAATGGAAATGTACACACGTGCATTACTAGCTATTACTGTGCCCATACAGTAGATGAAAAAAAATCTACCTTCATGAAAACAGATATATGTATCACTACTTTCTTAAATCAGTTACCACACCTGTGCTGTTGTAGATGAATCCTAGGAGCTATTTATAAAAGTCAGTTTTAAGGTTGCAATGGAACTGCAAATTGCCATCTGGCAATGGGGTGTGGACTTCAACTTCCTAAGGACGCCTGTTTCTATGTCTGTCTTCACCAAATATTCAGCTTTCCTAGGGTGCATAGAAATTATTCTGGATCTACAAAGTTCTGGTGCAGTAGAGCAGAAATAAGACATAAGGAACCAGTGTTTACACAAGTATTTATGGATCTAAAGATACAGATCGGCACCCAGTGAGATCTTTAAGTATCTAGGCTAATGGGGTGCCTATCTCCTATTGATGTCAATGAGACTAAATCCCATTATCTATGCCTATTTGCATCTTCAGGCATTTATTACATACCTTTGTAAATCTGGCCCACATTAGAACAAACTCAAATAATTTCCTGCCAGGTAACAGGTGAAAGGTTTTCCTTCCTTAGCAGATGAGCCATTTAATAAAGGTCAGGAGTAACATTTAAACCAAAACAGAACTGCATCAGAATTTTACTTATCAATTGCTTGATGCAAGCAGTAGTTACAAGAACACTGCAGTCTGGATTTTAAAGTAAGAAAAGAGGAAAAAATCATATTGATTACTACAGAATATTACATTAGTAAGAAAAAAGACCCTCAGAATCGTATTTTGAAGGTCAGCATGAAATCAATAGGTAAACTTCACACTAATCATGCATTTTAAACTTCAGAAATGTTGCTATAAAGGTTAGGCCTTCAAAATCAATATATGAAACATTTTGATAGCTGTTGTGAATTTGCTATTAATTATTTTTATTGCTTACAACTCCCAAGACAAATTATTGTTAATATCTTTGGGAAATTTCTCTCTCTCTCTTTCTGTCTCTCCCTCATGAAGTACATTTGAAAAGAAAGAAGCTCATGAAAACATACAATTAACAAACACAAAACAAAACCCTACATGTATTTTGGTTTTATACTGCAAAACGTAGGGCCCCTGGGCCTCAAAACAGTGAACAATTTATTAATACATCACATGAACACTGTAATAAAAAAGATCTCCCCATATGGCATTGTAACCAAGAGTTCTGTAAATCTAGCTTCCTACTGAAGGGCTGATCATTCAGCATAGCACAGACTAAAAATGTACTCAAGGAAGTTCACATACACTAAAATAAGGACATTCCCTTACATTCCTAAAACAGATTTTATTTAAACTGTAAAGGAAAACTACCATGTCAAGGGCTGATCCAGCATCTACTGAAACAAGCTAACAGATCAACATTCATTTCAATGGCACCTAGATTCAAATATGACCAGATTTTCAAACAAAGTAGCACTGAAATGGCATTGGAAGAAGCATGCACAATTATGTAGTGGGTATACTAAACAATTTCATTTCTCTGCAATAATATCTTTCATTTTAAAATGAGGACACTGCCAGTATGAGCACTCTTTCTCAAACAGGAATGAATATTTTAATTGTGCTCACTGCGTGCTTCATTTGTGTGCAGAATCACAGGGCCTGCACACACAAAGCACAAGGTACCTCTGCTGATACATAGTCAAATCCATTCACATATGTGCTCATTTCCACAGCTTACATCTGTAGCCTTTGTAACTATGTATACAAACTAGGTACACATTTTGTGTATGCAGTTACATGCCTATACTCTGTAAATGTGGCCATCTGCCAAAGTTATCTTTAAAATGAAGCATCACAAATGGTGAAGTTTGCCAGCAGTTAGCATATGGGTTACATATCCTTTTAATTTAGTTTAAAATGCTTTTGCATCTTTGTTTTGAACATTTAATTAGTATTTTCCAAACAGACTATAATATTCATGCAGTGGTACATTTTCAAGCTAACTGCACAGTTTTGTTGGTAAAACTGAAATGATCTCTAAAAATGATCAGAGGGAATTCTCTGAAATTTACCATCTGTGAAACAACACCAAACAATGTCTGCTACAAAACTGAAGTGTCTGGTTACGCTACTCTTGCAAAAGGAAGTAAAACCAATGCAATATATGTGATTCTATTAGGTACATCCTTCACTCTTTCCAGTTGAAAAGCAACCCGTGGATCAGTTGTCACAAAAACACCCACAAATTATTCATGACACAGGCAATTTAGGGTCAAAGTGGCATCAATGTTCGTAGAGTGCTAGCAAATCCATGGCAAACAAGATGTGAAACTGGTCCATAATTACTAATCAGTAGAATTATTTTTCCATCAGACATGGCCAAGTAAGATCAAGAGATAAAATAATTTGCAGAAGGGCACAAATAGACCTTTCCTCACCCCAGCTTCTTGCAGAAATGTAGCTAGATTCTAGTTAAAACTGAGAAGATCCCTTGATAACTCAAATTATTGGACCATAACTTGATGAATAGTGGGAACCCCTTTGTATCTCAAGGAATCCCTTTTCCCTGAGCTTGCAAAAAACTACCTATGACAGAGTATTATGCCAATCTGCAGGACAGATCATCATGGCTAGCTATATTAACAGCACTGTTTAAGAAGTTATTAGAAATATGCAACTGCTAATTTTCAGTAGCCAACAACTTGGACATGCAAAGTCTATCACTGAGTGTCATTGTAATATCCATCATCACGAATGACAATCAAGTGCATGTATGACTAATGCACAAATATTACTCTAATCATTTAACATTACCATAGTAGGCCCGTCCTACAGACTGAGGTCCAAGTCTTCACTTGGTCCCTGCATGGAATTTCCATTGTCCATAGGTATTCAATATGCTTAGTGTGAAAGGAAGAAACTGTTAAAAGTCTTTGAAAAATCAATATTTATAAACACCTCCTTGGATTTATAAAAGCACAAATAGCTCTGAAATAATCAACTTTTAACACCCACATAATATTCTTGTTTTCTTTTTTTTTCTTTTAGTGGAGAAAACTAAAGGCAACTCAGTCCAAGAGTCCTCTACCCAAACCCTTTTAATGTCAAGTTCTCAAACCTCCACAAATAATGGTTTATAATGGGAACTGAGACAGAGCATTAACTACACTATCACAAACAGCAGCACTATTATAGTAATAAAACTCAGGAACAATAAATAAATATATGTAAAGTATTCAACTTATGGAGAATGACAAGACTGAAGTCTTCAATGGAAACAAAACAAAACACACTGAACTGCTAGCAGACAATAATCCAAATTGTAGTTGAATTAAGTTTACTAAAATATTTACTTTAATATTAATATTTATATAACAAAATTTAAGTAGCTTGCTGTTGGTAAATTAAAATAGAATGCATGAAAAAAACTTTACACTTGAAATTTGTCTTCTAGTCAATCCAATGCCCCCTCTGAACATTTAATTTGTGAAGAGATTGCATATAAAACATAAATAAGAAACCAGGGTATTTTTCTCAATATATACCCGATACAACTTTATAATGCATAAGAACTTTCTTGTATTCATATTAGTTTACTTTTCATGGTCTTTTAAATAGAAATGGGGAAAACAAGTTTCCAAACCTTCAAATATTTTATTTTTCAAGCTTTTTGTTATTCATATAATTCATATAAAGCTTTATGGATAGTCCAGATGTACTGCAGTTCTGAAATTGGGCAAAGGTTGTGAGAACTTCAAGAAACCAGACAGATCCTGCCTTCTGGATCACTTGACCACCAAAAAGACTCAATTATTTAAAAAACCAAAGCCAAATTAAAATTTTCTTTGTTCAAAGAGAAAAGCAGAAAACGTTTCACATAGTTTTGCTGTTTTTTCTTTTCACAAATACTCAGTCTCTTTGTAGTAGATTTAAATGCCATGTCACAGTGTAACAATAATGACACAAAATATTTTTATGACTGTTCTTTCACAAGTGCCCTGAAAGTAGTTAGCATTATTGTGCCAGTGTTATGTACTTAGGTGTGAATTTCAAAACTTTTATTGGTGTTGTATTTCACTCAGTGTTTATGGTTTGAATGTAAATTTAACTATTTCATTTTATACCTGAACAATAAACAGTTTACTATAACTGGTTTTGAGAGGGAAATAAACCTGGAGAAACAAATGTTAATTGAATTCCCAAATGCAGCATTATTGTGTACTTCCTCTGCACTTAAAGCTGTTTTCTTAAGCTTTATTTTCATATTAAAAGTTTAAAAAGCAAAAGAAAATTGCCTGCTCCTGTGCTATCAAGGAAAAAAAAATCAGTCAAGTAACCCAGAACTTTTAAAGTAACTTAGATTTTATATAGCTGGAACACTCCAATTTCAGTAAAATTTACTTCAATCTTCTAACTGTGAAACTATTTAGTTTTAGGTACAATCTCACTGTTTTCATTATCATTAATTCAAATATGTGCTATTCATCCCAAAAACCAAAAAGGCAGTAGTTGTCAGAGGTTTAAAATTGAATTTGCATTATTAAAGGATCCCAACTTTTATTTGCATCTGACTTCATATTGACAAAGCTTCCTTATGATTGACTTCACATGAAAAAGATCTCAGTACTGCATAGCATATATTATGGGTTTTCAACATCAAGTTTGTAAGCAAGCATGAAGGAAAATCTCTGCTTTAAGAAAAGTGCTGATCATACCTGCAAGATTTGGCACCAAGGTGAGAACAAACATATAAAAAAAGTGGTCGTGTATCCACATCATCATCTGATCTGAACCAGACAGAATGAAAATCTGAACTTGTGTCTTCCAATCTACCCGATGAATGTCCTAACCATTGGACTAATACAGTCATTTCCACTGTCAACATACATTTAAGTAGCCCATCCAAATTGGACCAGCATCAAAAGGTTTCTAGAGTGACCCTCCCCATTATTCCTTATTTTTGGTGATAATTACACTGCCTCAAATGGTTGGAAATGTGCATTCAAATCCCATCAGTAAGAGAAACAATTCTGGACTGGGTCTCCTACATTTGGGGTAAGTACTTTAACAACTTGGTTACTGGTTAGAAGTGGAAGGACACCAAACTGTATCAGCAGTTTTTGTGAATCAAGCTTTTATTTCTTTGTTTTTTATTACAAGCATCTGAAAACAAACCATTTTGGAAATGTCAAAAGAAGCTGCATTGCTTGTATTGTACCATACTCTGAAACATCTTGACATTTTTCTTTAAGTCAAAAATATGTGGTGAATTCTGCCCAAATTTTGAAATAGTTTCAGCTGCCCCAAAACAGCATTTTTGGGAAATAGAGGATTGGCAGAATAAAAAGTTACCCAGTTGTAATCCCAACAGAATCCTCCTTTGTTTATTTTGCCATCGGCCCTATTTGATTGCTATGGACAAAATCAATGTCATTCTAAGAAAGCCACTTCCTTCAGGGAAATTAAGTTGTATGAGTCAATGGGTGTAATTTTTATCATATCTTAGTGGTAAGGCTACAAAAGCAAGGGCTGTGGGAACTAAAAGGAAAATGGCAAATTGGTATTTTGTATTTCTAGAACAAGACAAAATATAAACGATTATTGGAAAGCTATGAGGTACTCAGACATATTACTTTTAAACACGTTCTCATTTTTCTTATGATATTTTTGATTAGCCTGATTACAATTGTATATCTCCAAGAGCTAAAGCACAGTGTACATACATACCTTTTATTTATAACTTTGTGCCTTCCGCAATGTCTAGATATGTATACAATTTTCATGCTGTCATAAAAGCCATCATATCATGAAAGACTCTCCCAATTCAGGACCAAGCATTCCCAATCGACCCCCTAAAAAATGCCAAAGTCCTTTTTCAAGTGCATCACTGAATCAGGGCACTAATTCCTATGCTTCAGTTTTACTTTGTATGTCTCTTCTGTTTTAGACTGTAATATTGCTAGGTACAGTGCTCAGCACAGTGTGAACCTCTACTGGCCCTTGCTTTTAGCTTTTACCATAACACCAAATAATAAAAAGATATTATCTGTTCTAGTAGTATTCTGCATTATTAGTCTAGGAAATATCCACTAAAATCCATGTGCAAATTTTTAAATAAATTAATTGCAACAACTATCTACAAGCATAAGCTATTTCCAGCTGATCATTCTTATCCCCACCCATATCCCTTGAAAGGAATGTTTTATGTAGGGGGCAGGCAAAATGAGGTTCACTAGCTCATTATCCCACTACTGTTTCATAGATTGCATAGACATTAGGGCTGGAAGGGACCTCAGAAGATCATCAAGTCCAGCCCCCCGCCCAAAGGGCAGGAAGTCAGCTGGGGTTATAGGATCCTAGCAAGATAAGCATCCACTTTGCTCCTGAAGGTGTTCAATGTAGGTGCTTGAACCACCTTCGATGGCAGGCTGTTCCAGACCTTGGGGGCTCGGACAGTAAAGAAATTCTTCCTTATGTTCAGCTTGAAACAGTCTTGCAGTAGTTTATAACCATTTGACCTTGTCATCCCTTGGGGGCTCTGGTGAACAAACATTCCCCCAGGTACTGGTGGTCACCTTGGTAAACTTACAGGTGGCCATCAGATCTCCCCTGAGCCTGAGCTTTTCCAGGCTAAAGAGCCCCATGGCTCTCAGCCTGTCGTCGAAAGGTCTGTTTTCCTGACCTCTGATCATGTGCGT
>NW_017729032.1:232627841-232642712 GCF_001723915.1 Gavialis gangeticus
TTAATGAAGATGTTGAACAATATGGGTCCAAGGACAGAGCCTTGGGGGACCCCACTGGTTACAGAGCGCATGACGATTGACTTCCATCAATTACCACCCTCTGGGTCCGACCACAGAGCCAGTTCTCCAGCCAGCAGATCGTGGTGGACCCAAGGCCACAATTGGCCAGGTTTGCCAAGAGGTGATCATGGGATACCAGATCGAAGGCTTTTTTAAAGTCAAGATATATGACATCAATCTCTTCTTCCTTGTCCAGGTGATAGGTCACCTGGTTGTAGAAGGAAATGAAACTGGTCAAGCAAGACCTACCCACAGTAAACCCACGCTGGTATCCTTTAGGATGTTGGTGTCAGCCAGTCCATTGAGGATGGCCTCTGTAATAAACTTTTCTAAGATCTTCCCCAGGATAGAAGTCAGGCTGATAGGCCTATAGTTAGATGGATCCACCTTCCCCCCCTTCTTGAAGATAGGCACCACATTGGCCTTCTTCCAGTCTTTGGGCACTACACCAGAGTGCCAGGAGTTTTCAAAGATGTGTGTCAGAGGCTGGGCTATGATGCTAGCCAGCTCCTTGAGTACCCTGGCATGTAGATTGTCAGGGCTGGCTGACTCTAACGTATCCAGCATCTCAAGATAATCCTTCATGAGGTCAGACCTCCCTGTCCTGTGGTGGGCATGGGCATGCCGTGGGACTGATGAAAGACCGACACGAAGTACCCATTTAATAGGTTGGCCTTTTCCCGGGTGTCAGTTGTGAGCTGTCCCATCTGGTTCGGCTCAGGTCCAATGTTGCCCTTGCTTTTCCTCCGGCTCCCCACATATCTGAAAAAGGACTTTTTATTGTCCTTGATGCTCAAAGCTAGTTGGAGTTCAGTTGCAGCCTTGGCTTTTCTGGTTTGTTCCCTACAGGACCGGACCAGTGCAGACTGTTCCTCCTTGGAGGTGAATCCCATCCTCCATCCTTTGTAGGCCTTTCTTTTTAGCCTCAGGAGGTCCGCTAGATCACTGGAGAGCCAGAGGGGCTGCTGTGCCCTCTTGCTACCTTTCCTCTGAGATGGAATAGAATTAGCTTGTACATTGAGGCTCATTCCCTTGAGGAGTAACCACTCTTCCCTGAACTCCCCTCCCCATGGGGTCGTGGTCCTTTAGAGTCTCACTGACAAGCCTCCTGAGCTTGTCAAAATTGGCTTTCCTGAAATCAAGGACTTCCGTGTTGCTGACTTGCCAGCTTTATGGCAGATGGTGAAGGTGATCAGCTCGTGGTCACTGTCACCCAGCTTCCCATCGATCACTAGGTTGCCGATTAGGTCATCCCCAGTAGCCAGCACCAGGTTGAGCAGCACCATCCACGCATAATAGGAAGCTTTGCAACTGCTCGGATTTTGCTGAGTGATCCACCCACGAGATGTCTGGGTAATTGAAGTCACCGATGACAACCATGGTCCTGGAGCATGCGGCCTCAGCCAGTTCCTGGGCGAATTCCTTGTCAAACTCTTGACTTTGGGTGGGAGGTCTGTAGTAAACTCCCACCATTGTGTCCCCTGTGCTGTGTTCCCCATGGATTTTAACCTAGAGGGTCTCCAGTTGTCCACCCTGCTTGCCAACATCATCTTGCAGGGACTTGTAGCTTTCCTTAACATAGAGAGCTACACCCCCGCTCCTTTTATCTACTTGATCCCTCCTGTATAAGGTATAGCCATCTATACCCATGGTCCAGTCATGGGTGGAGTCCCACCAGGTCTCCGTTATCCCTATGATGTCATAATTATTTGCGTTAAGCAAGAGAATGAGTTCCTCCTGCTTATTCCCCAAGCTCCTGGCATTTGTGTACAGGCAGACAAGTGTCCCCTTGGATGCTCTTGCCTTGCCCACAGATTGTATTAGGGCTGGGGCAGCGGTAGGCTCCCTTAAGTGCCTTGGCCTGCTGGCTTTGCAATGGTTGCTCAGCAGGCCAGCAGTGGCAGTAGTCTCCCCATCCCTGTTTGAATGAAAGGAAACCACAGTCTGATTTCCACTGATGACAGGCCTTAGCTTTTAAAAGAGGACCTGCAGAACTACTTGCACTTCTCCTATCACCTCTACTTCTTTATGTAGCTATGTGATTCCCCTTCATTCTTCTTTGTTGTCTGGGTAGGAGTCAGGGTTTCATGGCTGTGGACTAATTTATTTTCTTTCATTTGTCCAGTAATAATTTAACTCCTTTAGGGTCACAAATAGTTGCATATAAAAAGTAAGTTCACTAGGGTGTTTGCTAACAGCTTTCAGAGCTGCCAGCCCTGCATACAGGCACATAGGGAGTTTAAAATTTAAAGCCAAGTTAAGTATTTTAGCAGGGAATGCCAAATTTTCTGGCCAAAAAGATTTTGAGAATAGGGTTTTTGGTGCAGAGAAAGAGGAATATCATTAGAGGAGAAAATAACTGCTTAGAATAAGCCATGCGAGGTAACTGAGAATTGGATGGCATGGTAGAGAGAACAACGGAGAAGAAAAATGAGGAAATTAGAATGAAATGGGATGAGTTTCAGACAGGACAGGAAGTGTGCAAAACCTTAGACGCATCTACACGTGATGCCACATCACCATGACAACGTGCCGTAGTGACAGCAACATAGCTCATCGCTATGGTGATGTAGCATCAGTGGGCACACACTATGACATCCATTGTACAGTGCCATAGTGATGAGATACCTCGCTATAGCACATCACTACGGAGATGTAACTGCTCAAAATAAGCATGTGCCACTGGGGTGGTGCAGTAATGGCTATTTCTATGCCATCATTTAGTAAGTCTTAAAGCAAGTACTAAATGATGGCACAGTAACAACTACACCATGGGGGGCATGTGTCCCTTATGAAGACATGCTCCTTATGAAGAAGGTGTTATTTTTACAATATCATTTTGTCAGCTGATTAATTTAGATTCTGACCTCTGAGAAGTTATAACTAGGGACCTACTCAATTTGCAATTTTGAGGATTTCACTAAATCAGGCATTGTACACAAAATCCACAAAATAATAGTTTTTAAAAACTTGCTACAAATAAAATGCTGACTCTCCAGTGGGAGCCATCAGTCCTCATGGTCGTTGAGGCCTGGACTCGCAGCATGCTGGTGGGGAGTGAAGGGAGAGAAGCCACCAGCACAAAGGGGAGCAGTCAAAATAGCACCTGCTGCCCCCTTGCCTCTTGCCACTGTTTGGTTGAGTGGGCTGCCCATCACATGGCCCCACCTCTCTCCACCAATCAGCAGTGAGGGGTGGGGCCACACCTCATGGCCAATCAGTGATAAAGGGAGGGGCCACATGATGGTTCATCCTCTTAGCCAATCAGCAGCAAGGGGCACAGCTACTATCACCCCTTAGCCAGTGGGAGGCATGAAGGGGTCCCCTCCATGATAAGCCCATTAAAATGGTGGCCAGTCCTATGATCATCCAACAAAATTGACTGCCTGCCCCCTCAATTTTGGTCAGTTTCTAGTAATAATTAGTTCTGTATTTGCTGGACAGAATGGCGGAAGAGAAAAAATATTTTGCTAGATATCTTTCAAAAAGTAATTTGCCCACTTAATATTATTTTGATATATGTTGCCATTTCTTTTTATATCAACTGAAATGCCTTCTTCCATTGTCTAACATAAAGCTTATAGCAATCAAGTGGGAGATTTTTATAAAAACAAAAATTTTCATTAGGACTTATGTTCAACTTTTGATTTACATCTGAAAATATCCCTATATAATATAAAAATTGAAAATTCTCTGGGTTATTCTTTAAAGCAGTGGTCACTAGCAGTGGTAGATCTTGGAGCCTCTTGCAGTAGATTTTGGAGCCTCTTGGAGTCTATACGAGGCTAGGGTGGGAGGCTGAGTGCCTGCATGGATGCATGCATGCATGCACACACCCCTTCCCAGAAGGGCAGCCCATGAGAGAGGGAAGGAGTAGAGGCCAGATTGAGGCCGCCACTGTGAGGGACAGTGCCACAGAGGCAGGAGCAGGGTTGAGTGGGTCCCCAGCCTGCGGGGAATTACCTGCTGGGGAGGCACACCACCAAATTTTTTTTTTCCTCTGCCTTGATCTGCTCCACCCCCCATCCCTCCCCACAGACTGACTGACTGGGTGTGGCAAGGGAGGAGGGTGGTGGCAGCATATGGTAGATCTTGGGTTGCTTTTAAATGCCAAAGGTGATCTCCTAGTTAAAAAGGTTGGAGACCACTGCTTTACAGCCACTATTTAAAAACATACAAGATGTCAGTACTGTGGAATGCAATTTAAAGAAGTAGGGATTGGTCAAAAATGTAAAATATAATGCAGCAGAATTCATGATTCTATGAGCTACAGCATGAGCTATATCTTTAACGGATACACCAAAGAGTATTAAAGGTTAGCAGGATTATCCAAAACAATTTTTTAAAAAGGAAATCTTGATGCAATTCCCAGATTCAGCTATGAACTACAATATTTTTCACCTGTTTTCTAGCTCTAGGGCTGGGAAAACACAAATCTCAATTACATAAAATAAATCCATCAGACTATATTTAATAGAAAGCTGAAATAGCTGGCTTTTCTTCTTTTGTACTTCATAGGCTCTCCAGATTTAACTTTTCATTTGGAAACTACTGTTCTTATTAGAAATTATCCCTCTATTGAACCATATTTCCAGCATCTTCTCTCCATGAATGCTGGAAACCTGACCTCCTTTGTGATTGTTGTCAATGCTGTTTCTATATTTCTAATTTTTTTGTTTCACTTTATGGCTTGGTAAGGGATAGGCATGCAGAAAAAACATGTTGTTTAGGAAAATGAACAATTAAAAATAGGGGGCACAACTGTAGCATGCATGAGCTAGTGGACTTTGTCATTGACTTCAGTGGCTAAGTGCAGATGTTCAAAAAGCCCATGGAGGAAGTGCTGTAACTATCACACATTACTTAAAGTGCCATAAGCGAGAGTAAGAGTAAAGCAAATAGATATTCACTGTTTGGTGGGGAGGGCTCAAAGCCTTTCCATACTGGCCAGTGGGGGCACTCCCACAAATCTCCCAGAAGGCTGCTGGAATGGTCCCTTTCCCGAGCCCCACCTCTCCACCAGCTGGAAACTGTCAGCAGTGGCAGGGGAGAGACCCCGGCTCCTTTCCCCACAGGCGCCCCCACAGACAGGGGCAGATGCAGGGAGAGAGAACTCAGAGCCCTTCCCCTGCAGCACACTGCAGGGCCGGGGTAGCTCTAGTGATAGCACCTCCCACCCCACATCCCCTTGCTAAGGATGTGTGCTGGGTTGGAATCAAAAGGGGCAGAGCCAGCCTGGTGCTCAGACAGAGCAGAGAGCTCTTCTTGAGGCTACAGTGCAGCCCTGCACAACACTACCTGGGATGGCAATGACTGTACTCTAAGCAAAGCCTGATGGGATCAGACACAAACATTTGATAAAGTGTTCTAAGACAAAGTGCTTTAGGTTAGTATTCATGCATCCAAAGTTAACTTAGAGAATAATCCACCATTTTTAAAGCAGTCTAACAACCTTGAACATCTGTTCAGTTACAGCTTTAGGGCACCTGTACACACCACAGGTTTTAATCCTCATTAAATGAAATAGGTTTATAAAATTTAAACTTGTTTATTTTGGAGCATTGCATCTGTGTTTACATGCACTAGGTTTTCAAATTAATTAAGCCTTGGAGTGTCACATCTGTGTTTACACGCACTAGATTTTCAAACAAATTAAGCTAGGTCTCTGGCCAGCGCTGCAGGAGAGTGGGACAGTCCAGGACTGCCCCCTGACCCAGCTCCCTCCCCCACCCCATACCCATGCCCCATCATGCAGCTGTGGAAGCAGGGAGCTGGCAAACCACACAAAAGAAATAAAAGCAGAAGCAATTTGAAAGTGAAAGCAATTTGAAGGGGTGAACTACAGAAAATTGCAGTGCCATCTGGTGAACAAAGCAGCTCCTTACACATCTTTGAGTGTCTTTGTGTTTGCATTCAACCAGTCCATGGATGCGACACTTTAATTCTCAGTGAGCCAAATTAAACTACATTTGAGGAGTTTTACTTTAATGCACAAGAAAGACTTATAAAGCATTGGGAAATCCCACTCATGCAAACAGACATTCAGTTGCAGCACATGACAGGGCAAAAATTGTGGCCTGTATATTAGCCCTTAGAGTGCAATCTGCCTACTTAATGTGCTATATGTGTAATAATATCTATACCTAGCCAATGAGTCTAGTAATTACCCCACTGACTCTAATAATGATGAAAACCCAAATCTGAAATCCTAAAAATTTCCTTGCATGGTTCTGTCACTCCAGTGAAGTCATGTCTTAAATTAGCTCTGTTCTTTGAAAGTCCATCCTTAGAAAATATTTCAAATTATGTGACCAGTTTTAATGTGAAAAAAAAGCCTTGTATGAACTAATGACAAAACCATTTTCATTTACATTGATGCTTTTACTAAAATATAAACCTCTGTTTTAAGAAGTGAAAAGTTGCTATATTAAATAAATAGCACCAGCTTTATAACACGTAAGTTCTAAACTATCAAATAAAAAATAAAAAGCAAAAATGACAACAGCAAGACGCATACATTGTGGGTCCCAATCCTCTCCTACTGAAAGAAAAGCAAGAATGAAGGCTCTTTTATAGAGAGATGTGGTAGAAGAAATCTTCTCTATAAGAAGACCTGGGCTTAGGACCCTTAACTTTTCCTTCCATGCCAGTTCTCTGACCCTAGCCATTGATTGAGCAAGATACTTTAGTACATGCCTAACTTAAGAAAGTGAGTATTCCCTTTAAGGATTGCCCACGTTTAAATACCCTGCTGAGCATCAGTACTATTATCTGAGCATCAGTACTATAATATAATGCGAAAGCACTCACTTTCCTCTGGTGCATTGGATCATTGTCAATGTCTGCTATGGTGCCAGGTTTTGTGCAAGACAAGGAGCTGCCATGAGCATAGGTACTATAGTACATTAACTTCAGAGTTTCAACTTTCTAATTGTGGGCATGACTGAATGTGTGCATGTTGAGAACCGTACTAGTTATGCATTTGTTTTAGAATAACAATATAGCCTCAAACTTTTAGAAAATGCCACACCTTTTAAAAAAGAAATTAAGGCCCGGGTATAATTTGAAATACAAGGAAATGAAAAGGTTAACTCTAAATTATGCACAATAAACAGGAGCCCAAATGTGTCTTTTATATGCCATTTGTTGGGTTTACTTGTCCTTCTAATTCTAAAATATACCCTAATCAATCCCTAGTGTTTAAACTAGTCTTTAAGTTCAAGCATGACTTAAACACAACTATTTTGAAACATATGAAATCAGTTTAAAAAAGTAATTTAAATCCACTTGGAATACCTCCACAGCAGGAATAATGACCATAATGACTTAAAGTTGGTTTCCTAAAATTTTGAGAAAAGTTTGTGTTTTTTATTTAGTTACCGTTTGATGCTGTCTAAGTCTATAATACAAAGCACCCAAGATCCCATTTTAGGCAACATTCCTTTGCATCCTAAGTGGTTATGATACCTTTTACATTACTGTATTAAAAAAAAAACCCTCCTAAGCAGTTCCATATGAAGAAAGTACTCATTTTTGCCCTTTATGGGCACATCCAGATCAGCGGGATGCTCATCTGGATGTGCCCATAAAGGCACTGCAAAATGTAAATGGTGCATGTGAAAAGGTTCTCCATGCTGATTGCAGTGTGGAGTCAAAATTAAATACTAGGAAATCCCTGTAAGTGACAAAAAAGTGGGATGGTGAATGGGGCGCAGTGTGTATCACCCAAAAGTGGAGCTTGGCCAGCCACAGCCACACTGTGGCTGCTGACCAAGCTCCACACTCCCAGATCACTGCTGCTGAAGCCCTAGGAGGCCCCCAGGACCCCAGGTATAAGGCTGCTGGGGCCAGCCCAGGTGCTGGCCCCAGCACCCCTACCCCACCCTGAGCCATTTTCCACATGCCAGAACACATTGATGCAGGGGCATTGCCCAGGGACAAGTCACAGCAGCACACCTATGTGTCCCTGCTATTCGTCCCGGGGGAAATGCACATGCATGCTTGTGAGGACACGCCCACCTCTAGAAATAAGTATGGATTTTAAAGCAAATGTAAAAAAAAAAAAATCTTAAACATACATTTTTAATTTTTTTTTTTTAAGTACAAGGTCAATAATAGTTAAATACACACTGGACCTGCTGGTTGCTAGCAGCAGGCTTAATGGCTATCACCACTAAGGTCATGTGAGGTCAGGAATGACATCAAAACTTCTGCTTTTAACATTGATAAGCTTAATCACAACATGAAAATAACACAATTTCCTGACGTGTCAAAGTGTTTAAGCCATGACACTTAAAGTCATTCATTTTAGCAGTGACAATTTAAATCTTGCAGCTTTTCTGATATTTTCAAACAAAGCAAGCACAGACAAAATACAACATCATATAAAAAGGAAAGGAGAACTCCCCTCATGTCATACAACCGAAATAGGGAAAGAAAAAAGGCTTTTACAAAGAATTTGAAGAAACGCCACTAGACAAAAAAATTGTCTTAAGAGCTTCTGCGGTTGAAAAGACAGAAAAAGCAGAAATAAAGATGAGTGGCAAAGTGATTATTTCTTCTTCCAGAATGAAATAATAATAATTTTGGCACTCTGAAAATACCTAAATAACTTTCCTGGGTTCCCTTATTCTCCATTCATGTCTCTCTGCATTAACTGTCCCAACTTGAACCAGAAATAGGAAGTCCCAAAAATCTTATGTGGATGCCTGTTCTTCTGTTCTTGCAAAATTACCAGCACAATATTGAAGAACCAAGTGGTGCAGATGGTATAATAAGCATTCAAAGCCCTGAGCATTTATTGAAGCTGAATCTCAGAAAACTTGAAATTTGCACATGACAAGGGATGGAAAAAAAAGGCAGATTATTTTTTTTTAAGAAACATTCATATTAAACCTATCACATAGAGCATTTAGAAACCCTTGCCTGGCAAAATACATAAACACACTTTTACATATTTTTTCCAGTCCTGATTTTTTTCCAACATTCTAATTAACCCTGTTCCTTATTCTGTGGTTATACACTCATCCATAGAATTCAGTGCTGAAAATGTAGTGTTTAAGTATCATAGGCTTTATTTGAATTACTCTAAATATTCTCAAATCCCCTTACTTAGAACTTTTTATTACAGCCTAACTTGATTGTGTAAACTTGCTGACTATACGAAACAATTTTTAACTAAGTATTGTATTATATTTCCACCATATTCCTGTCTATTACACAGAGATCACTAAAGGTGTGTGCAAACATTTGCCACACACAGTCTACAATCACATGGCTTACTTTAAATTGCATGACTGTAGATCAGGAGTAATTTATGTACCTGTCCACTGGTGCTGGGAACCATGCTGGGAAATCTAAGTAATTCAGGGTGAGGGAGCAAGCTGTATGGGATCAGGGTGGATGGTAGGCTTGGGGGGAAGGGCTTGGTGGGTCCAAGAAAGCATTGGTGGGATCGAGGTGGGGGGTCTGGTAGGTCTGCAGAGAGGTGGGGGGTGGCAGTCCATCAGGGTGGGGCATTCTGTCTGGGGGCAAGAAGCGGGCTGATAGTTAAAGTATCCAGGTCAAGGTTGGGGAGTAGAAAGAATACAGCCATGGGGATGGGGTGAGCAGTTGGGCTTGTCCAGCCCCAGGGCTATGCTTCAAACATGTGCAGACATTCATGAGACTGGGCTAACCTGTTCCCAATCTGACTTAGTTCACCTCTTTAGGCAAAGTAATTTAGATCAGACCAGCCATTTTTTGTTTGATTTAACCTCCCCAAATGCCTGCACAGGTCATCACTTAGAAAGACCAAACCCTAGTTAGGTTTTTCTAAGTATAATGTCTGCACATTTCCCAAGTCAAACAAAGGAGGGGGTACAGAGAAAGATTTAATATTATTTATAAAGCACTATAAATGACATGGATTCTTTGATCCAAGGTTAGCAATCTGTAGAAACTTTCATTTAAAAACAGGCCTGGATCCAACATATCCACATTTGGAGATGATCCAAATATAGGCTCAAGTTTCATAATTGTTACGTATATTTATGATGGCTTAATACACTACAATTCTCCACATTTTCAGCAACCTTGTAAATAGACCCCTCTAAATAGTTATTTGATATAAGGCCCTGAAATTAAACTTTCTGGTTTAATTCAACTAAATCATATGAAAAATCAGTTTATTCTTATATGTTATTGTAAACAAAAGGTTATTTATATACTATATGATTTATGAAAAAGGTTGGCAACATATGGTCCACAAGCTGGATTTGGCCCACAGCAGCTCAGGGAATCAGCAGCATGCTCCAGGAGGGGCAATGGAGGGGTCTCCAGGGTCCTGTTGCCTGCCCTGTTTGGTTTATTTTCTCTGGTACACCAGAGGTGGCATTCCCAGGGCTCTAGAGTCTGTCTTTTTCTATCTATTCCTTTGGCAGCATCTGCAGATCACTGAGGTGAGCAGGTGTGTCCCACAGCATGGCCAGGTCACAAGCAGCTGCCTGTGGTGACCAAAGGTTGCCAACCCAGGTTTATGAAAATTATTTTTTTAAACCTAAGTACGGTGCATTTTATGGAACCATTGTTTCCAATCTTTTAAGATTTATGTACCGTATTGGCAGACTCTTGCCTTAGTGGCATCAGCCAAAAACATCCTGGCCCTTTCTTCATCTACAGTGAATGCCCATATATTGCTTCACTTGTCCCAAAACTAGTGGATCCTCCTTTTCTAATGGGTTAGAAAATATTTGGGGTAGTCTTCCATTTAATTGTTTTTGCTTTAATCTGAAGTAAGTCATAGAGTATGTCTGCACTAAGTCCCTGCCACTACCAGAAGCCTGATTCTGAGCCTGCTCTGCCCACCCACTCCCCCGGGCACAAACCAAGCAGGGAAATATAGTGGAGAAATGAATGAAAGGTTGTACCTCCACAGCCATTCTCAGGACTTCACTTTCTTGTATTAGAGAGGCTGCAGAGAGATTCTTGAATCGTTTCACTGGTTTTGGTGCATGCAAATAGAAATGGGTGGTGGGGTGTGCTCAGACATAGATACCCCAGCCACAGTGGAAACATGATATAAGCATACCCACAGGGGCCTTCCAATCTCTGAGCATGAAACATTTTGCTAAACAAAGTCCAAAGTGGACCAAACTGCACAGCGGATTAGAACACACGCACACACACACACATATCAGAAAATGAGACAAGTATCAGCGACCACAGTAAGGATGAGGTTCTCCTGCGGAACCCCTTAAGAAATAGTTAAACAAAGATAAAAAGCACCAGATACACCAAGAGAACCACATGTTTTAAGTCATGGAAGAACAAAACCAAGATCAGACCAAGCCCTATCCTGTCCAATTAATTTTGGTGCCAGCACAAGTGAAGGAAATGAAAGTCTGGTCCCATGATGCACAAGAATTTAGTTCAGGCCATTTTCTAAAAGCCAGTGAAGTCAGACAAATTGAACCCCCTTTGAATCTTGTCATCATGGTGGAGTCCAACATAGCAGTTGAACCCAAAAGCCAAATACATCCTCCACTGATTTAAAACAAACTATGATATACTATAATAGCTGAATTAATATGGGACATGATTGTTAGTAGCAAATTCTGCAATCTGTGCATGCACAAGGACAATTGCAATCTGCCCGTGCACTATTTCATGGCTGTGCTAGGCAGGTAAACATGTAGGAACTGCAGAACCATTAGGAAGCTGAATCATTTGCAACTTAGGTTGGAGAATGCTGGGTCTGAGGGACATATCCTGATGCCTCTACCAGTTTAGTACTTACTACAGTGGCTCCCGAGAATGTGTGGCAAAGCACTGAAGAAAAACACATACGACATTTATTTGTAGACTGAAGCAGGGTTACATATGGAATATTTCACCTTTGACAAGTACTAACTTCATTTACATTAACACCTGTCTAGACTGTTTTCCTAAGTATAAACATGAAAATCTCCTTAGTGTATTTGGGTCCCTCTTACTTAATTAACCATATGTGACGTAAAGTGATACAACCCAGTTAAATGTATGCCATTGTTGATAGGATCAATTACAGTCAGACATAAGTGTTCATTGCTTACACCATCTGTGCTGCATCACTAAGTGCAGAACCTTGTCAAAAAAAGTATATGCAGATTAACTGTATTCACTTTCATTAAAGAACACCAAACTGTTTTGTCAGCTTAAGGCTTCTATATTCAACAGAAGGCACCTTCTGTTAAAAACTAGGAATAATAAAATGCACATTCACCTCCTTCCTTCCAGTAGACTGTGGCTAATGCTGAAACACTTTAAGGATTTAGAAAAATATTTGAGGATATTTGGGATGTTATGTGCTTTTTTTCTTGACTAACAGAGGCAAAACAGCAGTGACTGTATGGCAGTCTTGCAAAATTCTACTGGCGTACTAGATTGGGGAATCATCAGGGCAGGGATGTGGCTTTTTCCTGCCAATGCTGGTAAATTTTCTTAAGTATTTTTGCAGGACTACTGTGTCTACACTGCTGTATTTTTCCATCATTCAGCATGGCAGTGCTTAAGCATGTGACATTTAAAAAAAAAATAATACTAATCTATCCCCTGAGACCTACTGACACCAGTGTAGACACAGATACAGACAGATCTAGCATTTTTGTTGTAGAAGGTTTTGTTCCTTTGAATGCTAATTGGAATTAAATAAAGGAATCATTAAAAAGTGTGGGTACTTTTTTCTAAAGCAAAAAACCCACTGTGGTGCATGACTTTATAGTGTGAGGAGACTGTAGAGGGGTATGTACAAGTAAAGAGGACGCTGTAAGGGCTGGTGGGCTGTGTTAACAGAAACCTAGTGGTTAGGAAGCTGAAACAGCTCGTAAAGAGTGTGGGATGCAGTGGGTTGGAGGCAGTAAGTAAGCAGCCCCGTGTGGGGTCACAGACTCAGTGGTGGTAATCATACAGTGCCACAGAGGACAAGGCCAGAAAGCCCATTGTAAAAGAAGCAGGGCCAGGGAGGCTCACTGAATGGAATCAGTGACTCCTTGGAGGCATGGGCAAGAAAGCAAGGAAGTACAAAGAGGAGCTGGAGTGAGCCAAGATTCGTGCAGTCATGGGGACCCAGGCATCTGCTGCTGCAGGAAACAGAAGCAGCCAGCATGCAAGCTACACTGGTGAAGGTGAGTGCAATTGTGCTAATATACCCCACCTGGGTCTACCCCAATGCAAAGTGAAAGCAAATGACCAGGACTAACAGGAAGGGTTCCAGCAACAGGCTGCTGCCAAAAGCCATGCTGAGTAATAATACAAACTCCCAAATTTCATGGCAGGATGAACCCCATAGGTGCAAGCCCCTGCTCACTCTCCCCATCTACAGCCTTGAACTCTCCTGCCTGCTTACTCCTGACCACTTTCGCCTGCTCAGCACTGCTGAATGTCATGACTGCACAAGCCCTGAGCCCCCTTGTCCCTCTTTTAGTTTCCATGCCAGGAGCACAGGGCCCCCTTGCCCACCAGCTGCTACATTACTGATTGCTGCAAAATCCTATGGTCTGGGTGAACTATAACTAACGTCTGTCCTCAAAACTGAGGGATAAGCAGGTGTTGTGCACTTCCAGTCAGCCTCTTTCACCAGAACAACCTTGCATGGGAAGACTGGGACCTGTACTTCCAGTGACAACCAGGAGATTCTATTAAGGTGTTCTGAGAAAAGGATCAGGCACGCACAACACTGCCTCCTTATTGAAGGGTGAAAGACTGGGAGAGCCAAATAGAGTAAGGGGATCTCTTTCCTAGAAGAAAGAGACAAGTAATTCAATCTTTTATTTCTATTCTTTGCTCTTTGTTTCCATATATCTGTGTTTAATTTGGGGAAAAAGGAAAAAAAACACTCTTAGGCACACCCATTGGAAAGAGTTGCATCCATTTAAAATTGGAAAACAAAGTTCCTGGAAGAGGAATTTTTTTTTCTTTTATTTTAAAACAACTCTATGGGCATGGTCATTTATTTCGTTTTGCCTGCCACAGATACAACCAGAGAAGTCAAACTATGATGACAAGTTTTAATATTTTAATTTTAGAATGGATATAAAGTTTTAAACAACTGAATTAAGATTTATGATTAGTGTTCCAGTTTTCTTAAGATGATTCAAGAGTTCAAAGTCTAGCAAGCTTGCAGGTTCAATCATGTCCCATATTAATTCAGTTTTATATATACATACATGTGTGTGTGTGTGTGTGTGTGTGTGTGTGTGTGTGTGTGTGTGCATGTACGTAAAGAAACACTTAATTGAAATTTGAAATTAAATCTTGCAAACATTTTATATTTTGGTGTATAATACAAACACTAGTAAACCCCTCTTTATATTAACTCTTAAAGCTAAAAAAGCCCACTTTAATATAAAAAAATTAAGCTCCCCCTGCCCCCATCCCCTTTTTTCATGCCTGCTCTAGAGTCATATAAAAATGTTCCACAACTCAAGTTATAGAAGTGGAAGCACGTCTTTTCTTCAGGGTATTACAAGAAAAGGGAAAGAACAATTTCTTTGCCTCCGTCTTCCTAAGTAGGGACCAGAACAGCCACCTCCCTGCTGGGCCCCCCTCGGGCCCCGGGGGTGGCACACCTGGGCCAAGGGTTAGCAAGGATTTTGTTTGGGAGCTTCTGGAGGGGCTGGACATTTTCAAGTCAGCCGGTCTGGATGATCTCCACCCTAGAGTTCTAAAGGAACTGGCTGAGGTCATTGCAAGTCCCCTGGCACGGCTTTATGAGCACTCATGGTGCTCTGGAGAGGTACCGGAAGACTGGAAGAGGGCTAACATGGTTCCCATCTTCAAAAAAGGGAGGAAGGA
>NW_017729032.1:232643138-232664793 GCF_001723915.1 Gavialis gangeticus
TAGATGAACACCTTGCTGGGGTCATTTGACCCCAGTACTCTTTCCTGCCATGGCAGGGGGTCAGACTAGATGATCTGCTCAGGTCCCTTCCAACCCTAGAAACTATGAAACTATAGAGTAGACAGGAGAAAAACATCTACATTTAATTACATGGAATTACAACAATGTTTTGCTATTTAAATATTACATACTTTTCAATACTCTTTTTGAGTCAATGTAATTTTATCAAACTTGTATAGAAAAAACCAATAGTCAATTCCTTTTTGTCCTTTTATTTATAATCTTTTATGCCTAACTTTAAATTTGTAGAAAAAAAGACATTTTGATCAATCCTATCGGATCCTAGCCACTGTGACTCCACAAAGTTCTTATATTCATTTCTGACAGATTCACCTTAGCAAGAACAAATACTTTACCACCGTCTTCAAAATAACCCCTAAAGAGGAATACAATTCATAAAACTCTTCCACTTCCTACCACTGGACTCAGCTCTCAGTTCTTCTCACTGACTCTTAGGGTTTTTCGTCTCTGGGAGTATTCCTTCTCCCAAGGCAAATCATACTTCTGCACCTCCCCTTTGCCCAGCTGAGCTCTCTCATGCTTCATAAGCTTCCCATAACCTTTTCCCCAGTTGGGTCTAATGACTAAACAGAGCAAACTTGTCCTTAAACAATAAAGATCAGCTGCATGGGTAGCTGATGCGTCACAGACAAGAGTGGACTTGACTGTTTTCTGGGCCAGCCTGTGACGGGGCCATTTCTTTACCTCGGATATGTACCAGTATGTGAGGTAGATTCCATCTCGGCAAGTCTGGATATTTGGTCATATATTAAGCAGAATCTGTGCATGATGAAACAATCTCAATTTTCAAAGAACCCCTTCAAGAGAAAATAACGCATTCTACTTCTTGATACAATTAATTACATAGCACTGAGATGCTTCTATACTTCAACTTTTTGTACTTGATGCCTTAGTATTTGATGGCAGTGTTTGCTGCCACTGCTTATTCTTTAAGGTGCAGTGTCCCATACCATGGTTATCATGTTTGTTTCAAGTTTTCTCAGTTTTTAGCTAGAATGAAGTGACCTATTTCCTATTCCAAGTTGTGTCTCATCAGCACTCTAGGCTATTTCTAACTGAGTTTTTTAACCTGCTCTATCTTCTACTCAGAGCTTTAATACACTCAGCTTCAGATGACTCTTTTGTCTCCAACAGTGGTTTCAAAGACAATCTGTTTCCTACACAGTTTAACAAGCTCCTTTATTTGCCATCTCTGTATAGGTAGCAAGTTAGGAGAAGATGAAGGATGCTGAGAACTGAAAAACTGAGAATTGCACAATTCAGCTGCGTAAGAGTTGACCAGATAGAGATACAAGAAATAGCACACTGAGCCTGTGTATTTATGTCTTTACACCGTCTGCAGATCAGTATGGCTTTTTTTCAACCTACTGCAGTTATTCAATGCTGATTCCTACAACCAACAGTGCCAATTCCAAACTCTTTAAGAAACTATATTAAATAAAGTATCGTGTCACAATACATGGACACAAAATTTCCCCCAAAATTATATTTCAATCAATGTAATTTTATGCTTTATTACTTGGACCTATATGGAGAAGGTCCAGAGGAGGGCCACTTGCATGATCGGGGGCAGCAGGGCAGGCCCTACAAGTGGAGGCTACTGGACCCGAACCTGTTCAGCCACCACAAGAGAAGGCTGAGGGGGGATCTAGTGGCCTGTTACAAACTAGTCAGAGGGGACCAGCAGGCATTGGGGGAGTCCCTGTTCCCCCAAGCACTACCAGGAGTGACCAGAAATAATGGTCACAAGCTGGCAGAGGGTAGATTCAGACTAGATATCAGGAGGCGCTACTTCACGGTCAGGGAGGCTAGGATCTGGAATCAACTTCCAAGAGAAGTGGTGCTGGCTCCTACCCTGGGGGTCTTTAAGAGGAGGCTAGATGATCACCTTGCTAGGGTTGTTTGACCCCAGTACTTTTTCCTGCCATGGCAGGGGGTCAGACTTGATGATCTGCTCAGGTCCCTTCCGACCCTACCAACTATGAAACTTCAAGTAGAGTGATTGCTGGGGCTTTGCAAAGATCCTTACACAGGATCTAACAAGTACAATAATGGTTACAAAGGGACTTTGTGGATTATATGCCTTAATGATTTCTTGAAGTAATCTGGATTCTTTCTGAAACTTTTTTGTTGAAGAAACTAGAGAGAATAAAGCGTTCAGTTATGGTAGATGAACCAGTAAGTTGCTTAGCTCTTGCTAAGAATTGCACATTTGGTCTGCTGTTTGGTTTAGAATTGACTGAATGAGCTATTAGTTGCAAGGAACTAGAGATCTTCTAGGTTTTATGAGGATGAGGTATTTTATTGTCACCAAAAAAAGTAGGGCAAACCTAACTGAATGAAATGTTTAACATATATGGCCAGAAGATACCCCTCAGCTTTATAGATTTCCAAATAAATCCATCTTTATAGGTGAGAACAAATGGAGCAATTGTTTACTGCCTTCTTACAAAACATCAAATTCTTGCATATTTTGGGCGCATCCAGGTGAGCACGGATATTTGTTTCCCATGGGAACACCTTGTGCTGGTACTACTTGTCACCAGGGAACACCTGTGCCATGCATGCTCTGGTGCACAGTGGGGTAGGGGAGCCTGGGGCCTGCAACCGTACTGTCCCCAACAGCCTTATTTGGGGTCTTGGGGGCCTTCCAGGGCTGCAGACATGATAGGAAGTCTGGCTGGCAGCCAGAGCATGGCTCCAACCAGCCAGCCTCTGGGTCTCCTGGGGTCAACCCCCCTCTCCGGGCTGCAAGGTAGCAGCATGGGGAACGCCTGCATGTGCAGTGCCACAGACCCATCTGCGGTGCCACATACTACGTGTATGCACTTGTCTGGACACGGCCTTTGTGGCCATCTGGTATGTTCCTGCAGAGTTGTGATATAAATTTGAGCTTTGTTGAAAACCACTCAAATGGGAAACACGCATATGATTCATTGCTGACATTTAGGCAATTTAACATTGTCTTAAATATTTTTCTTTCACACTTTATTTGAAAGGGGTAAATTAAAGTGAACAGCATTAATTAGGTCTAATGATCCAGCCTAGCAACTTGACAAAATAACTGGCGAATAAGATTGCTCGCTCACCTGATCTCCTCCCCTTTGAAACTACCACAGCTTGGTGACCGTCATCTTATTGTCTATACCATTTTTTCAAAGCTTTGAAAACTGAAGGAAAACAATTTCAGAGTAGGGGAAAAAGCACAACATGTCCTCTTTTTTGTTAGCTGAAAGTCTCTCAAACTCTCAATAACACTGAGTCACTACACCACAATAGCCACTCTTACAAGAGAGGCATTTATCCACTTCAGACTTCAAAATCATGCCAGGTCCCATGATTGTGAAAGAGGAAATGTTTTTTGATCAACTTGAATACTTCTTGACTTTAAAAAGTCTTACTGAATCTGGAGTATTATTAGGCATTTTCAAACTTGCTCGGATGATCAGTCAAAAATAATGAATAATTCAGGACATAGTAAAACACCTGTCCAGAGCACACATGCAAGTAGTTATCTTGTAATTTGTATTCAATGCCACCCAACACTTTTCTATCCCATACCTCCTATCTTTCCATTTTCTCACCTATCACAGACATATAGGTACCTCTTCATCTGCTCTCCTCTAACTTCTTCACTTGCCCAGTGACCTCATCCTATCCCCAGATATCCCACATGGCCACTGTCAGTCTTTCCTCTACTCCTTTCCTTGATCTGTGACACAGTCCTCTCAATGTAAACATGGTTTAATGCCTCATCTCTTGATCCTGCCTACCACTCTCTCTCTCTCTTCTCTTTCATTTCTAAACTTACTTAATGCCCTGTTTACAATTGCTAAGTTGTCCTCTTCCAATTCCACCTTAAATCTTAGAATCATAGAAAATTAGGGTTGGAAGGGACCTCAGGAGGTCATCTACTCCAACTCCCTGCTCAAAGCACAACCATCCCAAACTAGATCATCCCAGCCAGGGCTTTGTTGCCAGGCCTTAAAAACCTCCAAGGATGGAGATTCCCAGCATTTCTCTAGGTAACCCATTCCATTGCTTCACCACCTAGTGTGAAAGTTTTTCCTGATATCCAACCTAAACCTCCCTTGATGCAACTTGAGACCATTGCTCCTTGTTTGGTCATCTGTTACTACCAAGAAAAGTCTAGCTCCATTCTCTCTGGAACCACCCTTCAGTAAGTTATCAAATCCCCCCTCAGTCTTCTCTTCTGCAGACTAAATAATCCCAGTTCCCTTAGCCCCTTCTCACAAGTCACATGCCCCAGCCCCCTAACCATTTTAGTTACCACCCACTGGACTCTCTCCTACTTTTTCACATCCTTTCTGTAGTGGGGGGCCCAAAACCGGACACAGTACTCCAGATGCAGCCTCACTTATGCAAAATAGAGGGGAATAATTACTTTCCCTTGATCTGCGGGCAATACTCCTAATAATGCAGAGGTGGCTAGCTTCTTCTTCTTACATATGGCTTCAAATCTTCTTAAAATCTGGCTTCTGATTCCTTGCATTCCCTGGCCGGATCCTGATGTGCAAGCATGTGCAGTTTGTGGACCTGCAAACCTATTTGTGGAGCCACAGACTGCACCGGTTGCACATTAAACTGCATGTAGGACTGCTAATTTGCAGCACTAGGGTAAAATCTGCTACCAGGATTTCCTGGTAGCAAAAGAAAAACCCTGAAGAAAAAAGTCCACAAAGTGTGCCAAAATGGTGTGTGCCAGGACAAACAGAAACTATATTATGTCCAGAGCTGCCTCCACCCCTGTCTCCACATGTCAGTTCCTGATTGCCTAGCCCTGCACTGAGGTTGCAGCCAGCACTCTCTGCAGCACATGGAGCAGCAGGACAATGTGTCCCTGTGCAAAGTGCACGGGCAGGGGGATCCACTGTGGTACAAAGTAGTGGCACAAATTTTTGCCACTACTATCTGTGCTGCTGCAAACACCCCCCACCCCCCATGTGGATGTGGCCCCCGAAGCTACTCCTGCTAGGTTTTTTTTTCTATTGGTGCTCCATCATCATCATCATCATCCTTGACCAGTCAGCCATCTTTGATGTTGTCTAGTCTTTCCCTGAAATCCTGTCCTCCTTTAGCTTCTGAGTGCTCCATCCTGCTTCACTTCCCATTACTATGACTGTTTCTTCAGCTTATCTTCTGTATGATCCCCTTCAAATTTTCATGCAGTTTCATACAATTCTATCTTTCGTATCCTTAGCTTCTGCCTCAACTGTCTATCTCTGGATAACTGAATTATGAATTTAGCATGAATTCACAAATGTATTTCTTTGTGCTATATCTGTACCCTCCTTCCAGTCTGATCCTCTGACATACACTGCCTAGACCTCATTTCAAACTAGACATATATGAAACAGAATTTTCAGTCTTTCATCCCATAATTCTCAGTCATCCCATTATCTTCTCAATCATCGTGGACTGTACAGTCACCCTACCTATCACTCAAGCCTGTAATCTGGAACCTGTATCCTCCTTTTAGGTCCTTACCTTCAGAAGTTATTTAAATCCTGCTCATCCATTCTTCATACCAGGTCCAAAGTGTGGCTTTTCCTATCCATCCACAAAACTTAACTCTCATCTTGGCTCTCATCATTACATGTCTTAAGAACCACAACATCCTTTTCTCCGGCTTTGACAAATGCAATCTTGCTGTACTCAAATCTTGTCTTCAGCACCAAAACCTTTCAATCCCAACCCTGTTTCTCATTCACTTACTGACTCCTGCATCCAGATTGGCTTAAGATGCCAGCCTCTATTGTCCACCAGTTACATCTTTGAAAATGTACCTTTGTATTTTGTCTCATGCTTAAAAACTCCACATAAACATCAGCAAATGCACCTTATTTTCCTCCTTTAACACACTCCTTAAAAATTCTCCTTTTTCTTCAAGATTGTGTTGAAAAATTTCTTAACTACATATACTGAAATCTGTTATATCTATTATCCAGTATTTCATTTATTGCATCAAAAGAAATAACATTTTGATTGCAAAATAATTGTTTCACATGCCTCATTTTTCTTCTTTCTCCAGTGGTGATCAAAAGGACATTTTTTGATTTTTACTCAGCTAAGTGTATTTTAACCAAAATTTATGCCTGCACTGAACCCTGCAACAAGCAACTGTCCAAAGCTGTAGACATTAAAAACTGGGAGACAGCTACAAGTACAGAACTCTCAGAGGAAGAGATCAAAATAACAGACAAACAACCATATTCTGCCTTCTTCTCTTTGGCAACAAGTGAGACAGTCGAATCAGCTTACCAAATATTTCTCACTCCATCTGGATTTAAAATAGGCAGTATTCAAAGCTATGTTGGAAAAGCTGTATACAAAATGGTACCTTTATCCAGAAACACTGTAGAGGGAACTGCCACCCTCTACAGGGTTTCTGGATATCTATACAAAAAAATCTGCATAGTAACTGGTTTATATATCCCCCTTGCACCCAAAAGTTTCCTTCTTAGAATATTCCCAAAGATTTCAACCATGGGTTACTACAGATCTCTGTTCACCCACCACATCTCAGCAGCTGTCAATGTGATATCCAGGGCATGGAAATAGCAACTGTACCAAAAGTGAGTGAAGGGAAAGAATATAGTACTGTACATATGCACCATGGAAAAGTTATCTACTTTGCTAAAATAAAAATATGAAGACTTTTATTCCACCTGGTTGCTATGCTATAATTATCTAAAACAAGAGGACCACAAAAGAAAAGTACCATAGTTTAATGTGGAGATACAAGACTAGTCAAATGTAAAAGGAAAACAGGAAATCCCTTTCTGAGCAAAAGCTCATGGGTAGTAACTTTGAGGAAAGTCACAGAAACATTTACATAGTTGATCACAGGTTGTACAATGAAGTAGCTTTTTATTGTATTTGATCCTTATATATATATATATGTTTTTGGTATGGTTATATGATTGTATTACTATAATAATAACTACAATAACACACCTCACCTTTTCCATGACAATGGTATTCCATAACTACTGCTTATCACTTGGATGAATGTTGTCACACTGTTGCTTTGTATGTCTCAATATGCCCTTCCTTCCATCTCCAACTATCTTTCATTTTATAAATACTTTAGGACATGGATTAGCTTTACGTTCTGCGTTGATATAGCTCTTAGCACAATGATCCTGATCCACAACAAAGACTTCTGATGAGGGACAAGAAAATGAAGAGAAGCAGCTTACAATATTTTTCAAGCTTACATTAGCCCAATAAATTCTGACTTGTAGCACTGCCTCATTCATGTAGAAATTATTAAGAGGCAATCCTCTGTAAAGTACTATGCACCTTCAATAAGGATGACAGAAGCAGAAGGCACTCGGCTATGCATGCAGCAGGACTCAGACCCAAGTTTAGACATATTGGGTGCTTGTACACATGATGGGAGTTTAGTCCCCTTGAATCAAAATGATGGGTTTTTAATTGTGATGATTAAAAACCCACTATTTCAATTTAGGGGATTCTGTCACTGTTAGGAAGGGGGCCCAATACCTTTTTTTTTTTTTTTTCCTATGAAGCCTCTCTGCCAGCCAGGGGGTGAGCTGCTGGTGGGGCAAGCAGCCCCTGAGCTGTGGTGGGCCCTGGTCCTTCCATCTGTGGTGGTGGCACCCTCCAGGGATGCCCAGGAGGGTGGCTAGTGGGCCAGGGGGTTGCCTCAGCTTGGAGGTTCTCAATCCAACACTTCCTTGAGTCTGCCCTGGCTTCCAGCCCACCTTCTCTGGCTGACAGCACACCCAGCCACCCTCTCGCTGCTTCCCTATGCTGCCCCAGGGGCAAGGCAGCCCATTCCTGGGTGGTCCCAGGTGGTGAGAAGGTGGCGGGGACAGTGCACGGGACACTGAAATATCTGCAGGCTTGGGGAAGAGTTGGATCTGGCGGGTGCTGCCGCCAACCCAGGGCAGCATCTGGCCGCTAGCAGCCCACCTGGGTGGCAGAAGAGGGTGGGCCACTGTGGACAGAAGGACTGGGGCCCCCCACAGCTCAGGGACCACTCAGCCCCCTGGCAGCTCACACAGGCAGGCTCTGACAGAAAAAAAGACAAAGCAGTGAGGTTTTGTCACTATCTTTTTTTTCCCATGGAGCCTGCCTTGAGCTGCCAGTGAGCCCTGAGCTGAAGGGATCCCCAGTCCTTCCCTGTGTTGTGGTGGCACCCCCCCACCCAGGGCCACCCAGGTGGGCTGCTAGTGGCTGGATGGGGCCCCAGCTTAGAGGCAGCACCCCCCTCCCCCAAATCCAACTCTTCCCTGAACCTACAGATGTTCCGAGTGTCTCGGGCACCCGGGTGGCCCCAGGGGGCACTGCTGCCATGGAGGGAAGGACCAGGGCCCCATGTATCTGAGGAAACACTTGGCCCACCAGCAGCTCACCCCCAGCCATGAGAGAGGGGGGCAACCCCCAAAAAAAAAAAAAAAAAAAAGCATTGGGCCCATTGCCGCTTCTGCCTTCAGCCCACTTCTCTCATGGCCAGGGGGTAGGCTGTCAGATTAAGGGCTTCAACATTACAAGTAGCTACATTGCAGATGTGGTTTAGTTTGCAATGTAACAAACTCATTCAAATAACAAAAAAACCCTTACACATAAAGTGTGATGCAATTAAACCGCAAAAATGGGCAATTTTCATCATGTGTATAAGCACCCATTGTTTAAAGTTTTCTGATAAGGAATAAGTCCTTTGGGACATAGAGATAACTACCTGTCATGAACATCAGAAACTGAATGCAGACTATTCACCAAATACCAGTATGCATTTACACAGGGGTCAACAACCCTGGGCATGCGTGCCAAGCATGGCATGCAAGGGCATTTTGCTTGGCACACCACTGCCAGCCCGGGCTCTAAGCAGCTATTGCTAGTCACAGAGCCCAGGCTGCTCCCAGCAGGTGGCTGGGAGGCTGCAAGCCCTGCTGCAAGCAGACTGGGCTCTGTGGGCTGGCTGCAGTCAGGAGGCTGCAAACAGCTGCTCTAGGCTCTGGCATGTCAGCACTCTGGCACCTTCCAAGGTAGACATTGTTGGTTTTTTGGTACTCCGGCCAAAAAACATTGCCTACCCCTGCACTAACATATAGTTTGAAAATGTTTTATCCCATTTAATTGGGATCTCTCTCAACAAAACACCATGACAGCTGAAACTGAACTATTTACTCTCCTAATACACTTATTTGAAAGGTTTAGATATGAGAAAGATATTTAAATGCTATAAATTACTTGTTTTTTTCTCAAGTCTGAGGCGAAATATTTCAGTGGGATTTTAAAATGCACTCAGTTCTAGTGTGGGCTACAGAAGTTAAAGCAAGACCAAATTTTATTTGTAGAGGCATACAACATATCTATTTTTCTTGTAAATTAAGCAAGTACAAGTTTGACAACAGAACAGAAAAATAACATTGATTTAAGTGGTACCTTTCATACCAACGTATCCCAAATTTCTCTACAGATTTGTCACACAGAGGAATCTATCCCCCACCAACTGATCCATATATAACAGCATATGTATCAGAAAGTGGTCATTATTACGGCTGTGTGAAATTCCACCGGGTGTTCCATTTCAAAGCTGTTTTGATGTATTTTGAGCTCGAAACAGCAAAATCGAAATGAAACAAAAGGCTTTGTAACAGCTTCAAAACAAAACAAGGTCACTCGAAACATTTTGAAATGTTTAAAGTTTCAAATCCAGCTTTCTTGGCTTCAGCTGTGCCCAGTGCTGGTCTCGAGTCTAAGCCTCCTCTTATCCAGCGTGCAGATCCAGGGGATCGCACCCCTGGGAGGACTCTGGTACAGCCCAGCAGCCTCTGAATCTGCGCTGGATGAGAGGAGGCCCAGGCTGCAGCAGCAGTAGTTTTGTCCAGTGCTGGGTGCACCCCATGCCCAGTGCCAGTCCCAGGTGAGAGGGTCCCAGGTGAGGAGAGGCAGCCTTCTCTCATCAGGGGCGCAGATCCAGGGGCTCTCACCCCTGGGAGGTGCACCCAACACCAGTCCCAGGTGACAATGGCAGCCTCCTCTCATCCAGCATGCAGATCCGGGGACTTGCACCCCTGGGAAGAGTCTGGCACAACCCCGCAGCCATCCCGGGGGTGTGGGCCCCCGGATCTGCGTGTCGGATAAGAGGAGGCTGCTGCTGCTGGCAAGTGTCAAGACTTTTGCTTTTTACAGTTTGAGGTGCAATTTCCCAGAAACCTCTGCACCTATCACCTTGAAACTTGGCACACTTCATGCCCGTAGAAGGGGCTACCATCCCTGCAATTTTCATCCAGATCAGGCAAGAAATAACGGTTTTAGATATTTACATGATTTCCCATTATAGCCTATGGGCGAAATGTCAAAACTCGTTGAAACAGTGAAACAGTTTTGACAACACAAAACAGGACAGTGCTTTGAAACGAAATGAAACAATGAAATGAAAAACTGTCCTTTTGAAATGGTGAAATGACAAAATGAAATGATGGTGTTCTGCACAGTCCTAGTAATTATCTATTAAGGAATAGCAACACTCCATCACAGTTTATGACTGTACATGAACAGTCAACAAAAACTGCACAGTGAATTCTCTTAGCTTTAGTATATTTACTCTGGGCCAGTTTTTATATAGTCATTGATAAAGCAAATATCTGATTGAAATCAGTGGGGAATTTGCTCTATTGAGGATAGCAAAATTTAGTCTTATGACTGGAAATCCTCTTTCCCGCTTAACTTGAAATTACTCTCAAATTTGCCATTCTTCATCATGCACATATCTTCGAATTTACAGTTTTTCATTGAAGCAAACGTCCATTATGGAACACACAGAATGATAAAATATTGTTTTTCTTGTACTATGACCTATGGGCTTTTAGACCTATAACAATATGTATAACTATAGATACAGATATAGATAACTAACTTTTAACACCATAAATTGTTTGGATAACCTCAGTTTCTTACCTGGTAGGCCATGTTCCAGGGTTGGTTTTCATGCATTTTAAAGTATCTTATCCTTTAACCAAACTATACCTCTGCTCCTTTTGTTTCTTTATGTAGGGTTGCAATATCGAGTACTCACAAGTTAGGACATTCTTGAATGAATTACCCACTCTTTTGTATGCCTATGATTTAACATTTAGGAGGATGGTTACATACAACTTTTATTTTAGTTTAGTTTATTTTTCCACAGTTTACCTCCCTCCTTCAGTTCATAGGATGGACATTGATCACAAGTGTTTCAGTATTTCTTTTTGTGAACTTAAACCACTATGTCTCCCTTAGGCATTCCTTGTTGAATACCATCGGAATACTGCATTTACTGTTGAATTATTAATTTCTGGACAGACTTTTATATGACACTCATCATTCTAATATATGAGCACTTACAAACATTGATTCATTTATTTTTGTATAATTCCTGTGAAACCAAATAGTACTATTATTCTTAGTCCTTTTTTTTTTTTCTTTTTTTTACAGAAGAAGCTCTGAAATACAGAATGGTGAAAGCCAGCATTATCAAAGTCCATCAGTGAATGCACAATGTAAGATGCTTAGGACCTGATTTTTCAGAGTATTTGACTTCTTATATCATGTTTTATGTTCAAAGTACAAATCCATTCTCTCCAGTGACAGTTATGAACACTCAACAGTTCTGCAAAGCAGGGAGTAAGTAATTCATGTTTTGCACCACTTTAATGATGCGACTGTTTACACTGCTGGTGGCATAATGTGCTTTAATGGCACACTCTTTACACTGTTGGTGGTGTATTGCACATTAAATTACTCTGGGACACACCAAAATAAAATATGTCCAAGGTGTTTTAGCTTGCTACTTTACAGCTGCAGAGGGATGCACCAGGACCCCTGAAGCTCAGGGGCTGTGAAGACAGCCTGTGCTGATCCCTTCAGGATCCACTGAAGGGAGGGGGTGGGAAACATGCTGAGCCTGATCTTTTTTTTTTTTTCTCCCTGGAGCCTGCTTGCCTGCCTGAGCTGTGCAGGGGTCTGGTGCTTCCCTCCGCAGCTGTGGTGCCCCCTGGGACTGCCCGGGCTGGGTGCCTGTAGGCAGGTGCTGCCTGGGTGGTGCCGCTGCAACAGAGGGAAGCACTGCCACCCCACAGCTCAGGGACCACTCAGCCTGCCAGCAGCTCACCCTTCCCACCCCACCACCAGAGAGGCAGGTAAGGATCCAGCCCAACCCTTAGGCTATCCAAGCCATAGGGGTTTACTTTGCCCTAAATTGAAGTGGTGTTTTTAAAAACCCACCACTTCAATTTAGGGAAAATTAAACTGAAGTAAACCCCCATGGCATGTACAAGCAGCCTTAGTTTCCACCAATGAGAAGCCTAGTTCAAGTAATTAGATCAGCATCATATAGGAATCCTGTGGCAGAAACAAGAATAAAACCCAATTCTTCAGGACAGCATTCTGTTACCTTCACTACTACACTATCACTTCTCTTCATACAACTCCCTAGCTCAATCACTAGAAACCTTTCCAACAAGAAAGGAGGTAAGGGGCCTGTACAACAAAGTGCATATACACATTTTTTAAAGAGCCTATGGGAGTTAGGTGCTGAAATAAATTCTAATCTAAATTGTATTTGGATGCTTACTTTCAATGGGTTCCTCTGAAAGTTTTAATCTAATGTTTTACTCTATTTGCTCCCAAGGGAGAAACATCTAACAGCAGCATCAGTAATGGGAAAACACCAGGCAAAAATCAAACAAATTTCTAAAATGTAATGTAACTTGGAGAAGATGAACATAAAATCTTTGTTAATCTACAAATCACCAAACTGATCAGTAATTTGTACAGAAACTTCATGTCAGGAAGCACAGGGGCACAAATTGTGCCAGAATAATTATAGAAATAGTATAAAAGATCTTATACTATCCATTTTAAAATCTTAATGCCAGTAGCATAACAATGGGTGAGCAAGCTGGGCATGAGGATTGTTCATTGGATTGATCCCTCTGGCTAAGGGAGGAAGGAATGCCAGAATAGAGTTAGGGGGCCAATTACCCTCCCTTCCCTTGACCCTTCCTCCTCCCCTGTACTTGCCTTGCAAAGGCTTCTGCTCTGACAGCAGGGAGGGCAGTGACAGTGCATGGTGCAGGAGAAGCAATTGCAGGGTTAGTGGTCAGAGCAGGCTATCCCATTTTTGCCATTGAAAATTGGTGTTTAAATAGTAGCAACATTAAATGGAGGCAACAGGTCCTCCTACAGCAGTGAGCCTCCAGACACTACTTCTGCATTGTGTGCCACCAATACTCTAGGCCAGTTACACCTCTGCTTAACTTAATATGGACATGAAGTGCACATAGAAAATCATTTTAGATTCATTTTAATGGATGTTTAGTTTTGTATTAAAATATATTCTAAATCTATTGTTCTACTAAAAGGGAGAATACATTTGTTGGTGTTTGATATGGTCCTTTAGTTTATGTCCTGCACGCAGTGTTCCAATCCAATGTACAGCCTCTACACAGTAATATGTACAAAATGCCCTCACAGCATCCAATTAGTTACTACTTAAAATTCCAGTACCACTCATCTTTAACAATGTGTAACATTTCTTCATGGACCAGTGCTCTGGAACCTCTGTCTAAAATATGACATCCTTGTTTGTTTTGTGAATGTGTTGTTATTTCACACTCAAAGCAGACAGTGCAAAAAGCAACCAAGACATCAAAATAGCTGTATTCTACAGGGGTCGGTGTTCCCCAAACTACACCTATTTCACATTTATATAAAATAGGATAAGTATCCACAGCGATAAATAGTTAACTGCAGTTTAAGTGCAACCAAGCAAGGCTTTGGAATAAACCAAATATTATAGTTGCCTTGGTATGCAGGAATGAGAATCACATTTATTTGCTTTGCTTCAGGATATTTGTTCAAAAATACCCAAAATAGCCTAATGTTTGAGACTGAATAACTTGTTAACCCCAGAGACAGGGTGTTTCCACTGAGCAGAGATCAGAGCCGTGAAGTTTTGGAAACTATTGTTTGTGATTTAGCCAGTCTAGAAATTGCTAATGTATGGGATTTTAAGATATAATATTGTTAATCTAAATTTTATTAAGGTTTAGAATAATAAACTATTTTAAAAGGCATTTATTATCCTATTCTGTACGTGTCTTTCTACCATCATCACAACAGTATGTGAGTACTTTATAACTGTACATTGAGAGAGAGGATTAATACCTGTCCCACAGCATTCATAGTCTCTCATCCCCTCCCCCAAAGGGGGAAACCATGAACAGATTTTTAAATAAATAACTAAATATATAAACAAAGCTAAATGTTTGTGTTAAAGAAGTCAAAGAAGTGCACATTGGACTTGAAGTTCCTGTGGCGCTTTGTTCTCACAGTGTCTGCCTGGCTCCTGGGAAGACACTGTCTCCTGCACAGACAGGAAATTTTCTCCTTGTAGTAGAAAGTTCCACTGGGCAGGATAAGTTAAATTGTCAAGAATGATTCACAGCCTAGGGCTGCAGATGTCTTTCTAACATACTGGGCCTGGGCCACTAGGCACACTGAAGTTAAGGAACAAGGTCCTGAACTTGAACAGGTATATACTACTGAAAAATATGATTTCAAGAAAAGCTATTGTACGTATTTAACACAAAGCATCAAACTTGACAGTTTCTGCCTGGAGGCCAATCCCTATATGTTCACTGATATTAACCTTACCAATAATTTCAGCATAAAGTCTGTAAATTCTGGCTGAACTAGGGTATATCTTTTAGAATGAAATTCAGCCTTGATTTAAAGGTTTCAAATAACATAGAGTCTAACACATCCTAAAAAAATGTTTATTGTGTAATAAGCTCTCTATTAAAGTCTGGCCTGTCACAGTTAAATTAATTTAAAGGAATTTTTGCTTTAGAACACCTTGCTTCTTCAGCCTTGCCTCCCATGATATCTTTTGTCACTATAGACAATATATTTATCCTCAATATGTAGATTATGGTTTTCAAAACCATGTCGGTAATTAGGTTGGATTCCAAAATAGGGCTGCCAGCACAAGATTTTTTTTTTTTTTTTTTTTACTGATGAAGATTTTTTTTTTTACTGACACATGTTTTTACTAATATAGGTTTGACATAATATAAATTTAAATCTTCTACCAGGTCACAGAAGTCAGGTCGGAAGGGACCTTATAGATCTTCAAGTCTGACCCCCTGCCAGGGCAAGAGAAAAAAACTGGGCTCAAATGATCCCAGCTAGGTAGGCATCAAGCCTCCTCTTAAAGACCCCCAGGGTAGGAGCCAGCACCACTTCCCTTGGAAGTTGGTTCCAGATCCTAGCCGCCCTAACTGTGAAGTAGTTCGTACGGATGTGTAATCTAAACCTACTCTCCAACAACTTGTGGCCGTTATTCCTTGTTATGCCAGGGGGTGCTAAGGGAAACAAGGTCTCACCCAAACCCTTCTGGTCCCCCCTAGTGAGTTTATAGACTGTCACCAGGTCCCCCCCTCAGCCTTCTCTTGTGAAGGCTGAACAGGTTGAGGTCCCGCACTCTCTCATTGTAGGGTCTGCCCTGTAGTCCCCGGATCATGCAGGTGGCCCTCCTCTGGACCCTCTCAGTGTTGTCCACATCTCTCCTGAAGTGGAGCGCATAGAAATGGACACAGTGCTCCAGCTGTGGCCTGACCAGTGTTGCATAGAGGGGGAGGATCACTTCCTTATCCCTGCTAGAGATGCACCTGTGGATGCATGACAAGGTGCTGCCAGGCCCTAGTTAGAAGGGATGGGTTCAATGTAAGGATTTAATACCAAGTGTAGTAAAAAAGTTAGCAAGTTTGGTTATCAGTAAGAAATTTGCAATAAAAAAAATTCTTGGGTTGTCAAACCTGTCTGAATGTAACAATAGTTTCACATTTTGCTGCTCCTACCCCGTGGGTTCCCTACTCACCCCCCAATATGCTGATACCCCTAACTGCATCTTGCTTCATGCAGCTCCCAAGCACACCCCTGCCACTGTTGCTCCTTCCATCCCAGCATCAACCCTGAAGAAGCCTACCTACAACCCAGTAGTACTATAGGACAGGAAACAGGAGCAGCACATGGCTAGAGGGAGCGGGGTCTACAAAGCCCAGAGAAAAGGTTTCCTCCAGAGGGTGCTGTGCTTCCACCCAATGCTGCCTTTCTGGCTAGGGACAGAAGTTACACATAAACCAGTTTAACTGATCAGAAACTGGTTTAAACCTGTAACAAAACAGAAGGTCAGTGCACATAAAGCAGTTTCAAAATACCTGAAACCGGTTTAAGATAAACTTGGTTGAATGTAGTATCAGACTTAATGGATGTGGGTCAAATTGGTTTCTGAAACTTCTGTCCCAAATCCCTCCCTGGTTCAAGTTAAATCAGAGTCCCCAAGCATCTCAGCATGCTTTGCAGCCCTGGGCAGGGCTGTGCTGTCTGCTCCAGAGAGCAGGGCTGGCCTTACCCCTGTGCTCCCTAGCTGGAGCGGTGAGGGCTGGCTGACAAGGATGGGGGGTGGGGAGGGGGGTGCAGCCCAGCTGGGGATGCTTGATTGTTTTTATAGATAGCTTGATTGGCAGTTGGAGCTTGACTGTTTCTACAGATAGCTCAAATTTATTTACAGACTTTATGGATGAGCATCTCTAGCCTCAATTTTTACTGACTGCCCAGAAATTTATGAATAGTTGGCAAACCTGTTCCAAACCTAAGCCATTATAAATACTGAAGTAAAACTATGATATAGCAAAATACAATTCCACTTGGGTATAATCTCAGAAAGTTTTCTTCTTAAAATTTCTAAAATTTCAAACAGTGTTTAAATGTCAGGCACTCGCACCAGATCAACAGGCTTCAAAGATCTTTTTGACAACAGCTATGGATTGATGCATGTATCATATTCTCTATTGATGGTCCAACACCACCCAACATTTGAACTCCTGCTTTTAAAATCTTCTGTTAAGTCCCTAACTTCAAGGCAAGAAGTACAACAACTCTCTCAAAAAATAATCAATCAATTAAAATACAAAATTATTTAAAAATAAACAGCTCCAACAAAACAAAACAAAACAAAACAAAACAAAACAAAAGCTAAGGATAAACATCAACTGAAAAAAAATCCCTCCCAAATCTGGAAATTCTAGAGTGTGTGAGTAGGAGAAAGAATCCTGCCACAGTGAGATATTATTAAGAAGCAGGACTACAAGATAAATCAGTATTCTGTGATAAAGATATCATCCAGGCAGGGTTCTCATACCTGGAGAGTTAAGAAGGCAAAACACAAAATTGCATCAGGCAGCCAAAACACAAACAATCCACCACTAAAAAAGGTACTTTAAGTAAAACATAAGGCAGCAGTTGACAATGTATTCTAGCAGTGGCCCAGTTCAGGTCTGTTGTGGGCTGGTGCTAGGTCCTGTCCACCACTGATTCTCCCTCTTGCCCTGCTTTTGTGTAGCATAGAAAAGCTCCCTGCCGCCACAAAGCTTCCTCTGCCCAAAACTGCCAAAGCTCAAACTCTGCAGGCCAAATCCAGTGGTTCCACAGGTCACAGACTGTGGGCCACAGGTTGCTGATCCTTTGAATAAGGGATGAAAACTAGTTCCCATAAAACCTAAAACAGTCTTTTAGGCTAGGAACAGACATTACACATAAGGTGGTTTAAGTGATCAGAAACTGGTTTAAACCTGGAACAGAACAGATGCTCAGCGCACATAAACCAGTATGAAATGGCTGAAACCTGTTTGAGATAAACCTGGTTAAATGTAGTATCAGACTTAACTAATTTGGCTCAAATCAGTTTATGCAATGTCTGTCCCAGACCCTTTGCTGGTTTAAGTTAAATCAGAGTTCCCCAGCATCCCAGCATGCGCCCCGGGCTGGGCAGGGCTCTCTGCTCCACAGCAGGGCTGGCCCCTTCCCTCTGCTCCTTGGCTGCTGCTCTGGTAGAGACTGCAGGCATCCGCCTGGCTTCTGCTCCCTGCCCCCCCCTCCAGTCTCTGCTAATCAGGAATTCCCCCATCCCTCACATACACCTCTCAGCATTAGCTAGCAGGCCACATGCTGGCATTTCTGGAAAAAATGGAATGTCTATCCACCTCCAAATAGGTTCAAACTCTGCAGGTTAGACTAACCTGAAAAGATTGAATCAATTCAGGCTCAGAATTTTTTAATGTCTGTCCTGAGCCCTGATGACCTATAGAAGAGTCTGCAAACCCCCATGACTTTAATCCTTTAGACCAATTAGAATAAGGAACAACCTCAAAAACCACAAAAGAGCAAGGGATCACATATTTTGTAAATAGATTCTTCATCATTGAGACCAAAGGCAGGATTCCTCCATAAGAGAGAAACAGGCATTTTATAAATGAATTAACCTAGGACCATGTAGCTGCTAAGTATATAACTAAAACGGAAATTTCCTTCAGGCAAAAAGGAGAGTCCAGCTTCTCTTAAGCAGAATGGACAGCTCTAATTTACATTAGCCAGGCCACAGAATTATAAGGTATTTCAACACTGGACTTCAAGTGATGCCACTGTTGAGGGAACTAGTGTTCAAGGAATCAAGAAGTTGTGGTGGATTAAAGTTTTTGAAAAATTCACTAAAGTGGAGCCTCCACACTTGCATGCTTTTTCTATACATTTGAAATGTATCATGCATAGAAAAATGCCTTCACTGAGCTGTGTATGTAAGTGCAGAGAGAAAGTTGTCAGGAAAATTATAGGGATTAGGGACCATTATTAAAATTGAGTCTAATGAGTCTGTGGCACCCTCATATGGATGGAAGATCTGGTACAGGGTAAATTATTCACTAGAACCTGAAGCATACTCATGCTATGAGCTGAAGTCACTAGTTCCATGCTACCAAGAACATTGTGACTCTCCACTTATGGAACTTGAATTCACAGAATACGAGTTGCTCAGATAAGGCTTTCATCAGCAATATCAAAATATGAATATCATGATAAAAATCTTTTTAATAGTGACCTTCAAAAAGGGCAATCCCTATATGAAACTTATGAGAACAGAGTGAAAAGAAACAGATTTGTCTTCCAATAATTTGCAAAAAGCTATCTAAACAGAGTTAGACAAAGTTTAATTTTCAAACTAGTCAAGCAAGTTCCATGTGGGCGTGCTTTACACAAGTCTTTTCCATTTACATTAAAGTCATTCTGGCAGAGGATTTCTGAAAAAATCAAATGGTATTAAATTTGATAGTATTGCAAGTGTGATGTAGCCATGATGGCCCAGGAATTATGCAGAAAGTGAGGACTTCTTAGGGTGATATTAACTGTGTAGAGGAGTTAGACAAGCTTATGAATCCAAGACATTTTTATCTGATCTTCTCTTGTCTTGGATTTAAAAGCTCTTCTAACTCTAGTACACAGTTAGCCCAATAGAAAATATGACCCTAAGAAATCCTTGCCTCTTTCATAATCTCTGGACCATCATGGCTACAATATTGCACTTACACTACCATAACATCAAAGATATCAAAATCCACTGCTTAGGCCCCAACACAGAATTAGAAAGCTTGTCTGTTTCTACTACACAGTTGGTTCAATAAAAGATAGCACCTTAAAAAATCCTTGCCTTAAATTATATGCTCACAGACAATATATTCACCTGCTTCCTAGCCAGCTTGTCAATGATAGGACTTGCAGAAAAGCAACAGTGAAGAAGGCTCAGCTTAACATTCAGTTCTCAGCCAAGGTGATGCAACACCTTGGGGTGCTATGAGATCCTTTTAAGGGTGATGTAGAATATTAGCACTGCTGGGTGTTCAAACAACCACATAGGACTCACAAGATATACCCAGAGATTTCAAATAGGAGTCCATAGTGTCACAAAACCTGCAGAACTGTTGTTGTCTTTTTGAGTTCTTCGCAACAGAATTGCTCTATTATTTTTCCGTATTTAAAAATGAGCAAAAGATAAAAACTAGCATTTTGCAGGGGGTGCCTTAAGTATAAAAAGGTTTAGAACCACTGATCTAATGACTATTGCAAGAGAATTGAGAACCATAATGATTTATGCCAGTATCAAGCTATCAGGATTATTGAACCTTTGTTTCTCCAAAACCCTCTGTAAGAAATACTACCCAAAATATGTACGGGATCCTTCTTCACATAATAGATGTATAAAGCACCCTTTTTTAGCACAGTCTTCTCCCACTTGCCATGACCACAAAACTACAGCTTCTTTCTAAAGTTAACAGTAAAGACTTACTTCCACTGTCCTCCACCAAAATAAAATTACCTTCTAAGATCTGCAAGGCATGAACAATGTCAACTTTTATGTATACAAAGACACAATATTGATTAGGCATATGGAGACTGTAACAATACAACCAGTAACTAATTCTGGATATTGCTTATCATTATCATGCAGTGCTTTTAGTAACTTAGCACCAAGCCAGGAAATGAGTGGCATTAAAAACATGATCTCCCAAATACCGTAACCTTTTTTCCTGTATTCCTACTTTTTCTGCCATACACTGAAATATTTCATCTAGCTTAGACTGTTATCTCCTTGGTACAAGGACTGTGTTAATTTTACCTAACAAGCACCACAAACACCACTGGTGCATTACAGTAAATAATGCTAATACTCATCTAATCCATTTGTATCGAGCTGCTTCTTTCAGAATCAGACAATGGTTACAATTATATTTCAAGATTCAAGGAAAAGCAGCCTCACTGTGCTGTGCTAGATATTCAATAAAGAGTAACAGAAGTGTGTATACGAAAAGACCAGATGGTTCAATAGTCATCATGTATGACTATTGCGCATACATGTGTGCATGCAGCAGGGGAACAAAAAAACCCCCAGCATAAAAACCCATGTCCATCTTCAACACAAAAGCCAGTCTCCAGATAAAGCTGTATTTTTCATTTTAAATATTTTTGCTCAGGGTTTGATGTCTGGTTGGTATGGCGTTGGCTTAGCAAATGTCTGTTTTTTCTGTGTAGTTTAGCTTTTCTCTTGCACAAGCAGTCCCTTGACTAATTACTTACTGTAAGCTGTGCTAAACAGAAGGTTGCAGTATATTTTCAAGTTCAACATTTGAAATCAGTCCCACAGCCTTAAAAAACCACAATTCTTTTATATGATATTCACTTTCTTCCTAAATGTTTCCTTTTCTTTTTTTGTCCAAACTAAACCTTAGTACTTCCATTCCAATTGAAGTGATTTACTATTATTTTCCCCACCAGATGGCAGTAACTTCAACTTAATATATACCAGACTAGTTGCCACATGTGCAGCAAACAATGGCATTCTTTATGTTTGGGAGTTTCACAAAAGGGAATGGTTGGATTTCAACATGTAGAGCCATTCCAGATCCCAGCTATTAAATGACAAATTGGAGGATAACATTTTCTACTAAGAGCTAAATTTAACTATAGTCATTGTACTTTGCAAGATAAATTGCAGTCTATTTGTAATATATATCTTTTACTCCATGTGGTTTATTTTATATTGCAACTGATGTTCAGTGGTTATATTTTCCCCATCTCAATACTTATCTTGAAATAACTTCCAGTTTTACACAATTTTCAAACTGATTTAATAATCCTTTTTCTTTAG
>NW_017729032.1:232665860-232666097 GCF_001723915.1 Gavialis gangeticus
GCTTTTTACCCCCTCGTCCAAGTCACTGATGAAGATGTTGAACAGTGCAGGCCCGAGGACCGAGCCCTGGGGGACCCCACTGCCCACATCCCTCTAGGTCAAAAATGACCTGTCCACCACCACTCTCTGGGTGACCCATCTGACTGTGTAGGCATCGAAACCACAATCTCCTAATTTTTTAACGAGAATGGGGTGAGAGACTGTGTCGAAGGGCTTCCTAAAGTCCAGAAAGACTAT
>NW_017729032.1:232671097-232672576 GCF_001723915.1 Gavialis gangeticus
TTTTCTTTTTTTGTCCAAACTAAACCTTAGTACTTCCATTCCAATTGAAGTGATTTACTATTATTTTCCCCACCAGATGGCAGTAACTTCAACTTAATATATACCAGACTAGTTGCCACATGTGCAGCAAACAATGGCATTCTTTATGTTTGGGAGTTTCACAAAAGGGAATGGTTGGATTTCAACATGTAGAGCCATTCCAGATCCCAGCTATTAAATGACAAATTGGAGGATAACATTTTCTACTAAGAGCTAAATTTAACTATAGTCATTGTACTTTGCAAGATAAATTGCAGTCTATTTGTAATATATATCTTTTACTCCATGTGGTTTATTTTATATTGCAACTGATGTTCAGTGGTTATATTTTCCCCATCTCAATACTTATCTTGAAATAACTTCCAGTTTTACACAATTTTCAAACTGATTTAATAATCCTTTTTCTTTAGCATTTAAATAATTGTCCTTGATACCTACTTTTAGATTTTTTTCAACCTGTCACAAAACACATCAGCAACAAAGCTTCAATCCTATAGCAAAACCTTGAAAGAATAATGGAAATGTCTTTTGGTGAACAGAACTTGTCAAACATATGCAGTAGCTGATCCGGCTTCTGTTACATTGATTTACCTTAAGCATGCCTACAATTGTGTATCAGACATTAAAGTTAATTATTAGAATGGCTGTTCCTACTCCTTGATGTTATATAGTGTATATGATATATTATATCAAGAATATATTACTGCATATTGCATTTGTACATACATATATACAAAGTATATTATATAGTCATATATACATGAATACAAATAGATTATGTACAAAATATATAGTTTCATAGTTGGTAGGGTCAGAAAGGACCTGAGCAGATCATCGAGCCCGACCCCCTGCCATGGCAGAAAAGAGTACTGGGGTCAAACGACCCCAACAAGGTGTTCATCTAACCTCCCCTTAAAGACCCCCAGGGTAGGAGTCAGCACCACTTCTCTTGGAAGTTGGTTCCAGATCCTAGCCGCCCTGACAGTGAAGTAACACCTCCTGATATCTAATCTGAATTCACCCTCTGCCAGCTTGTGACCATTATTCCTAGTCACTCCTGGTAGTGCTTGGGGAAACAGGGACTCCCCCAATGCCTGCTGGTCCCCTCTGACTAGTTTGTAACAGGCCACTAGATTCCCCACTCAGCCTTCTCTTGTGGAGGCTGAATAGGTTCAGGTCCCGCAGCCTCTCCTCGTAGGCCCTGCCCTGCTGCCCCCTGATCATGCAAGTGGCCCTCCTCTGGACCCTCTCCATGTTGTCCACATCCCTCTTGAAGTGCAGCGCCCAGAACTGGACTCAGTACTCCGGCTGTGGCCTGACCAGCGTTGCATAGAGGAAGAGGATCACCTCCTTGGACCTGCTTGAGATGCATCTGTGGATGCATGATAAGGTATTGTTGGCCTTTCTGATCGCGTCCCCACTGTCAGCCCATGGTCACAT
>NW_017729032.1:232677576-232716498 GCF_001723915.1 Gavialis gangeticus
CTGGTTCTTCCTCCCCAGGTGCATCACCTTGTACTTGTCAGTGTTGAAACCCATCCTGTTCTCATCCACCCACCCCTGTAACCTGTCTAGTTCTGATTGCAGCCTATTTCTCCCTTCTAGCGTACCCACATCCCCCCACATCTTAGTGTCATCTGAGAATTTGAACAGGGTGCTTTTTACCCCCTCGTCCAAGTCACTGATGAAGATGTTGAACAGTGCAGGCCCGAGGACCGAGCCCTGGGGGACCCCACTGCCCACATCCCTCTAGGTCAAAAATGACCTGTCCACCACCACTCTCTGGGTGACCCATCTGACTGTGTAGGCATCGAAACCACAATCTCCTAATTTTTTAACGAGAATGGGGTGAGAGACTGTGTCGAAGGGCTTCCTAAAGTCCAGAAAGACTATGTCCTGCATCTAAGGATTTTGTGACCTGGTCATAGAAGGCCACCAGGTTGGTCTGACAGGACCTGCGTCTAATGAACCCATGTTGGTTGCCCCTAAGCATAACTTCCCCTACTGGCCCCTTGCGGACATGCTCCAGGATAATTCTCTCAAAAAGCTTATCCAGGACCAAGGTAAAACTAACTGGCCTATAGTTTCCTGGGTCCTTCTTCCTCCCTTTTTTGAAAATGGGAACCACATTGGCCCTTTTCCAGTCTTCCAGAACAATGCCAGAGCACCATGAGTGCTTGTAAAGCTGCGCCAGGTATCCTGCAATGACCTCTACTAATTCCCTCAGCACTCTGGGGTGGAGATTGTCTGGACCTGCTGATTTAAATATGTCCAGTCCCTCCAGAAGTTCCCTGACTAGGTCCTCTCTGACCCTAGGCCTGGATGTACCTCCCCTGGCGCCTATGAGGGTCCTGGTATGGGGAATGACCCAGTCCCTGCTCAGAAAAATAGAGGGAAAGAAATTGTTAAATAGGTTAGATTTGCTGTCTGGTGTGATGACCAGATTTCCTAGTGTGCCCTGCAGAAGCCACACGTTACCTGGTACCTTCTTTTTACCCCCTATGTATTTAAAAAAGGACTTCTTGTTGTCCTTTTTATATATATTATATAAAGTTGTTTATGAAGTACTATATAGTCCAACTGCTAGAATGCTTTGATTCAACTACTAACTCATCAGCAAACAGATGGCAATTGTAGGTTTTATTTAGGTGAAAGGAATACATGATTAAGAATCACAGCAAAACTTCTGTTCCAAAAGGGAAGAAATTACAGGGAACACAAAATACATTCAGTTATTAAATGGCTTGAGTACATCATTTGTGGGCCAAATCCAGGAGCACTGCTGCAAAGTCAACTTTTTCCTGACTCTATACACACCAAATCCCAAAAATGAGGCAATGTCACCACCTTAAGGTTGCCTTGAGAGCACACTCCAAGGAATTTAGACTGTCTGCACTGGGCATACTTATCATTATATGCTCAGTGCCACCCTATGGCAATTTATATTGTCTTATTCCTGAGATTTGGCACATGTGGAGTAGGAGTAAATAACTAGGACAGGCATCTCACTGATACTCCAAGGATTGACACTTTCTTATTTTCAATTTTAAATATATCTAGATGAATAACTAGATTTAAACTTATTTATAGCCTTGTTACATGCTAATTATGGGTGGCTCCTGAAGCTCTTAACATCTGAACTGTCCACACATTAACACCTGAAACTAGTTTTAAGCACTTAGGGCATGTGTAGATGAAACAAGGGGCATGTGTGCACGACACTTTAAAGCAGGTTATATGCTTTTGCACCACTTAAATGGTCTTGGTGTTTGCATGTGTCAGCAGCATATTGTGTATTAATTCCAGCCACTGTAGCACATTCGGCAGCATAATGCATCTTAAATGACTTTGGAGTTCAGCAAACTGAAACGCCTCTGAGGAGTTTTAGTTTGCTGCCCTACAGCTGTAGAGCAAAGCAACAGGCTTTGTATGGCTCAGGGGCTGTGCAGGGAGCCCATGTAGGCAGCCTGGCAGTAGCCCAGGAAGGCAAGCTCCACCAAAGGGAAAAAAAAAAGCATCAAACCTGATCTTTTTTTTTTTCTCCCCTAGAGCCTGCCTGTCTGCCTGAGCTGCATGGGGACCTGGTTCTTTCCTCTGCTGCTGCTGCCCAAGCCAGGTGCCTGTGGGTGGTTGCCGCCTGGGGGGGGAGGCACACCGCTTCTGCAGAGAGAAGCACCAGCCCCCACTCCCCCCACAGCCCAGGGACTGCTCTGCTCACCAGCAGCTTGCCCTCCCCTCCCCACCACCAGAGAGACAGGTAAAACACGGGTGTACATGACATAGGGGTTTACTTCATCCTAAATTGAAGCAGTGTTTTTAAAACCCAGCACTTCAATTTAGGTCCCCGCTCTGCCCCTCAGCAACTTAAAGTTATGCCAATCCAGGGCAGAATTAGCTCTGATCTGTGTTACCCAGGTTCTGATGCACTTAAGGTGTAGCCACTCTAGGCTACACCTTAGTGTGAACATCCCACCAACCCACCCCCACCCTCACGGGCCTAGATTGGGCCCACTGCTCCTCCTGCCTTCCCCTGCACCCAGGATCCCTGCTCCCTACCCCTCCTCCCCCATTTACTTGTGGCTGTCCGTGATGTCTGTCCCAGAGGGAACCCCAAGGGACAAGAGGGGAACCATGGGAGCCTGGAGGAACAGGGGGCATGAGGGAATCCCAGAATGGGGGCGGGGGGAGAATTATTACCTTTCAGTCTTCCTGGACACTACTGGCCTGAATATGTGACTCCTCCAAACTTGTGCTAGCACTAATACTGATCAATATTTGTGCAGCTCACCGTGTGATGTAAAACAAGGCCCTTAGAGTGTTTAGTATCTAGTAGCTATGTTTTAAAGCTATACTGTCTGCTGTAGTGTTCATATCTTCAACAGCAATATATAGATCATGTATATCCCCATAAATAAATACTGTTATTTACATTCATTTTATTTTGTCTTAACTGCCTTGTCCACATTTTGAAACTTGTGAGGTCTGTTTTTCATTTGATGTAAATGCAAGTCCCATTTATAACAAGCATATGACCAAAAGGCCTATGCCAGAGATGAACGATTCTTGTATGTTACATACATAAATAATTTAAAAAAATAAAAGATTGATTTGTTTTAGACAAGTTTGACAAAAATATGTTAAGAAGATCTCTGCTTTATACAACATTCAAACTCAGTTCCTTCTAAAGTGTCAAGGAAAACAAGAAAACTTTATATAGCATGCCTTATTTTTAATATATAAACCATTTCGCTAGAGAAAGTTTGCAATAATGAAGGAAACTGTTACGGACTCAAAACTGTTATTATGTATTGATAATGGTAGAATATATTTTCCCCCAAAATAGTAAAAAAAACCAGGAGATTTTATATACTATTATCACATAGCTTCTGCTTGCTGTCCACTTCTCAAAAGTGAACACTAGGATTTGCTACTCTTGGGCAAGAGACTAGATAAGTTTTACCAATGGCAGTCTAGTCATTGTGGGGATAAATGTCATGTGATGGTTGACACCAGAGCTGTCAATTTTTAGGAATATGACTTCACTAATAGATCCAGTCATGGCACTAGAGTATTCCTTGCTGTAGCTCTGCTTATTTTAAAAAGTGTATAGAAATCTTGCTAAAAGTCTAAACAATATTTAAAGGAAGGAAGAGTTTAAACCCTTTTCTAGAAGTACTAATATCTCACAATGATCAAGTGGTTTATTTTATCAATCTTCTCTTCTCCAGACTAAAGAAGCTCAGTTCCCTCAGACTCTCCTCGTCGGTCCCCTAGCCATTTTCACTGCCCTCCACTGGACTCCCTCCAATTTGTCCACATGATTTCTGTAGTGGGGGGGCCCAGAAATGGACACAGTACTCCAGGTGTGGCCTCACCAGCACAGAATAGAGGGGAAAGTCATTTCCCTCAATCTGCTGGCAATGTTTCTACTAATGCAGCCTAGTATGCCGTTAGCTTCCTTATCAAATCTTCTTACAGGGTTCTACATTCTACATGGTAGGAGGACCTGCAGAGCGCTACAAGGACACCCTGAAAGCATGCCTTAAGAAGGATTGCATCAACCCTACAAATTGGGAACTGCTGGCTGATAACAGGTTCCAATGGTGCTGCATCATTCATCAAGCTGCAGCCTACCTTGAAGAGAACCATCTTACTCAGGAAGCCAAGAAATGGCAAAGGAGGAAGTAAAGGACACAACATCCTGGGCAACAGTTGCGCTTCCCCCAAGGTACCTCTTGCCATATCTGTGGAAAAACTTGCAGAGCACAGATTGCAATCCTCAACCACCTTAAAACTCACCAGTAATTCCTCCCTCCCCCCAGCAGACATCATCCTTGTATCAAGGGATAGCCAATGACATTCTAACTGGTCAGAATTGTTGTGCAAGCTGTTAAGAACTTTACAGATTATTCTGTAGGTACCTACAGAAAGAAGTCATTTTTGACATTTGAAAGAAGAGAGAACAAATTATGGTTGAACAGAATAGTGATATTATAAATGTTGGAGCTACATACATTTAGGATACTCAAAGCAATTACAAACTTACACAATAAGGCTGCTGGCAGATGTGGGAAAAAAACCAAAAAACAGTACATTACTAGAAAAGGCAAAACTTTAGTTCGACCTGGCTCTGTAGCATTTGTATAGATTGTGCACTTTAGTAAGGCTTTTTGGTGCTTTTATCTAAAGCTGATACAATCAGCTACTAAATAAAAGTGCCAAAAAAAGCTCCACTTAAGTATTTAATTTATACAGACATTGGGGAAACTGGGTCAAACTAACACGATGCCTCTTCTGGGCATGTGCTGCCCTCTTTGCAGGGGTGCACCAAGTTTAAAGTAAAGCACCGTAATTGGGTTTCTTTTATGTCTGTAAGCAGCCTAAATGGAGAAGTATAACATGAATCACTCTTTGAGTTGACAGAGATGTTTCCAATTCCAAAGTTAATTTACACAGTAGAGATAGCACAAAATAAAAAAATAAATCAAAATCAGGAAACATTTACAAATAGTTTTACAAAAAAAACTTCCCTTTTTATTTTCAAAATGTAGACATTGCTCATATAAGCACTTCTCCTCCCATATTGATTTCTCCTAGAACACAAAGAATTCCTAAATATTATCTTACTGCATATATATATATTATTTAAAGCCTAGAGCCTTCACTAAGTACTGTACAAATTTTCTGTATCCAGTAACAGGCGTGAGCTACTGTTTTATTCAATGACCTGTAAGTAAATTACAAAAAATAATATCTGAAAATATATGTGCACAGTCCCACTGAATACAATGACAGTATTTCTACTGAGTCCAATTGAAGCAGGATTTTTCTACATCAACCTGTATCACATCCTGCCAGTTCTGAATAACGTCAACCAGTAAAATAAGTGCAACAAAAATCAAATTCACATAAAAAAACCACATTTAAAAATGGGCAGAGCTTTCCATAATTCCTGTTTACAGAAAACATCTGCTGTCATAGTCATTTTACTTTTGGATTATGACGGCTTGCAATTAAAATTTTAATTAAAGTCTTCAAAACTTACCCTTAAATTGTGAAACAATAAAAGCAATCTTTTCACAAAAGTTGGAATGGCAGCCAATTCCTGAAAAAAAAAATCAGTGCATCAAAAAAGGGTTTAAGACCAACTTGTTCATATAATTTCATCAAGTTAGTTTTAAATTACCTCATTTACTTGCATACCATATGCACCTTCCCCCCAAAATCTGCCCTCCAAAACTGGAGTTTTGTCTTAAGCAGGGAAACTGATTTTTCTCCACAGGAACAGAAGCATGGAGGAATAGAAGCATTAAGACACTGTGCTCCAATGGTTGCAAAATGGCTACTGCTTCTCTTTTGTCCAGCAGGCAGAAGAGGCAGAGTCCAATGATAAGCCTCCAGGGACAGGTCTACACATGCCATTACTGCTGAGCCTTAATGGCATGTATAGACCCTCCCCAAGAGCCTTAACACCTATTGTTTATTGCTCCACAGTTTATTGTTCCTGGGAAGCTCCAAGGCATGCTGTTTAGACATGTGCCTAGACCACAGTACACAGAGTTGGGCCACAACAGCCCCACCTGGCAGAGGGCCTGGGGGGAGAGGGATGTCAGGCTGCCAGTCCGGGGCTACTTCAACCCAACTCAGTGTGCTTCAGAGGGGCTGGCTGGGGCATGAGGATGCTTTAGTGTGGGGCTAGCCACCCAGCTTCCACACTGAAGTACCCTCATGCCCCAGCCAGCCAGCCAACAACTACACATGCACTGCTGCACATGAAAAAATTTGTGCAGCAGGGTGATACTTATATTTACAAGTACTGCCCTGCTGCAGAGTTTATTTGGTTCACACACCCTAGTAGGGGTACATGTATACATGCTGAGATATTTACTCCACAGTTAATTAGTCAACTGCATCATAAATATCTCCTGTAGATGTGCCCTCACAGCTACAGAGAAACCTGCAGTAGCTATTTAACATGCGCACTACAGCTTGTGCTTGAAGCAGTAGTTGAGGTGACTCAGGGAAGTGAGATGCTGCATGCAGTCTGTACTCTCTTAGGTCTGGAAAAGACATTGCATAAACCAGTTTGAGCCAAATCAGTTAAGTCTGATGCTACATTCAACCAGATTTATCTCAAACTGGTTTTGGCCGTTTTCAGACTGGTATATATGCACTGAATGTCTGTTCTGTTACAGGTTTAAACCAGTTTCTGATCACTTAAACTGCTTTATGTGTAATGTCTGTCCCTAACCTTAATGAGGATTGCACTATGGAAACAGCACTTTACACTTCATTATTTACAAGAATTTATATAAAGAACTATTTTCTGTTCCTGTCTTGCTACACCAGGAAGTTTCTGCTGCCTCACCTACTGTCTCCTGGGATGCCACACTTCTTGGATGCTATGGCTGCTGAGAGACGTGGGGAAAAAAGGGGCTTTACAGGAAGAGGCAGTGCATTAGTTTGGCCTAGCTCTGCAGGATCTGTATAGATTGCACGCTTCAGCAGGGCTTTTTGATGCTTTTACCTGATAGCTGATTGGGCAAACTGGGTGAAACTAACGCGATGCCTCTTCTGAGCATGCACTGAGCTTGGCACAGGGGCTTACTGAACTTAAAGTAAAGCACCCAGTTTTCTGGGTTTTTTCTTACGTCTGTAAGAACTCTGTTTCCAGGAGGACTTACTCAATGCCATGACTTTGGAAAATTTTTTATTCTACATTCTCCCTTCCAGAAACAAAGTGAGTGTCTTTTTTGAACATTGTGAAGTATATGTGAAAATGCTATAGCTCCTTTTAAAAAAACCCTTAAAAGTATACCCCATAATTAGAAAAATACTGGAGGAAAAGCAGGAAAATAATTTGTTTCAGCTTAGAAATCCTGAACATTTAACAAAGAATTATTAGATATCAGTAAGTCAAGGAACATTTGGAACCAATTATTGACACTATTTCTCAGGTAGCTATCACTCAACCTTATAAAGAAACTTGACCTTACAAGATGTATATTTATATAATTATACAAAGTAGCCACAAATATTACAGCTATATTTCAAGGCTTGGTTTTATAGGGCATTTTGTAAAACATCCTTGCTATTATGTAAAGAATAAGAAGCAGCATTTATATATTTACACAAAATTATCAGCTAATGCATGTCATGATATGAAGCCTTGTTCTCTCCGTTTTTTAAAAAAAATTTATGCACAAACTAGAAAGCACGAAGGATGAGTAATATTTTTTTCTCTAGTAAAAAGAAAAATTATGAAATCTACAATGTGGACACAGCTTTTAAGAGAATAGTGCATTCTGAAGTGTCTTGAAACAACTAATCTGTTAGCCTTCAGTTTATACAGCTTGGCAGTTTAACTGTACTCTAGTACACATTAGATTTTGATAGAATGGATTAATTACACTGCAGTCATCCTGAAGTTACAATGTAATTGCAATGTGATTATATTGACTGATATATTTAACTACTACTTCATATAACTTATACATAGTAATTGGTCTAAAGATATACTTTGTTTTTTGTGAAACATACAAGTACCAGCATATAAAAATTAATTTCAGTGTAAATTCAGCTTGGTTAGCATGTCTGGGCAGACAGACAGCAGCAGAAGTATTTCAGTTAAATGGTTAATCTTTAACTGTAGGATTCTGTATTAGGCAAAATATAACAGATATACGACCATAAAAATTGTAGTATAACATTAACTTAGCAATTTAAGGAGTAATAAGTCAGTCAGTCATATAGATAACCTTTGGGTTATTTGGTGCAGGAATAGCTACTTTATAATTAAACTGGAAACTTATCTCCATTATTAGACCTTATTTTAGCATTTGGAACCAATTTTAATTATAGGCCACCAAAAAAAATAATAGTTTGAATTTTTTATTCCCTCATATTTTTCTCACATCCATTTAGCTCAATAATGGTTTGTCTGGTCTTCTTAAATTTAACACATAATGAAATAATGTATAACAAAAATAAAGTTGTACTGATGAATAAAAGTGTAGGTAATATTCATTTTTAATTAAATTAAAGGTCATGTGAAATGTGTGATAAGAATAATAGACGGTAGTTTAAAATGTAAACTACAATCCTGGAAAAAAGTGTACAAATTCTTAATTTCTGCAATGAATAGTTCTAATTGAAGTGTTTGTGTCAATAGATCTTAGAGGACAAAGTTAAATATAGGCGCAATTATTTTCAAGACATAATATTGTCTTTAAATTTTTCATTTCCTTGCTATTATGTTTCTTGAGTGATGTGATAGGTAAGTAAACTATCATTATACTCAACAACCATAAATGGCTTTTTTAAACGACTTTTTCTTTTGTCTGTTTTTGACAGTTCAATTAGTGTTAATTACAAGTAAGAAGCATAACCATAATGTAATTATATTAGAATGAAAGTGTAACTATTATGTAATTATAATCACTGTATTATTATGCATAACCATGGTATGTATACCGTCTTTGGAACAGAGGGCAGGAAAGGACTTCTTGGGTCATTGAGAACAGTCCCCTGCTCTAACCAGCAACCACCTCACAATCTCTTACATAAAATTATCAAACCCTATCATGAAATCAGTGAAGTGCTTTACCCTTACTGTCATTGGCTGATGGTTAGAAACCTTTTCTCCACTTTCCTGCTTATATTTATAAATGACTAGTTTATACCCTTATATTTTTTGGCCAACACTATCCATTAACTTCAATAGCTCTTCTTTCACTCTGTTTTTTACAGAATCATATTCTCTTCAGCCTTCATTTTGCAAGCCTATTTTTTTAGCTTCTTCTCATTTAATAAGCTACACATTCCCTTGACCATCTTAGGAGCCCTTATTTGTACCCATTCCAGTTTGAGTTTATTATCTTTTAACATATACAATCAGAATTGTATACAATTTTCCAAATGAGTTCATATCAATGGCTTGTAGAATTAAATTAATACTTTCCTATCTCAGTCAGAAACATCTCACTTGGCACATCCTAGGATTGCATTTACCTTGTTCACTACTTTATCACATTAGTAGCTCATAGTCACCATGACCAGGTATAGACATGATACTTATAAGTGATCAGAAACCAGTCTATACCCATAACAGAACAGAAGTTTGGCGCACACAAACTGGTTTAAAAATGGCAGAACCTTATCTGAGAGTTGTCCTCCACCTCCTCCCCACCCCACCCAAGTGTGAAAGTTTGTTCTGTTCACTACCAATCTAAACGTCACCACTTATAGAAAACCACACAACTTTGATTTCACCTGAGGTTTTTTTGAATGTCTGTACCTAGCCAGTGTGATAAAGTAGTACACCTTATCCTTAGTAATTTCTACCTAGTGAAATTGCAATACACGGGAGTTGTTGGTGTTAGTCTTCCAATAACCGATATTGCATTTTGAACTTTTGTATTTCGTGCTATTTCTATTCTTCCATTTCTTTCTGTATGATATTCGGATCCTTATTTGTATTAACAATGCCTCCTAGCTTTATCTAATGGTCATGCCCATCTGATTGTCTTTTTAAAACAATAATTAGAAATTAATTTCCCTTGGAAAACAAGAAAAAATAAGTGATGATGCACCCCTGTGGCTGGGAGCCCTGTCAGCTAGTGGGGCTCCTAGCCACAGGGAAGACCCAGCTACACGTGAAAATTAAAGCTTGATTGCAACCAGCTATAAAGTTAGTACATATTTTCCAGGTCTAACTTTATAGCTGGTTGGAGCTATTTATTGTGAGAACTACTTTGCACGTATAGCTGGTGTTAAGGTAATTGCACAATTAACAAATTAATTGCACGATATCTTTAATGTATAGGGTGGGGCCTGATGATCAGAAAGGGTTTTTTTTTTAGCTATCCTATATTGTGAGATAAAAATTGAGATCATGGTAGATATTGAAAAACAAATGAGATTATCATGTTTGCTAAGGTACAAAGATGGAGCTAAATCACTGAGTTTTGACCAAACTTTCCAAAAAGCATAACAGTATATGGGACCTAATATAGAAAAGATAGTGACAAAGAAACTGCTTTAATGTTTTGGGTGGACCCATATCTATAAAAGCAGGGCTAGGACAACCATGAGCAAAGAACTTGGAACAGAAAAAGAAAATTAATTAAGCTACATGTGCAGCTGCAGGATTTAATCACATCTGCCTTTGCTAATGCAAAACTTTTAAATTTTACCTTGGAAGGAATAAATTAAATCATAGAGAGATCAATGTCCTTGTCCTATTTTCCAAACAAACTAAAATAGTTAAAATGTGATTCAGCACCTGGAAGTACCATTTAAAATCCAACCATACTGTTTTTTCACATTGTACAACAACATTTCATTAAGGTGATTGAGACATAAAATTTATTGGCTCACTAAGGAAGCCTATTACCTATCCAATCTATAAACATAGACAAAAAAGTCCCTTTCTATGTTTTTCATATATGTACTCATTATAGCTCATTTTACCTACTTTGGTGAATACATTTAGACAACTACCTCAATGAATGAAAGAATTTTAGGTAGGTGTTCACCATATCCATTAGCAACCATAAAGTGGGCACATCTATACGTTCATTAATGCACCTTTGCTACTGTGCATTAAGTTTACTGCCTCTAATATGAGGTATTAGATAAAGGTGCAGTAGTTGTGCTAATGTGCAGTAGTCAAAGTAAACTTTTATTTGTGACACTTAATGAGCAGTAAACTAATTCTACGGTCCTTTAGCAGATTAGCATGTTTTTTCTGTGATGCGCTAATGTGCAGTAAAACAGTCCACTGCACATTAAGGAGTCTTATGTAGACGCGCATGGTAAATAGCATCTACTCTACAGAAGCGATAAGCAATCAGTACATTATTAGATATAGTTCAAAGGCTGCAGTTTTGAAATATCAGCTTAACTGGGCTGTTAGGCCTTAGTCCTGATAATTCAGAGAGTTGGCAGCAACAATTCTGCACAAATCTCATCATGATGTTGATGGGAGGCTGTGTCAGAAATTCATGTAGCCAAAAAGTCAGTTTCCTGAATCACAGTCCTGTAAAGATAGGAGTCCCAGAGAAATCATCCTATTTTGCTGATTAACAGACTGCACTGTTAACCAAAAATAAAAAAAGAGAAAAAGTTAAAATTTGTCCTTGCCTTTTACTTTATGAATGAAAATAAATCTGAGGGAAATAGATTTTCTATTAAAAAAGGATTACCGAGTAACAGTAAATTATTAGGATTCTTCTGGCATTTGAACACAAAACCAAAGATCCCAATCAGAGCAGGATTAGCGACTTCATAGGAATATGTACATACTCATGGGATTCTAACTTCACATTTAGTTTACATGTTGATAGAACGCAAGTCAGCACATGACCTGCTAAACCAAAAATCTGAAGTTATGATGTTGAAATATTTTCCATATTCCCAATTCTCTTTTAGAAAATTCCATTTTAGGACTACGGTTCCAATAAATGTGCTACGGACAATGGCATTTATTAGCAACATCTGTTGACCTTTTCCACAATTATTCATTCTTCTTTGAAACACCTGCTTTATGTTCATGTTCTACTATTTATGGTGTACACAAATATAATTTACAGTTAAGGACTGGATGGAATTAACAGTGGTAGGTGTGGGATTTTACTTCTCCAAATTTTAGCTGCCTCATGTTTGTCCATATTAAGGTGGCAGTTATTTCCATGAGGAGCGTAGGGGAATTAAAAGGTTTTAAGAATAATTTCCTGTGGATAACTTAAACTTTATGGAATTTTTAAAAGTTACTAAATATAAGAGACAATTCCCTACCACAAAGGATAACAATAAACTGCAGTGGAATCATGAGTTGTGCAGGATAGACTCAACCACAAAACAGTTTCATCAGAATGACTCTGAGAACTCACTCTCACTGGACCAAAACCACTCACACCACAGAGGTTTGTTCCTCTAAAATGAGACCTCCAAAATTGGGGGCCATATCTTAAGTAGGGAAGCTAATTTTCTGCCTGGAATATAGGCACCCCACTTTGCTTCTGCCTTGTAGAGCAGGAATCAGTGGTGTTTCTATTTAGGAAGCTCACTCAATGGATCATTATTCTTCACAGGTATTAATGACCATCTCTCCTTTTCAGTGATAAAACTAACCTTTCTTCTGACAACTTTGAGCAGCTGCTGCTGGTCTTTATTCTCTTATTTTACAGCCCTATAGACTAGGTTTTAGCTCTTTTCAAAATCATAGGTCTACCCATGGAGACCAGTCTTCAGCAGCAGCTAATGTTACAGCTTCTGTTTGAACAAGAAAGGGTAAGTGAGCTGAAGGATAGGCTCTGTCCCTGATCTATGAAGCCATAACTCTGGAAAAAAAACAAAACTTTTTTTCTTCATTGACAGTGGATGCCAGGGAGAGTAATGAACAGGTGAAAAATCACTTTAGATATACTCAAATCAATGCTCTCCCTCTAAAGTATCCACTCCAGCCACTGTCAGCGATAGTACACTGGGCTAGATGAACCACTGGTCTGCTATGGGATTTCTTATGTTTTTGTTCTGCCTTGCTAAAAAGGTGTGTGTCATATTTAGGGACCTGTGGTATGTGAGAATTTCTTCTTTCAGAAAAAGAAAACAAATGAGAAACTATAGCAACTCTATACAAAGCATATGCAGTCAGCACCAAGATCAACAGTCCTTCCAACTTGCTTTAAATCATCAGTGTCCTTTCCCAGCATGCCAGCAAATGGAATGAGGCAGCAACTCCTCAAATGGTGAGGAAAAAAGATTGTTTACTTAAGAAAACATTCTAGGTAACTGAGGCTATTTTCATGCTGATACAGCTGTAACCAGGAAGTTAAAAACATATAATTGTGGTCCTTGCAACATTAATGTAGAAAGGTCTAAAAATTAAGGCGCCTAGGTTCTTGGAAATCATGGTTTAAGGATTTACATTCTTGGCTTTGAGATTATATGGAAAAGACCATGGTCTTCAAGTTGTCAGCTTCTAGAGTACAGGGAGCTGCTCTAGAAGGGTTGTGTTTTTCTTCTATATTTTTGTACATTAGAAGTCTTTTCTGACAGTAGATAATAACTGGAGATCTCCCAGCTGTTCAAGCATATTTGGTATTGAAATCAATTCGATATGAGAGTATGTATGTATGGTTGTTGCTTATGACTGCTGGAGGCTTGTAAAGTGATAGTATGACAACTGTACACCAAATTCCTTACATTTTCCTAAGTTACATTATTTTCCATCCCAGCAAAGACTAAATATTGCCAAGATATCAAAATAAGAAGAAAAAATTCGTGTAGTACTTTAATAAATTTTCCTTCTGGTTAGCAATCAAGGAGTTAGTGATTGCAGTTCTGCATCTATTATTTATAATAACAGGTGATAGGGCTGTGCGAAGCTTCGGTCCCTGATTCCAGTCGGCAGAGATTTGCCCCTATTTGGTGGCCAAATCTCTGAATCCAAATCAAATCAGAAGACCCTTTAATCTCTCTGAATTGAATCAGAACCCTCCAAATTGATTCAGAGGGATTTGGAAAGATTTGGCAATTCAGATATAGACACAGCCTTAAATGTCTTTTCTACATACCTTAAGGTAGCAGGCAGCTCATGAGTGCTGCTATGCTGGGGTGCATGAAGTATCCCACAGGAGTGTGGGGGGCTCCCCAGCACATGTGGCAGCAGAACTGGAAGTGGACTAGAAGCACTTCTGGTCCACTTCTGGGTCTGCTTGGGAGCACACGCCCCCCGCCCCCGAAACCCCCTCGCCTCGGCAACTGGTGCCTCCTGGGTCTGGGGGGGCATCCAGGGTCCTCCCGTGGCCTATTGCTGAGCTGAGGAGTGCAGGGGCCCCCCCGTGCACTCCCCGGCGGACCCTGAAGTGGACCAAGAATACCTCCGGACCACTTCCAGGTTCACAACCAAGCACCTGGATGCTCCATCTGTCCTACTATTACAGTATTCACAAGCCATGCTGGTACCTCATGGTATGTAGAAAAAAAATTTAAAGCTGTGTCCGAGTTGCTGAGTCTCTGAATCAGCATCGAATCTTCAGATTTGGATTCAGCTGAATTGAATCAGGGACAGTGATCTGAATCAACTAATCAAATCACTATCCCTGATTCAGGCTGAATCCAAATCAAGTAGGGCCTGCTTTGCACCTAACAGGTAGGGAGAAAATAAATTTTAAGACTTGGAGTACATTTTCACAAACCTGGAGACCAGAAGATAATGTCTACTCGGTAGCAAGTTGCAGGTTTGAGAGAAGATTCTTCAAAACAAGAGGGATATCAATTTTTTTTTCAGGGAACCAAGATACTCGGTGTCAAATTAAGCAAGGTCATGCATTCTGCCACATATATATTATCTAACCTCTAGCAGCTATTTCAAAACCAAATACAAATCTGAAACAGTATCTAATGCAAAAAACCCAAACAAATAGGGCTTACTGCCAATAGCTAACCACATTTATGAGACTGATCAGTTTTGAGAAAACACACTGGAGGCTGTCATCCCCATTTTACAGACTGCTAGTCTCTGATGACTGTCTGATGATTGGTGTGTTCCAAGTCCCCACTCAAATAGGCTACAAGTGAGACTGAAGAGTCCTTATCTTAGAAAAAGAACAGAAAATGTTAATCTAGAGAAGGAGCCCAAGTGATGGCTGTCTCTTGGCTCCATCTTTAACATCCCTGTCCAATGCTAGTGACTTTATCACTCCTTGTACCTGAGGGCATCCCAATTCTTGTTATAATTTTCTTACATCATATTATTCTGAGATTGTAAACAAAAAAATGTGTTAACCAACACTGCAATGACCAGTGGGCGACTGGGGCTTCAGCTGAGACTCTGTATGTTATGCCTCTCATGTGAATAGATAATAAATGTTAAACCAGCACTGGCCCCTTATGGTCTCTATTGTTGCATTTTGTAGCATTGTGCTAGATACCTGCTTGACCTCCATTCTGTAGAGTTCTATGAAATCATGATTATGTTCCCACCCTCCCAGCGGTAATTCAGAGCATTGGCAGAGACTACCATTATGCAGCTGGATTGAAATGATTTACTTGTGGTACCAAAAATATGATCTTCATTAACCAAAGTCAAATATTTCCCCTCCTGCCTGTCACCCAGTACGGCACTAGTTTGGTTAGTATGTCTCACATAGCTTTTTTAAAAAAGCCTTCAGGTAAGCTACTCAAAGCATGCCACTCTATATGAAGTGCGACAAGATACTATGCTGATAGCCTGTAGTTTTTTTAGGCCAGATGGCACCCACTGGTTCAGATATCTTTAATATATCTTCATATGTCAACCTTTTAGTGTTCCACTAGGAAAAATGTAGCTCATAGAATTGGTTTCTGGTTTAATTCAATTAACATAATTATGTTAGAAACTTAAAATAAAGATAACAGACACAGTAAACCCCCATTTATAGTGTCAGTTTTAAAGCTTCTCTCCACATTCTTATGAAGTAAAGTAGATACATGACTGGTCTCCTGGGAACATCCACATAGCTGACATGAACTATGTCAAATATCGGGGTCCCAAATGGAACTTGCAACTGACAAACATCCCTCTTTTTCTAGTTCCATTACCTCTTTGGTTTGGGAGAGCCATTTTGGGTATCATGTCACTGAAGTTGAATAGGCAGCTGTATCCCTTTTGACCCTACAGCCTCTTGCATCCTTTCAGAAAAATAATTATATATGAGAGAGATGCCCCTTCAACTAAATGCAAGAAGCAGAGGAGAAACAATGAATAATAGGGCTGTGTTAAATTTTGCTGAATGTTTCGTTTTGAAGTTGTTTCAATGCGTTTCAAGCTCAAAACAGTGAAATTGAAATGAAACAAAAAGCATCGAAACAGTTTCAAACCAAAATAAGGGCACTCAAAATGTTTCAAAAGTTTTGAAACATTTCAAGTTTTGAAGCAGCCCAGTGGTGGGAGGCAGGGGAGAGCCAGGGCTGCACTCTGAATGGCTCCGCAGCCCCATGTAGCTCAGCCCAGTGGGGAGCACAGCCCTGGTGCTTCCCACCTCCCACCATTGGGCTGTGCTCTATGGGGCTGGCGGAGCTGATCAGAGCACAGCACCAGCTCTGCCCACCTCCTGCCACTGGGCTGTGCTCTGACTGGCTCCACCAACCCCATGGAGCTCAGCCCGATGGCAGGAGGCGGAGCACAGCACCAGCTCTGTCTGCCTTCTGCTGCTGGGCTGTGCTCTGTGGGGCTGCTGGAGCTGATCAGAGTGCAGCGCCAGCTCATTGCACTACAATTGGCTCTGCCAGCCCCACAGAGCACAGCGCCAGCTCTGTCCACCTTCTGCCACTGGGCTGCACTCTGATCAGCTCTGCCAGCCCCATGGAGCTCAGCCTGGTGGCAGGAGATGGGCACAGCTGGGGCTGCACTCCACCTCCCACCACTGGGCTAAGCTCTGAGTGGCTCTGCAGCCCCATAGAGCTCAACCAAGTGATGGGAGGCAGAGCACAGTGCCGGCTCTGCCTGCCTCCTGCCATAGGGCTGAGCTCCATGGGGCTGCAAAGCTGCTTGAAGCACAGGCTGGCAACAGGAGGCAGACACAGTTGGGGCTGCACTCCACCTCCCACCACCAGGCTGAGCTCCATGGAGCCTGATGCTGGGTGTGGGCTGTGCCCAGCAATGGTCCCAGGCGGCAGTGGCAGCCTCTGTCATCCAGCAGAGGTCCGGGGGCCTGCACCCCTGGGAGGAGTCTGGCACAGCCCTGCAACCCTCCTGGGGGTGTGAGGCCTCTGGATCTGTGCGCTGGATGACAGGAGGCTGCCACTGCTGGCAAATTTTGCTTTCACGACTTTGAGGGGCAGTTTCTGAGAAACCTCTGCACCTATCTCTTTGAAACTTGGCAGGCTTTATGCCCTCAGAAGAAGTTACCATCTCTGCATCTGAATCAGGCAAGAAATGACAATGTTTTAGGTATTTTCATGATTCCCCATTATAGCCTATCGGTGAAACATTGAAACAAGTCAAAACAGCGAAATGGTTTCAACTAAACAAACTGGGACATTGTTTTGAAACGAAACAAAATGATGAAATGAAACACCATCCCTTCAAAATGGTGAAATGGATGTCAAAACAAAACAATGGTGTTTCACACAGCCTTAATGAATAACATCCACATACTAGTGACTTACTATTTTTAAAGGATTGGACATACAAGTGAGTGACAGCCAAACTTTAACTGCATTGGGTTAAGTGCAAAATTAACAAGTCAACGAAGGGAAGAGCTTAGAGAATGTAACAATTGTTGAAAATCTTGGAATTCACAATGCAGTAATGAGTACACAGGCCTCCATAATAAGTACACAGACCTTTGGATGACACAGCAAATATAGTACTATACCACATAAGGAACAGTAGAGATAAACTTACTGCTGATTAGATTTCTGGCCTAATGTTCATATTTTCATTCTTAATGGAAATCCATCCTTTATCTTCAACTCAACCTAATATCTGTCTCAGTGTGAAAATGCCATCAGCAGTGCTCTGTCCTCAACTTTTTACAGGGAAACATTAATTATTTTAAAAGTTGATTATGAATACAATTAAGATGAGACCCTTCCCTTGGTATACTCTGCAGACTGCAATGAATACGGGGTGGGTTGCTTATAAACTGCAATAAATGAAAAACTAAACCTTCAAATATAATGATGGACCGAGAAGTCTCTGGGCCTTTCATTTAAAGTTTCTGCCTTCTTTTTTTCTTAATTGAATATTCAGTACACCTTTAGTTTGAGCATATGCTGTTGTTAAAATATGTTGTTTATGAAATAGTTACCATATTTACTCAAATACAAGACCAGGTTTTTCTCCCAATTGCCATGGGGAAAGAAGCCCTCTCATTTTACAATCTCATAAAACAAAATCTGAGTAAATACATTGCTTATCATTAAGCTGCTGCCAAAAGCAGCATGTGCTTAGCAATGGAGACCAACTATGAAGCTGCTAAATGCAGCTAACAACTGAGCACGACTATAAAATACACGGCTCACATTGGGCAAACATAGTGATGGGAACCTAGTAGCACAAGAATAGGTTAGTGTAACCCATCTGAATAAGACATATGGCAGTGCCCATTAAGCACAGTCCCCCCCACCTCACTGCTGGCTCCTTTTCCAGTCATAGTAAGCCATAGAACTCTATACAAACAGTAAGCATAGAACTCTATGCAAAGCCATTTTTCATAGAGTTCACCCAAAGCCATGGGTGACTGGTGCCGCCTTATTCAGGGGGAGTATGTCCCCCCCAAGTGACCAGTCAGTGACCGGGGGGAGGGTCTCCCCATGGCCAATCCCACCGATAGGGGGGTCCCCCACAGCTGATCCCACTGACCCTGTGGTCGATCGCAAGATGGCCAATTGCTGTGGCTACTTCTGGGAGCACAGCAGCACTCCACACCTCAGCCGTCACTTGCAGGGGGGCACCGGCACTCACACCTGCCCCATTGCCTAAGCAGCAAGCATGGCCAGTCAGGAGGTGTACCAACGCTCTCAGGGGGTGCATGTGCACCTCTGTGCACCGCCTATGTCCAAATTCCTCTGCCGAACCTTCTCTCAGCCACCCCATGCATAAAATTATTGTGGCCCCACCTTCCACAAGGTGAAGCCAAACAAGATGCCCTGCTACTCATCTGCATATAGATTTTTGGATGGTCCCAGGAATTGTCACTAGAACACCTGGTTCCTGTCATAAGTAGAGGCTAATTAGCACATGGCTCCTTTGTGGAGGGGATCTGGAGTACACAGACATACTGAGCATTGCTGATCTGTGGAGTCAACATGCCTTAAAGGCTCTTGACTCTTTTGGGGCCCAGGCCAATGAACTATGCAGTAAATCATGAGCCTTTGGCTTTGGACCAATATAAAATTCAATAATCATCACCCCTCCATCAGACTATTTCTTGAATACTTCAGGACCAACATCTCCTTTTTAGACACTATGATCAATATCAAGAATGGTAAAACACAGAACAGGCATCACCCTAAACATACCAAGATAGCTGTAATATACAACCAAGCCCCCCAATACCACTGAATTTGTACTGAGGAGAATACTTGCAATCGCCACCTCGCAAAACTCGAAAGGGCTTTCACCCAAAAAGGACACTCCTCCAGAGGGATAAATCACACTTTTAAAAGAGTCACCTGGATACCACATGAAGAATTGCTGCAGTACAAAAAGAAAATCCCCAAAAATCGCACAGCATTAGTTATGACATACTATCCTTCCCTGGAACTTATATGGAAAATCCTCAAAGAATTGCAACCCATACTAGAAGAAGACCCCTTTCTCAAAGAGATCTTTTCAGTACCACCTATCCTAGCCTTTAAACAAGCATCAAACCTTACCAACTTCATCACCAAAAATAAACTTCCTATGGCCCAAACCACACCTAATGGATGCAGACCATTCCAGGATAAGAAATATAAAACCTGCCAACACAACTCCATTACTCCCACAATGACTATACAACAGAACCATCACCATTCTTAGATCTTACACCTGCACCTCCAGAAATGTAATATTGCATCCAACGCACCAAATGCCCTGGTGGAAAATATGCAGGAGAAACCAAACAGCAAGAGCATACATGAATGAATGCACATCAAAGATAAAAATATCCTATTATCTGTTGGTGCACACTTTCCACAAGATAACCACTGTCTCTCTGATCTCTCAATTCTAATCCTCAAAGGGAATTTCCCAAATGCCTTTCATAGATGAGCCTACAAACTTCACTTCATAGATGTACTGGATACAAAAAATTCCTGGACTAAATGTAGTCATTGGATTTATGGTACATTATAACCTTCCTGTCATCTGAGAACCCCAGGTAACCTTTCTAGTTTACTAGTTGCATTCTTTCACCAGATCAACATTTCCCCTCCCCCACATTGTTTGCCATACATCTGCATTTTCATAGACATGCATTTTTGCATATTGGCTTCTAATCTACCCTGGAGAGCACCCAAACCAACAGCAGACTCTCTCCAATGCCTGAAGAAAGGTGCTTTTGCCCAAAAGCTTGAAAAGAACATTTTTTCCAACTATTTAGCTGGTCTAATAAAAGAGATCGTATTTACCCAAAGAACCTTGCCTGTCTATCATACACAGCAAGATTCGGGGGCATCCAAACCCCCAAGACCTCCAGTTTGGGCCTCCATGTAGGATGCCTGCCATGGATTCGGAAGTACCTGAAGCAGCAGACTGAAGAGACTGGGAGGTAAGATACTTGCTGGTAGTAGCGCCACAAAGATTTGAACAACTGAGCTCTGCTTGGTTAATAGAATTTGGAACAGATTTAACTAATTGGACCAGAGACACAAAATTTAATTTAAAAAAAGTTGGTACTACATATACTACTCCGGGTCCTCTTCATTGTGTATACATCTTTTACTTTTTAAAGATCATACCACATATAAGTAGGTACCAAAGTGCTGCTCAAAAGTGTGTTTATGGAGTCCCTGTGTTAAACCTTACAGCAGTTTCAAAAAAGGGTAACTCATCAATTCTGGTTAAACTAAGTGTATGGGTAGTATATGCAAACTGCTACTGCCATGCTTAGTACAAAGGTTATTATTTTCAAATTTGCTCTTCACTTCCATGTGCTCAGGGAGAGTAGGGTCTGACAGTAAGAAGAGGAGGAAGGAACTGACAAAGGACAAAGTTGGGGGAAGCAGAAAGCAAAGGGCTACCTGATCCCCACAGATTGAGAAGTGGGAGAGGGACAAATTCAAGGCAACCTCTAATAATTAGATTCTATACTGGGAAAATTATAACAAATTTATAAATTTAACTTATATAGAATCTAATTAATGAGGGGCCATTCTATAGTCAAGGTAGCTTCTATTTGAGTGAATATGGTAATTTCTGGCATTTCTGGCATTTTCATACCAGTACAATGATACTAACTTTTGCATTAGCTTAAATTGTAGTGCATAAGGAGTGCCAGGTAATAAGCTTTCTTTTCTTAAATAGAATGGACATAAAAATGAATAATGTCTCATATTAACCAATAAAAATCTTGAGAAATAACACTGAAATATTGTGCATGACTTTCTAAATACTGAAGGCATTATAAATCACCATTAGTCTGTCGTAACTAACATGCAGACTAGTACAATAGTAATATTTAAATGATCATGTTGCTTTAAATAGGAAAAAAAAGAGACTAACAGATTTTTCTCTAAGCCAAAATGTTTAGCTAATGAACTTCTGGGGAAAAAAAACCCAACTGTTTGCAGTCATGTCAAATGCATTTAAAAGCTTGTCTAACTCTATCAAAACCATATAGTTGGCCCAATGAAAGATATCACCCTAAGAAATACTTGCCTCTTGCATAATTTCTAAACCATCACGGCTACAACATCACTCTGACACTACCAATCATGTGAAAGACATTCTAATAGTCAAATTAATATTCAGGACATAAATTATCTGATGAACTCAGATTGTGAAACTTTTAAGATATGTTCTTGCTCCTTATAGCCTTAATATTTAATTGTTTTTATGTTGCTTATGGGTATTGTCCTATATACTCCTGTTTTCACAGTTAACCAGCCCAATGTGAACAGTGTAGCTAAAAGACTTTTTCTGAAAAGTTGAATATTAGTCAAAGGTAACCTATTGCTGAGTAATATACATACTTTCTGTTTGAAGCAAAAACTCACTAGATAAGAGTCAAATCAACCCCCAATACATTTAAATACAGTTTATAAAGACTGCCAATATAGTATGCATACTTGATGCATTTAATAATATTAATTACGTTTATTAGCTAGCCATGCAATGACTACAAAATTAAGTAAATTAGTATATATATTAAATAGATCCAGTTTATGTAAATTAAGGAGGTAATTATTATGTTCTTGTCAATTCAAACAATATTCAACAGTTCTCGTTTTCTTTAGGTTTTCTTTTTTTTTAATCTTAACCATCTTTCATAGAAATATTCTAAATAAAATTAACCTAAAATCGATGCTAAATAAGAACATAGTAAAAGTAGCATTGCAAATAAATGATATGCTGTAAGCCAGAAATAACTAGATTCTTAATCTTTGTCTTTATAACATACTTTAACAAATAAATGAATAAACTAAAATTAATTTTTTACCACCACTACAAGCAGTTATAATTTCACATAATATACTTATTGTTAATCAATGTTTGAAAAAGCGCACATTTCTTGGGATAGCTATACTACGCTTTTTAATTTTTCAGGTGTAGATCCAATATGCTGCCATTTAAAAAAGGTTAAAAAAGGCCAAACATAATTCTCAAAGGCTAACAGTTACACCACTGACTTAAATTCACTGATCACATTTCCACTAAGCATTGACAGGAGACCTTTTCTCTCAGAAAGGTAAGACTAATATTACCAAATCACTCTCTTTTCACTGTTTCTTATTGTTGCTGCCTCGCCTGTGATTATTAATCTCCCAAATTAATGTACAAAAATTGCAACAAACAAACTTAGAAAAACTGTAACTAACAAAGTAGACTGTTAGGCTGAGTGCACAGAGAAAGAAAGAATTGCTTTCATGCTCTACCAAACTTAAAATAATAGTGCACTTAAAAAGAAAAGCAAAATCTAGTTTTAAATGGCATTTGCTAAATCTACCCTAACAAAAGGGTTTGTGGCCCTGTCACGAAAAAACATTGACCCTTGACCTTGTCTCAGTTTAAAGAATGAGAGCAGCCAAAATTTTGTGTATCATATAAATGTTTAATTTGTAAACATTTCCCTCCTTCATCTAGTCCTGACTAAAAACAAAAACAAAAACCAACCCCCCACCCCAAAACCCCCATGCTCACAATTCTCAAACAGCACAAGTCTGCTTCTAAACAGTCATGTGACTTTTTTTGCTAACAGCCATGTGCTCGCGTATCATTTTACTCTGAAATAACTATGCGGATTTCAGCTCAACCTGCCTTTGCTTATAATGCATGACATAGCCTGTGAGGGAGCATGAGAACCGTCTCTCTTGAAAAGCAAGGTTCTCATAGTTGGCCTGTAACCATGGAAGCAGATGCCTTTTTTGCTTACCCCTGCTTACCTCTTTGCAGCCACGAGCTGCTCCCTATTGTTAAAAGGGGTACGCCTTGATTTTTCTTCATCGTGACCGAACTTGCCTCTTCTTCAAAGGGCATGATGCTGCAGGTCATTGGTCTAGACTGTTTGCACGGTCCAGAGAACAGCCTTGATGTAACCCTTGCTCCGTCTGTGCCACACCACCAGCCGTGCGACTGCAGACTGTAGGGGGACATTGGAGATCTGTATTTGAAAAGAAGTCCGTCCGATTTTGCCATTGTGCCTTTTCACTCATCGATCGAATGAATATCGAACCTTCTGTCGTTGCATGTGTGAAATAGATAGCTTAGCAAGCACTTTTGTGCCCAAACCTGTGTAGTCGCCAAACTGTTTTCCTTTTCCAGGTATATTCTTCTGTGATATATTAATTTTTTATTTACTTCAATGAACTAGGTCTTAATGTTAGATCAACATCTCAGTGACCAATTTCATTTACTTTGCAATAGTAGGCTCTACACAGCAGTGTATCTTTTTAAGTTTTAAAAGGTGCTTTCCTTTCAGTCATTTGTCTTTAAAGTTAATGCCTCATAAAAACAAACCTGTTAAAAGTGAAAAGGAGGCATTTTTTTCCATTAGATAAGAGCAAAACATTGTGATGCTTTTGTTTTAAAACTAAATGCTAATATACATTTGCTAACTTATGTTACAAAATAGATCAGAAAAAAAGTGAAATTTTGAAAGTACCTTATGTAATTTCAGGGGCTAATGAAAGAAAATGTAGAACAGAAGTGACAAAACCACAACTAAAATAAAAAGGTAAGGAAAACCAGGTAGTGGAGAAGATAAGTTAGTTCTGCTGGGGATTACTAAAAAAAGAAAAAGAAAAAGGTAAGAATGTAAGGAATTTGGAAAACCTAAATATGACACTTTGAGAAAACTAAAATATTAATGGTATATTCTGCACCACGCACACTACCAGCATTCCATAAACATTTTCACTTTGCATCATTGGTTAGCTAAATATTTGTTTAAATGAATTTAATTTAAAATATATTTCTTTAAACATACCAACTCTCCCTAAAAACGTAAAAATAATGGTGACGCACTTGAGAGATATAATTTGAAAAATTTCTAGGAATTTGTTCAAATAAAAAAAAGGAACAATTTAAAATTATATAAAAGCAGCCAATGTGTAAAATGGCACATTTTAGTAAACAAGTTTTGCTCTTCTAATAGAATGACAAACTGTCTGACCATTGCCTGTCAAAAAACAATAACCTACTGACAGCCATCAGCACCTACTCATTGTAAAATATGCCTGCCTTGACTCTGTTCTAATAAAATTCGGATTGCATCAAAAAGGGCTTATATATCCTTCAGGGTGTTGCTTAGCAAGCATTGTCTGTATATGACATCAGTATATATATTTTTGAGATACCACTATCTCATACTTCAAGGCATACCTATTTTCTCTAATTGCCGCAGGCAAAGGGGAGGTGCACTAAAGAATAAAGAAGGTTATTGTGACAGATGAAACATAATTCACAATGAGTACTCTTTTCATCCAGCCTTAAGTAGCAGAGGATTACTCCAAGCTGAATTTTAGGGAAGTATGTATGATCTGATTTTATTAATATAAGGACAGGCCACAGGCTGAAAGGCAATGTAAACCAATTACGCTTTATACTTGTGCTGAAGGGTTGTGATTTTTTTTTTTTTTAATAGAAGAAATTTTAACCTGAAGAGAGTCTGAAGAGGCATGGGAAAAAATAGGAAATGCCAAGCAATTAAAGTTGGGATTTTCTTGGAATGGATTTTGATAAATGTTTATTCTATATTTCTCCTTCAGTTGACACTCAAATGAAATAAGATCATGCTATTTCTTCACTAAATATGCGCTGTGAAAGTAGGTAAACTGATTTTCATATGGTTACTGAACTTAAATTGCTTCAAAGAAATCATACGTGAATCTAAAGGAGTGTACATTTCACAATCAGATTTAGAACAAGTGCTTTTGCAGTCAGATATCTTTCTTCTAAATGTCTGTACATTGTTTTTTTAGACTGTTATATATTTAAGCAGTGTATGTTTGCATGTATATGTTAACTCATTTCTGTTTACTCATGTTATGCTTTTAAAAGATTTGCCTAGTACAAGTTACCGTATTTTGAAAGACTATTAGCTTCTTCTTTTTTAATGTTTTCCTTTAAAAAGGTTTTATTAAAAGTCTGAAATTATAATCAAAATATTTTTGAACAATCTGATTACATGTAAAAATATATCAGAGATATTTGGTTGGCAATTTTTGTTTACTGTAAATATGTTAGCTTAGACGCAAGGATTTTTTATAGTAATAGATAATTTTTAATTGGATTTTTATTTAACATAAATTCAAATCTTCTATCTCTGTAAAAAGAATATATACATCATGCATACATTATTACATAATATAGAATATAGAGTTTTGTGACTAAAATGTAGACAAGTCTTTTAGAAAATACGTCTCCTACGGATGCTTTGCAGTAACTTTCCTTTTTTTTTTCATGTATAGGAGATGAAAATTCAAATGCTGAGTTAGATGTTTATTTTCATAAATATTGTATACCATTTTCTACTTTACAAAAAACATTTTAAGCATTTGTACCTAATAAAAATTCATTATTATTAATTGGAAATATATTATGGCTAGAGGTCTATGTATACCTTTCATATTTTTCTTTGGAATATAAAATGAAGATTAATTTGACTAGGTTCTTTCTTTAGCTGATTGCTGCTATACATCATTCTCACTGATTCAGCTCCTCACCAGTAAAGAATATACTCAAGTAAATGGATGAGCATGTGTAAGAATATGAACATGAAATAAATATGAATTAAAATATTCTCAATCAAAAAAGGTTACAAAGTTTTTTTCTGACTTTATTAATATTTATCACTGCACAGTTCTTTTACATTATGACTCCATGTGGTTTCTCAAAATAGTCAAAACACTACAAGAACTGCCTACACAATATAACTATCTAGATAACGTTATGTTATTGGTAGTTTAATAAGTGGCATGATTGAAACTAGTATTTCTACCAATTCTGAGGACAAAACGAACACTCAGAAAAAAATGTGAAAATGCAAGTTTAAAAAACTGGAATGAGAGCATACAATTTAGAATTATAATTTTTATGTGAGAGGCAGCAGCCAAAAGATTATTCAAAACAACTGTCAAGTAACAATCAACAACAGCCATGAAATCAAAATATTTATTATGCTGCTATGTTAATGTACAACCTGGCATATGTGAAATAAAAAATAGTGTATTATCTTCACGCTAATAAAGAATAATGCTATTATTTTTAAAACATATGGAATTGAAACTATTTATTTTAAAACATACAGTAATTTTAACCTTCATTGATCTTTTAAATACCTTAGATAAAAATACATAAATACCAAATGCAATTACATCATTCTTAGGTAAATGCACTTTCCAAATGTTTTTATTGTAGATTGTTATTGCAGATTGTTTGTTATTGTCAAGATTCAGAGCAATAAGAAATATTTATCCAGTGGTTATTTAAGAAATTAAATATTTTAACTTGGCATATAAAGTCATAAAACTATTCATATAAGCAATGCCTCGTAATACTGAATTCCTAGCAATGTTTTAGTTAGAGGCATTGTAATAAATTCCTTTTTTTTTCTTCTTAAAGTCGAACTTACTGTTAAAATTATGGTATATAAAATATGCAGCAAATTTGCAGATAAAGGCCTTAAAATAGGAGGATACATCTAGATAGGGAAATTGTATACAGGTTTTTAATTTTAGCCCACATTAATGCTGAAACTGAATTATGACAATATTATTAATATAAATAATAAAAACGACAAAGAAAAAAAATCCAAGAATGTGTCAGTTACAACTCATCTTCATTTCTGTTGCTTGAAAACAGAATCCTATTTGACTGAATATGAAGCAAATTTAGTCTGTTTTTCATAACAGCTATGCTACATTTTTATTTTAAGAAGTAAAGCCTAAAATTAGCTTTTGTTTTACTCAAATATGAGTTTGCAAGTATACTTATCTCATTGTTACACACACTAGCTGGCTTTTAAAATATCTGTAAGATCTTAAGGTTTGCAATATGAAGGGAGATAAAAGGAATACTGCAATTCGGGAAGCAACACTGTGATTGTAAAAAAAAAAAAAAAATCACAGACTTTGATTTTATAAGACAAGCTGGATAGGAGTCAAAGCTGCCACATGCAGTGTGAAAAAATGCCACCCTGGTGTGAACAAAGGGTTTAAAATGGAGTCAAGAAGCGTGCAAGCTCAATGTCTAAGCTTTTCCTGTGAATTGTTCTGCCACAACCTGCAGGATATCAAGTGGGCTGGGAAGAATAGAGAGCCCTTGGAAACTACAACAGAGTAACATTGGCAGTCAAAAGTGTTAGGGTTTCTTTTGTTTTGTCTTCTTGTTTGTGCATCATTACAATGAGCTGTTTTAGCGAAAACAGAGAAGCAATTGTAAAGGCAAAAATAAAGTCACAAAATGTGCAAAGAAACTGTGATGTGTACATTAACTGTTATCTTTCTTGTTGTATTTGTCATTTTCAATAAGGTGAAGGAATTTACTGATCAGATCATTCATTTTATGGGCCTAAACCAGTTACAAAAGCAGAATGTAGCCCATAAACACCCCCTAGACCTCTGATTGAACTAATAGCTGCAAAATACATACACTATTAATAATCTCCATGGGTTCAGTTCCTTTTATATAACTAACCAGAAATCATAAACACATTTCAAATGCCTGTAAGAACAGTGCACCTGACTTAAATGAGTGCAGCTTTCCTCCCTCACTTTACGCAAAAACCTGTATATTTGCATATTCAATTCAGAAAACACTATCTGCTAAGAATAGCTATAAGAAAAATGTTAATGAATTCTTCAAATGGTTTGGGTCATACAGTCACAAAGCAGCTGCGCTCAAAACTGAATAATTTGGGAGAAAAAATATTAAACTTAGCTCAAAGAGAATAACTTTGCTTACATTAAAGTAGCAGAGTAAAGGAATAAAGGTAAAATGGGTAATTAATTTACAGGTATTTTAGGAAAATGACATACTATAGCAAGTAACGCAGGCTCTTCTAAAACAAAATGCTATATGACTATTAGCAAAACACGAATTTTGATTAAAGCAGGAAGATATATTTTAACCCAATTATGAGTGCACTTTTTAAGAAATAAGGCCACTTTCAGATCTGTTATATCATATTTTATTTTTGAGACTGGGTCTAAAGCCACAGATTCTAGAGTGCATAAATGCAGGTCAAGGCAGAAACATATTTTCTATTTACTCTTTGTAACTCTGGATAGAAATCAATCTGTTACTTTCATTACAACCACATAATCAATTCCATTTAAAGTACAAAGAAACAACCAAGTGCAAGGACAATACGGCTCTGAAAAGCCTTCATTTCATCTACAGACCTTATTTGGTATGATTGCATAGTATGTATTTTCTTTTAATTAAGGCACAACAAGCTTTTACAAATAAATTTATCCTCACTACATCTAACTGTAATTTGGTATATAAAACATAAATTAACATAAATTAATTTATCAATCCCTGAACAGATTCATAAATGTTGCTCTTCAATAAATACTATAAATTTTCTCATAAGTAATATTTGTATGGAGACAATTACCTTTCCCAAGTACTGGGCCACACTGGGTCATGATTACTGCAAAAAGATCTGATTTTACAATACATTAGATAAGCTGTATGAAAGATGTATACACACATCTGTATTAAATGTAGAGAGAAAAGCGATCCATTGTATTCCAAAATAAAGACTATATCAACTTGAAACACATTCTCAAATATATTCTCCTCAATTACACTTATTCTTCTATTCCTGTGCTCCATAGGGAGGGGCCGGAGGAAAACCTAAGTTTAAGTGTGATGCCTGAGTTTCATGAAGGTCACAAAACTGAGCTTGTGAACAGCGTGAAATGTTAACAGTATCTCTGCCCGCACACTCAAAGCCCTCTGTAGGATCATTTGGAAGGATGCAATTTAGTCACGTTTATCAATGTATTTGATTGTGTTCATAATTGCTTTTATATTCACACACCAAAACAAAGCAGCAATGTCAGATTTTAACATGATTAAAACCCAAACAACAGATTGCTTTTAATTATGCTAACATCATGCTTTTCTTCATCCTTCTAACATTTCTTCTGTCTCTTAATATTTGAAATATTTTGGTTTTATTTTTCATTCATGCCTCCACAGCAGATAAAACAGTCAAATGTGTGTTACATTATAAGACTACAATAGACTGAAAAGGTTGTTATATACAGATTTTTAGACAATAAACTGCCTATGATTTCTGAGAAAACATTGTCTTGAAGAATCTTGACTTTTTTGTGTATGTTTATTATTGCATAAATCATTTTGTTCAAGTAGGTGCCTTCTCTCAATAAAACATCAGAGAAGCTGAAAAATCCACTTTGGAGTGCAGCATGGTACTTTCCCAAATTGTGCGTTTAGACAATATTAAACATATTCTGTGGAAACTGCATCAACCTTCAAATGCTGCAGGATAAACTGAGAGGCAATAGGATGAACACTCTGAATATGTCTTATGATGTCGGCAGCATTTCTTTAAATTGTTAAAACCATCCTTACACTGTTGTTCTTGCCAATTGGTGGCTAGACATAAGAGCAGCCATCCAAGTACAACGTTACCAATGGGGAGCTAGCCTCACTAACTGTATGCATGCTGCTTGTTACTGGAGCCAGTATTTAAACTGAACACTCTTGCAGCCCAGTGTCGCCTTCTATACACCTAAAGCAGAGCTAAACTGTGCCTCCTTTAGCTACTCCAGTAACAGCTGTGTTGTTTCTCTCTCCTGTAAGTCATAACCTGAATAGCTGCCATAAAGAACATACATAATTATATTCAAATAATGCAAATGACCAACAAAACAAAGTGAAGAAAGGTAGTTAGTTGTATTAGTCTGAAATCAGGCAGAAGGCAAGGGAGAGTAGCACCTTATAGACCAACCATAAGCAACATCTGATGCAGTAGGCTGTTGTTTAGGGCCCTGGCACATGTTACATTTAGAATCTGGTTAAGGTGTTAATCACACTATAAATAGTAACCTTGTCACATATTACAGCTACTTTATGGTGTGATAACATAGCAAACAACTCAAAAATATATATATTTGTAGATATATAATGTATGTATATTTATGATGTGTAACTTCTTTGTGGCTTGTTTGAATCACGCATTCAATTTAAAATGAAACACGGTGAGGCTGACCCATGACAAATCCCAACGCTCAGCTGAGCATCCAGATCCCATATGGGGAAGCCGCAGGATCCAGAACAGTGGCCCTATGCCTGATCAGTAGGATTGGGAGCCCCAGCTGCACATCTGCTTTTTTAAGTTCCTGTGGAAGTGGCAGCTGGGAGTTCCTGGCTCCCTAGCTCCAGACACCACTTCACGGTGTGGGGCATGGGCAGGTATGGAGCCAAGAGCTCCCAGCTTCCCAGATGCCCATGTCCCAGACTGTGGGTCCTGACACAAAAGGAGCTTTAAAGACTGTGCCTGCAGCTGGGCTGCAGCCCTGCTTTTTAAACCTCTCCAGGTGCTTGAACCAAGACAATGGGGAGATGCTCCCTGGTGCCTGGTTCCTGGTGCCCAGGGAGCTTTAAAGAGTTTACTGAGACTTCCCTGACAAGGACTTTAAGCCCCACTCCTGGCAGCTCTTGCCAGCTGCTGGGGCATGGAGAATCAAAGGCTCCCAGCAGGGTTTAAGGTTCCCAGCAGAAGAAGCCTTACACACCAGAAGCCTCTGGTCCCTTGTGTCCAGCAATTACCCAAAGCTGTTAAACATGGAGTTTTAACAGTCAGTTGATTTTCGGCCCAGCCTGGACAGCTTGTCTTGAACAGGACCCAGAGCTGTTCCACCCAGAGCTGCCAATCAGTTGACTGTCAGGTCATTGCACTGGGGACTTGAACCAGCCTCAGTGCTATCCAGAGCAGGGGCAGATAATCAGCTAATTGCCAGCCAAACACTTTTCTTTCATCTTGCCATAATCTTGGGTTCCTCTCACTGGCAAGTAGTAACAGTACAAGTGGGATCAAAGATCATGTACCAACCCCACCATTAAATGAACTTGTACCAGGAGCCTTAGTAACGGTTATGGCTCTCTGAATTAGTCTATAAGGTACCATTTTGTCCTTCCCATAAGAAGCAAGTCAACTGGCCAAAGTTTTATAGCAATGTGGCATTGTGAAAGGAAGAACCATTATGGCAGACTTAAGTTCACCTTCTTCAATGCAAACCTTAAATAAGTAAATGTAAACATCTTTTTCCTCTTGTTCAGCTGTGTTTACTTGCCACTGCTTCCCTTGCTTGTATCAAAGCTCATTTTTCCAAAGCTCCTGAACTTGTTTATTTTTTCACTGCCGTCTGTCTGCCAACAGTATTGCTAATACACCCCAGAGGGCCTTATTCACATCAGTTTTATCGTATGTCGGGTTCTAAGAACATGAATAGAACATAGGAAATAAACAGGTTATCCGTGCAGGGAACAGGCAGGTGATCCAGACTCTGAGAAAGAGGCAAGCCTACCTGGAAGGAAGTAGGCTGTCCTAAATAAAAGGGGGCATAACTTCAAGTGAGATATCATTCATACTTTCATTTATACATTCATTAATCATACTTTAACTATGAGGTATGGGGAGGTAGAAGTCAGCAACATCTTCAGACTCAGGGGTCAGGTTCAGAGTTCTATTGCAGCCCCTAGCACCAAACCAACCTTCGAACCACCTTGCTGAATGCATACGAGTATTGGAACTATTGCATCTGGTCCCTTGGCTCATGTCGAACCAATAAAGCTCCTGTAGTGGCCCCACAGAATCCAACATACATGGGGACCACTCTGTTTAGAGCACCGCATGCTTCTTCAGCTACTTGATCTTTTGACACACCAGATGTTTGGATACGTGGGACAGAAGACCTTGTAGTAGCCCTACACACTGGAACAAATGTCAATGGCAGGAAGGGAACAAAGCAACGGGGGCGAAGGAACTGGAAACACTGGTTGATGAGATGGAGGAGGAGAGAACGGAGGAAGAACATCTTTATTCAAGAAGTTCATTGACTCTCAAGTTGTATAGTGTGGTAATAGTCTTCTGATTATTATGAACCATGATATATATTCATTACTACAGGATGGCCCTGTATCTTCCTGGCTTACCTTTACAAACCAAAACAGGCTGTTTTCTGCATTTCAGAATACAGGCTAAACAATAAATGCCAGACCATGGACTCAGTTCTATACCAAATCCCCTTCTACATCCCCTGGGAAGCAGAAGGCATCCAGTAATGTAACTAGGGTGGGGCAACCAGAGCATCAATTTGGGAGGAGGGGGTTGGGGGCCATAAAAAATAGCAGCTGCCGCTGCCCCCACCATGTGTTCTGCTCCCCTAGGTGTCTACCTACCTTGTTATACTTCTTCAGGAATTTCTCCACAGCACCGTTCCTCCCTGTCTCCTAGACTAGACTCTGTGATCAATTCCCCATGGATTAAAGGATCCAATCAAGAAATGTTAATGAGAACAAGACGAAAAGACTGGGTATATCAAAGATATGCCACAGTGACATGACCAGCTTCTCTAATGACACTACAGAGACTGCTTTGGAAAAAAATAGCATACTTGATTCTGAAGATATTCTCCATATTAGGGATCTTTTTTTAAATGATTACTTGAAAGCAGCTATCCATGGTAGAATCGCTGTTGGCAGGATACTACTAATCCCCAAGGTATCTGCAGGAGTTAGCTGAAGGCCCTTACATCCATGCGGGAGATACCCTGACAAACCAATTAGGGAAGAAATTGCACATGCAAAATTTGCAGATCTGTTCCTTAGAGCCTTAACCTGAGACAGGGGTTAGCAACCTAGGACCTAAGGGCCAGATCTGTCCTGTGGAGCCATGGCTTCAGGGGGAGCTCTGAACTGCATCACATCTGTGAGGTGGAGAGAAGCAATGGTGATGGCTGGGTCCTAGTGCTGGCCTAGATTAGACCTGAGTTGAGTCATTCTGTCTCACCACTGGAAAATGCTGCCAACCCCTGGCTTGAGGGTTTTTCTACAGTAAGGGACAGTTAGAAACTTTTTATAAAAGATTGGGAGGAAATATTTTTCTTAGATCAATATTTGAGCTTAATTTCAGAAGCAATATTCTGATAGATCAATGAAAATGTCTTGTAAAAGTTGAGAAACACAAATAATTCCACAGGTTTTGCTTTCACTTCTACCTTCAAAAATACAACATTAGCATTTGAGGAAGAACCTCCGCCCCCTATCCACCTGCCTGCAGAGACCTCTGCAATGATTTGTAAATTCCCTTTTGTGGGTTTATTTTAGTACCCTGATTTTATTTGAACATAGCTTATTATGTTTTAATTTCCTCCTCTTTTTTTAACAGAGGATGGAAAAGGAAAATAAATCTCTTATGCTCTCAGCATATAACTGTTGATATAATAGCCTGAAATGGCTCTTTCTGATCACTTGGGGATTTTTTAAGTGCATTGTATTGACATGACAGACCATTACAAGCCCTTTAGACTTGTTATGGTTTATGATATCAAGGCTCGTGATTTTAAGTATTATTCCTAATATGTATTCACCATATCCACTCCAACAGCTTCTTTAATCTCAATTAAATTCTATTAAACTATGTGCTGTACCTGGGTACAAGTAATCAGAGAGTCGTATTCACGTGTGCCGGTAGCGAAATAATGTCAGTCTGGCTCAACTGACATTGCTCTTACCTTGGGCCCAGAAAATTACATTATAAAGTATCAGACCAGAATTTAAGTTCATATCCCAAAGTGGCAGAGCATTGCAGAGCCATGGGTTCATTATACTTTCCTAAAGATCTTATCCCTCAAATGATACATTAAAGTGAGTTCTCATCTGCCCAGCCATGAGAACTTTTTCAGCAGAAGTTAAAATGTCACTATATTTTCTGGAAAGACAAAGGTTACCCTTGATGTTTTGGTCGATATATGTTCCAGTAAAGAAACAAACTTAAATAACAACATTCACTATGAAGTGTGTAAATGTCTATTGTACAGGCATGCTTAAAGATTCTGAATAATGCATATATACTGCCATCCCAATGGCTAAATAATGCATCTAACTTTTCTTCAAGCACCTGCCTATTTCTTTGCTCTTTTTTCCAAAACAGTGGTTTCAATGGATTTGTTGTGATGCTGCTATAAAGTAAAGAATATGGGAAGTGAAAGAGACCTGCTTCCAGACTCAAATGCATTAAGGACAAGTATGATTGTAAAAGTGCTCAGGCCAGTGGTAGAGTTGGAATCTTGCAGTAAAAAAGATGACGGTACAAAGTTGTAAACCATTTAGAGTATCACCCAATGTCAGTGCACACAGCTGCAAATTTCTGCAAAATGATCACAGGTTGTGTGATTTTGACGCTAGATTTAAGCGGTCTCATGATGACCTGAAAATCAAGAGGGAAAGATAAAGTCTTACCCATAGCCCAATGTAAGTTTCAATAAATTACATACCCAGGAACTATGAAATGCGTACATATGTGTAATCCCTGTCAATGGTTGCACAATTCTTATGGAGCTACAGTTTCATAGAGTTTCTGTAATGTACGCTGATGATGAGACATGGCATCATTCTTCAGCAATTAGACCATATACAGGAGATTGTGACTTTACTAAGGTTTTCATACTAAAAGGTCTGAGTCTTTTGTTCAGGTTGTCAAGATTCCAGCATTTACATCCAGACATTACAGGTTCATTCCCCATGGACAACTCAAACAGGGACGTTTTTTATTTGGCTATGTTGCTTGTAAGTCTTGACCATAACCTAGTCTCAGAGCTAAGGAAAGAAATCAAGAATACTGATGTGTATGTAGAGTTATGGGACAGCATTTAGGCTACCGGAATGGGCAATTTTCATTCCACTGTATAAATTAGTCTGCATTAAAAACAGAGGTATGCTAGTCTTCTCACTAGTTGTGCCTATATTTGAAGTAGAAAAGGTCTGTGATGTGACTCTTTTAAATCTGTAGTTTCACATGTTACTCATGACCATGAAGGTTAGTCTACATCCACCTTTTATTCAATTCAGGCATAAGTATTGTGTGGTCTAAGCTAGTTTCAAGAGTGGCCCATTTTGGAAATGTCATTACATACAGAAAATCATTCTTCTGCTACAATGGATTTTAACTTTATGGTGCACTTTAAGAATCATTTCAGTAAAGCCAAAGGTTATGAAATGGTTTCATAATCAATTAACACTACAGCTTAATTCCCAGTTTGCCACATAATTCTGCATTGCTTTGCCACATAATTGAAGTCTAATTTACCATGCTGTATAGAGAGGTTTTGTTTATTCACATTCCATTATCAGTACCTAACTCATTATTCTAATGTACTCTGTGCACTTTAACCATGAATGTGAAAGCAAGTTCTGTTCTATTCTACTGTTCTACATGTAGAACTTACCTTTGCAAGCTAGAAATCACTTTCAAATCACCATAAGTCTTTCTTTCTTTCTTTTGAAATAGTAAAACAGATTCATTCACAGGAAAATATTACACAAGTTTAATTACACAAGGGAGGCTTATCAAGGAAGTATCACATCCTATGTTAACAAGCAAGACTGAAACATAATTCTTAAAAACAAATTAAAAACACATAATTATCATTTTATAAAAGCACTCACGTCCAATAAGCTGTGCATGGGATCTGCATGGGATCATTCCAAAAGTTCTTTCCTAGGTACCATTGCACTGTTATATTTGTTAAAGTACTCCCAAACTAAACAAACAGGGTAAATTTGTTGTAAATTTGAGGAAGGTCAGGGAAAGTGTGGGTCCCTTACTGAATGGGGGAGGCAACCTAGTGACAGATGATGAGGAAAAGGCTGAAGTACTCAACGCCTTTTTTACCTCGGTCTTCAAAGGCAAAGTGAGCTCCCAGACTACTACACAAGGCAAAACAGTTTGGGGAGAAGGTGAGCAGCCCTCAGTGGTAAAAGTACAAGTCAGGGACTATTTAAAAAAGCTGGATGTGTACAAGTCCATGGGGACAGATGCAATGCACCTGAGGGTGCTGAGAGATGGCTGATGTGATTGTAGAGCTGCTGGCCATTATCTTTGAAAACTAGTGGCAATTCGGGGAGGTCCTGGACAATTAGAAAAAGGTATAGTGCCCATCTTTAAGAAATGGAAGAAGGAGGCTCTAGGGAACTACAGACCAGTCAGCCTCAACTCAGTCCCCAGAAAAATAATGGAACAGATCCTCAATAAATTCATTTAATAGATGTCATAGACATTAGGGGCTGGAAGGGACCTCATGAGATCATCGGGTCCAGCTCCACCGCCATAGGTGGGAAGTCAGCTGGGATCAAGTGACCCCAGCAAAAAATATATCTGCCTGTTTTTTGAAGAAGTCCAGAGTAGGTGCTTGTACCACCTCTGCTGGAAGTCTCTTCCAGACCCTGAACACATGCACCGTAAAGAACTTTTTTCTTATGCCTAGTCTAAATTGGCCTTCCTGGAGTTTATGGCTGTTAGACCTTGTTGTCTCTTGGGGAGCTCTGGTGAATAGATGTTCTCCCAGGTCCTGATATACCCCTCTTATGAATTTGTAGGCTACCACCAATTCCCCCCTGAGCTTCCTCTTCTCCAGACTGAAGAGTCCCAAGTCCCTCAGCATCTCCTTGTACGGCCTTCTCTCCAGGCCTTGGATCATATGAGTGGCTGTCCTCTGGACTCTCTCAAGCTTCTCCACATCCTTCCTGAAGTGGAGGGGCCCAGTACTGGATGCAGTACTCCAGCTGCAGTCTCACCAGGGCCGAGTAAAGCAGGAGGATGACTTTTCTGGTTTTGCCTGAGATGCATCGGTGGATGCACACCAGAGTTTGGTTAGCTTTGCCAGCCACAGCATCACATTTGTGGCTCATATTCATCTTGTGGTCAACCAAGACCTACAAGTCCCTCTCGTTCATGGTGCTAGTGAGCATAGTGCAGCCAAGCCTGTAGGTATGCTGGGGGCTCCTCCTAGTGAGGTGCAGCACCTTGCACTTCTTTGCATTGAAGGCCATCAGGTTTTGGTTGGACCACCTTAAGAGTGTCCAAGTTGGCTTGAATCCCTAGCCTGTCCTGTAGTGTGACAGCCCTCCCCCATAATTTAGTTTCATCTACGAACTTGTCCAGCTCACATCTAACTCCCAAATCTAGATCATTGATAAAGATGTTATAGAGTACTGGCCTGAGTACTGAGCCCTGAGGGACTCCACTGGTAGTCCTGTGCCACATTGATTTGCTTCCTTCAACTAATACTCTTTGGGTCCGACCCCATAGCCAGTTGCCTAGCCATCAGACCATATGATGATCAAGGCCACAGTTCGCCAGCTTAACCATAAGGATATCATGAGGAACTAGGTCAAATGCCTCCTTGAAGTCCCGATATATGATGTCGACATCATCTCCCTTGTCCAGGGCACATATTACCTGGTCATAGAAAGAGATGAGGTTGGTCAGGCAAGACCAATTTTCTCCAGGATTTTGGTCTATAGTTCCCTGGGTCATCCCTCCTCCCTTTCTGGTAGATAAGGACCATGTTGGCTCTTTTTGAGTCATCTGGGACCTCGCCCGAGAGCCACGATTTTTCAAATCTCTCTGCCAAGGGGAATGCAATGATGTCTGCCAGCTCTTTCAAGACCCCCGAATGCATTCTGTCTGGGCCCACGAATTTGTGAATGTTCAGTTTGTCAAGGTGTTCCCACACCTGGTCCACATCAATTTTGGGCCTGTCACCTGCTCCCGGATTGGTTTGCGCTATTCCTGGCAGTGTGATCCTCTTGGTAGGGTGAAAAACCGATGCAAAAAAGTCATTTAGGAGATTGGCCCTTTCTTGGGTGTTGGATGTCAGTTGCCCCATTGAATCTCTCAGGGGCCCAATGCTATCCTTGTTCTTTTTCTGACTTCCACACATCTGAAGGACTTTTTGTTGTCTCTGATTCCTGTACGTAGCCTAAGTTTGGTTATTGTCTTGGCTTTTCTCAACTGTTCTCTACAGGTGTGGGTGAGTACAGAGTAATTCTCTTTCGTAATGCTTCCTGTTTTCCAGCTGGTGTACACTACACTTTTGAGTTTAATGAGGTCCAACAGTTCCTTATTCACCCATGGGGGCTTCCTTGCCCGTTGACTGCATTTCTTGTGATATGGTATGGCTTTGCCCTGTGCTTCAAGGATTATGTTTTTGAGAGATGACTATTCCTCATGT
>NW_017729032.1:232721498-232723673 GCF_001723915.1 Gavialis gangeticus
GTGTTTTTCCCTGTTTTCTATGTGTATTTTTTTTGGGAGTGTTGTTTTCCCTTTTTTCCCCCTTTTGGGGGGGGGGGGGGAGTAGGGCCTCTAATTGCCTGAATGACCAATTCTCTCCGTTTGCAGAAGTCAGCCTTCCCAAAGTTAGATTTGGCCATTTGCCCATCCCAAGAGATGTCAGGGAAGTTGAAGTCCCCCATGACGATCATGGATTGGGAGCATGCAGCTTTGACCAGTTTCCTATTGAATTCCTGATCTAGGTCTTCCTCTTGGTGGGGAGGTCTATAGTATACTCCTACAAATAAGTCCCCCTCCCCACGTTGTCCTTGTATCTTGGCCCAGAGGGTCTCTAAGTACTTGGAGGAGAAGAAGGTGATCAGGAACAGTCAGCATGGATTCATCAAGAGCAAGTGATGCCTGACCAACATGACTGCATTCTATGATGAGAAAACTGACTCTGTGGATACAAGGAAAGCAGTGGATATAATATACCTTGACTTTAGCAAGGCTTTTGATACCGTCTCCCACAGCATTCTTGCAAGCAAGCCGAGGAAGTATGGGTTGGATGAATGGACTGGAAGGTAGATGAAAGCTGGCTGGATTGTTGGGCTCAGTGGATAGTAGTCTGTATCTAGCTGGCAGCCAGTATCAAGTGGAGTACTCTAGGGTTTGGTCCTGGGGCTGAATTTTATTGAATTTTGTTCAATATCTTCATTAATGACCTGAAAAATGGGATAGATGCCACCATCAGCAAGTTCCCAGATGACACCAAGCTGGAGGGTGTAGTAGTCACACTGGAGGATAGGGCTAGGATTCAGAGTAACCTCAACAAATTGGAGGATTCGGCCAAAGAACTCTCATGAAGTTCAACAAGGACAAATGCAAAGTCCTGCACTTAGGACAGAACAATCCCATGCACCCCTACAGCCTGGGGGCTGACTAGCTAAGCAGCAGCTCTGCAGAAAAAGACCTGGGGGTTACAGTGCCCAATAATATGGATATGAGTCAGCAGTGTGCCCTTGTGACCAAGAAGACTACCAGCATACCGAGCTGCATTAGTAGGAGCATGGGAGGCAGATTGAGGAAAGTAATTGTTCCTCTTTATTCTGCACTGATGAGGCTACATCTGGAGTACTGTGCCCAGGTCCTCCACTATACAAAGGATATGCACAAGTTGTAGAGAGTCTAATGGAGGGCAACAAAAATGGTTAGGGGGCTGGGGCACATGACTTATGAGAGGCTGAGAGAACTGGGTTTATTTAGTCTGCAGAAGAAATGACTGTGTGAGGAATTTGATATCTGCCTTTAACTATCTGAAGTGTGGTTCCAAAGAGGATGGAGCTAAACTATTCTCAGTGGTGACAGATGACAGAACAAGGAGCAATGTTCCCAAGTTGCAGCAAGAGAGGTTTAAGTTGGTTGTTAAGAAAAAATGTTCTAATTAAGAGGGTGGTCAACCACTGGAATGGGTTACCTAGAGAGGTGATCTCCATCCTTGGAGGTGTTTAAGTTCCACTGGACAAAACCCTGGCTGTAATGATCTGGTTGGGGATGGTACTGCTTTGAGTATGGGGTGGGCGATATTCATTCAGCTAATTCTGAAATCTATAAATGAATGTCTTAGTTACCTTTATTCATATTTTCCAAATCTGCTACAGATGGTATTGATATTATTCATAGATGATTCAATGTTTTTAATTTATAATTTAATCGCAATGCATTCTAGGCTATTCAAAAATAATTATCTTAAATTTTATATAACTTTCAAAACTATGTGAAAGAAAATAAAAAGGTAAATTGCTTATATAAATGAGGCAATAGATATTGATTGTATTGCATTTTAGGGTCATCTGTATTAAATGGCACTAGATTTTATATTTAGGACAACTATACACAATCAGGCCTTGATTTACACAGTGATTGTATTTTTTGAAAAAAAACCCATGCAAATAGAATTTGTGTAAAAAGATACCAAGGGTCTATGGGAAATGAAGGGTTTAGGTTCCAGATGTGACCAATAATTTGGCCAATAAATGCCCGTGCATGTGCACAGCTGCAGCACAGTACGCAGGCAGTGAGGAGTACAGCCCAGCAGGCTGGAGTGCTGTGTGAAGCTAGTAAGTCTGGTGTGGTGGAAAGAGAGGGGGCAGATCAATGCCTCTGTGGTCAGGGAGG
>NW_017729032.1:232728673-232733992 GCF_001723915.1 Gavialis gangeticus
CTGTTTTTTTGGCATTGGCTCTTGAGAGGCAAGTGTGTCCAGAAAATAAAGAGCTGTGTGAAGCTAGTAAGTCTGGTGTGGTGGAAAGAGAGGGGGCAGATCAATGCCTCTGTGGTCAGGGAGGAGTGGAGTAGGAGCAGATGCTGCCCAGCTAGGGAGGAGTGGGTGCAGGATAAAGCTATGGCTCATCTGGGGGATGGGGGCGGGGGGGACTCCAGCCACTACGTGCACCCAGGAGGTTTTGAGTTTTCCTTGAACACCACACATTAAATTTTTAAATATTACATTAATTCCAAGGCCCAAAATATTTATATGCACATGCACACAGACACTAGACTGTGGACTATCTTTTTCCAATATTTGATGTTAAATATTATTAAATTTTGTGATTCTCAGACTTTTGGGTACATACCAAGAATTCTTCATCCACCATATAACATTAAGAACAAGAATACTTTTAGCAAACCTTCATACATACATGAATTGCCACCTTAAACATGACTAAAACACTGATCATATTCTTCAGCAATAGGGCTTTGTAAATATTAAACAAAGCTAGATAAATCCATACATCCAAGATACTAAAAAGGAAGAATCCAATGAAAATAGCTTAGATAGTATAGGAATAAAATACTGCCATACAAGTATACAAAGAACCATTACTCTTTTCAGCTTCTGCATTTTATTCTTTCAGAAGATAAGCCACTTCAGTTACTTGATCTGATGCCCAGCAAAATATCCAAAATGCAATATCTAGAAGTAGAAAAACTGATATACCAGTGGCAAGTAGGATGGTTTCACTAAATATGGGTACCACTGCCAGCAATTTTGATAGAATTTAACTTTTATTTTAAAATGTGGGATCTACATTTCTAGTTTTGATCATTATAAAAAGCATATTCCAAATTGGAATTGGATATTAATAAATACTTCAGAGTCTTTCCAAATTTGCATATAGGAAGATTTGAAGTTACTGCTTGTAGCAGGATCAGGCAGTAAGAGAAATCAACACCATACAAAGCTGTTTCCTTAATACTGTTCAGAAACATATGGATAGTAATTATTCATTTCACTTTATGGCTGCTTGGGAAGTTGCATGAGACAGAGAGAGACTGATACGAATCAAGAGGCAAAACCTTTTCATGTTAGTAAATACATACAGGGAGCATCTACACGTTTATTAATGTGCTTTAGGTAATGTGCATTAAATCTAATCCTCCAGACATTTTTACACATGCTCTAGGAGTGGTGGGAGGGGGAGCAGCTGCTTTAATTAGAGTGGCTCCAAGAGCCGCTTTAATTAAAGTGCCTGGAGTGTCTTGTGTATCAGTGTCCCTGAACTTCAAAATGGCAGCAGGGGTACTTAATCTAAAGCTCATCAAATGAACTTTAGTTAAAGCACCCCTGCTACCATTTTAAAGCATGGGAATACTGATACATGAGATGCAGTGGCTGGCTAGAATATGGTAATCATCATATTCCAGCAGACTCGATTAATTGAGTCTGGTCCGACACACTGTAATTACATCCTGGTGTCACACAATTAAAGAATACTTTAAAAATTTCCTGTCTTACAATCACTTTTGAGATAGAAATAAAAAAGTTCCTTCTTTCTGTAGGGGAGAAGATATAAGTAAGAGGTCAGTAATGAGATATCATAAGGGCTAGGGACAGATTTAAAAAGCCAGAGCCTGAATTGATTCAATCTTTGCAGGTTACTCAGCTTGGCTCCGCTGGCTCAGACAGAGGAGTAAAGCCCCCACTGCAGGTTTTCCAGGAGCTGGGCCAATCACCTGACCATGCCCCCTGCTCAGCCAGGGCAGCTGGCAGTGTGGACTTTACTCCTCCACCCCAGCTGGGAGCTGGGTTGATTCCCCTGCAGAGGAGTGGGTGAGGTAGGGGAAGCTGCCCCGCTCCCGGCTGCTACGGATGCAAAAGACCCTGCTGGCAGTTGGGGGCAGAACCAGCCCTGCTCTGTTGGAGCAGACAGCACAGCCCAGGGCTGAAAAGCATGTTGGGATGCTGGGGGACTCTGATTTAACCTCAACCAGGAAGGGGTCTGAGACAGAAGTTCCATAAAGTGGTTTGACCCAAATCAGTTAAGTATGGTACTACATTCAACCAGGTTTATCTTAAACCAGTATGGGGCCCTTTGAACCTGGTTTATTTGTACTGAACTTATGTTCCATTACAGGTTTAAACCAGTTTTTGACCACTTAAACCAGCTTATATGTAACTTCTATCCCTAGCCAAGTTGTACAAACTGAAGATGTTCTTGTATGGCAAAACATGATGTATGAATGTATGTAATCTGTGCTGATATATGTGCTGTTAAAAAGGGACCTTGAAATCCTCACCCTTTGAAGTAAAATGCAAAAAGTCCTATGGTCTTCAACAGACTCAGGATTTTACTACTCCTCTTATTTACAAATCTTATGTTTTCTTATGCAATTAAATAGCCAGCGACTGCTAGGGGACTCCTATTTTATTCTTTCTTTGTTGAGCTGCTTGTAACATTTATTTGAGTCTGGAAGCTAGAGAATTTTAGAGCATCCTAGTCTATTAACCTAATGAAGTAGGCTGTTGCCTATGAGAGAGCATGATTCTCTGAAGCAGTTAGTCTCTAAGGTGCCACCCTGCCCTATCTTCTGCTTGACTTGAGAAGAATATGTCCAACCACCTTTCTAAGTGTCTATGCTGGGGTAATACATTAGTTTATCATGTAGTTGGCTACAGAAAGTGGGGGAGGATAGCATCTTAGTAATCTCTAATACATTCAGAAAAGCATAAGCTTTTGTAAGTGACAGCCTACTTTATCAGATGATATAAATAGATTAGCAGAGAGCAGGGGTACTAAATAGAAAGGAATAATGCAATTTAAAAACAAAAGATAGGGAAAAGGGGAGGAAAGAACAGGGGGAGAGGGCACTGCTGAGAGAGGTAAAGGTGTGTTGAAGAGATCAAATTGACCATCATTGTTTTCAGTTTACTAAAAATATAGTTTGATTAAGGATATTTTTAAAAAGAAAAAGAAAAAATCTTCAGTGCACATAAACAAAGTGTCCCTTTTGACACCAATATATAAATATTAATATAGGGTAATGTGTAGGTGGTGCTAAAAGTTAATGGGGAAACAGACTGCCTCCTAGATATCTCAGTAACCTGTAGGCCTGAAAATTATGAATCTTTGTATTGTACACTTTTAGGTAACTTGTTAAATCAGTTTACCTTTGTGTTTTGATCCATTTTCACACTTTCAACATTTTAACTTTTTAAATTAAACCTTTCTTGTAACTACTTCCCACCTCTTCAATAAGATATCTGAAACCTCTCCCAGTGAACATGCACGTGCAGGGGCACAGGTTTCCCATGGGACAAATAGCAGCAGCTATATATTTGTGCACAAACATGTGCTGCTGCTATTTGTCTCCAGGCATGCCCTTGCATGAGCGCTCTGGTGGCTGGGGCCAGCACCTGTGCTTACCCTAGTAGCCTTACTTGGGGTTCTCCTCAGGCAGCAGCAACACTGAGCCACCTGATTAGAGCCTGGCGGGCAGCCAGTCTGTGCCTGGCCAGGCTCCCTTTCTGGGGGCACATGCTGCTGCCCCTGCGCCATGCTGTTTTTTTAGTGGTGTTTTTTTTGTTGGGTTTCTTTTTATACCAGAATCTCTGTGTGTCAAAAAAACCACTGCACTGCTAATTAGTGGAGTTGTGGATGGGTACATGTATGCCACATGTGGTTTGAGGCACTGCAAACTGCTTTGAGATGCTGCAAACTGCACGTGTGCGCTCGTTGGGGTGCACCCACTATAGCTAAGTACAGACAGTTAATAAGGCTGAAGCTAAATTGATTCAATCTTTGCAAGTTAGTCTAAGCTGCATGATTGAACCAATAAACAAGTGAACAGACATTCACTTTTGATTCTGGAATAGCAGCCATTTGCCTGCAGTATCCCAGGCCAGAAGCTGGGGGCACTAGAGCATGCCTACCTGCTGGGCTAGAGCAGACAGTTTGCTACAAGGCTAGCCTGTCCACCCTTCAAGGTGGTGTTTGTGGGGGAGGTGCAAAGCACCCTGGGATGCTAGAGGATTGTGAGTTAACTTAAATCTGGAGGGAATCTGGGACGGAAGTTTAATAAACAGATTTAAAATAAAACTGTTAAGCTGATACTGCACCTATTCAAGTTTATCTTAAACTGGTTTGGCCATTTTGAAAGCAGGTTATATGTACTGAATTTTTTTGTGTTACAGATTTAAACTGGTTTCCAATCACTTATACTTATAATTATGTATAATTTCTGTCCCCAGCCTATAAGTCTTTTCTAAGTTCTTTTTACAATACATGTTTCCTTTTCGGTATGATATACAAAGATGAGTGAGTGCAATGGACAGTTTGTTATTAGTTTAGCAATGTAACACATTCTGATATGACAGAGCAGCATATCTGGGACCGAATTATATAAAATGTTGGAATATGTGCATAAATTTGTCTTTTTAAAGTATACATTTTTCTTGTAGAAATATACACTATTCATAATGAGTTGGAGATATTAGTATAAAAAAGTCCTCACCTAGGTGATTCAAACTACAATAACCATGTGAAACCTAGTATAGTTAATGTCAATTTTTTTATTACATTCTACAACCCAACGGGTTCTTAATTCTCTTTCTTTTTTAAATACAAGATATGAAAGGAGCAAGATAATCATTGCCATACCTACCACAGACACAGAACTGCCACAACTTTTCTTACCTTAATGGTGCTTGAGTCTTTAGAGTCTTTATTCTCAGTCTCCATACCCATGAAAGTTGGTGTGGAGATTTTTTTTTTCCTTTTGAAATGAAGGTGGATAATATGATAAAGAAAAGTAACATAACCTGTATGCAACAATCAGGGCAGTTGCCCCAAGCACTGGCCTGGTATGGGATGTGGAGGAGGAGAAGGGGCACAGAAAAAGAAGGCTGCTGCTGCAGCTATGTGAGTGCATTGATTGTGTGGCAGCAACTGGAAACTGCCATGGCTCCTGTGTGTAGCAGCTGTCCTGGGCACTTGGCTGTATCATTATACCTCTCACAAGGAGGAGGCAATCGATGTGTACTGCTAAAAGTTGATGATTGTGACATTCTCTCCTTTATTTAAAAAAGTCAAATAAATCTAATCTGCTAAATCTAAACTAGCATATGATGATAATAGGAAAGTAGGTTTATAAGAAAACAGATATGAAAGGAACCTCATGAGGTCATAGAAACATAGAGTCAATGAGTCGGAAGGGACCTAGACAGATTCATAGATTCATAGATTCATAGATTAAGGGTCGG
>NW_017729032.1:232734003-232735382 GCF_001723915.1 Gavialis gangeticus
GCGCTGTGCTAGTTACCTTCCCCACCTTTCTCTGAATAGGAAACTGGATCTGGATCATCCCCAGAGGTCATCATCCAGGCCCCTGCTCAAGGCAATTATGACTAATTCCTTGAGTCCTTCCCATATTTATTTATTGATGCTTTTCTTCTGATGAATTAAATATTACTCTTATGTCACTCCTACCAGTTTGTTTTTACCAAGGCCTAACTTACTTTCTTCTGTTATAGGACAGACAACCATCGATCCAGTGGATCGTGGTGTATATGCAAGAAGTCCATGACCATCACAATAAGACCTTTGATGTCTACTTGTATGCAAGAGTATGGAGAAGTGGAGGCTGCCCAAGAGCTATCATTCACCTCTGAATTCTGACCACTGCAACAGAATATAGGCCAGACCAATTCCAGACATTCAGTGCCTTGAGGGTTGTAGTTTCTTCCAGAAAGCAACAAATAAGGATTGCTGCTGACCACCTAATGCCTCGGCAAGTCTTTCTTTCAGTCAGAGTGATGTCTCTTAGCCTTTCTCCAACCAAGGAGTATCTACAAGGCGGTTGGGGATAAGGTTTTGAGGCTGCCCATACTTGACTTATTTTGGAGGTTGCAACATTATGGAAACAGCAGGAAGGATGATCTCTGGAAACCCTAATAGTAGTGCTAGATAGTTAGCACTAAGAGTGCTAACGCTCTTAGTAGCATTAGGTTGCGTTTGGATGAGAGGATAAAAAAAAACTTATCTTGTCTTTTGGTTCTAGCTTCAAACATGTGGTTAGTTTTGCTTGTACTGTGTTCTTTTATCCTATATAGTTTCATAGTTGATTTCATAGTTCTTTTTATTCAAATTCAGCTATAGGCCTTTATTATAATGAATTGGGTTTACTGTAAAAAACAAAAAAACAAAAACAAAAAACAAAAAAATCCACAACCATATACTTTGATTCACATCCTATGGGCACTGGAAATACACTATTGTGTGAAGGGAGCATTATATTCAAGACAGTCTTGAGAAAATGGTGTGGAGAAATCACAAGTCAATTTGCTACAGGCTTTTGAAAAATCTCACCCAAAATGATAAATATATTTAAAACAGGGGGAAAATAGTCATATAAACATTTTCTTTACTAGCTTTTGGTTTTTGTCTTATGAGGTACTGCTTTTCAGAGTGGCAAAATATTTTCAATATCACTATTTTTTTTAAATCATGTTTTATAAAATAAGTAAAAACTACTAAAATGTACTTTATAAAATCTGTTATGAAATGCCATGCATTACTAGGTTTTTTATGTTAATATGCTCACCTTCAACTTGTATACAGGCATACCTTGGAGATATTGTGGATTCGGTTCCAGACCACCGCAATAAAGCAAATATCGCAATAAA
>NW_017729032.1:232735393-232740622 GCF_001723915.1 Gavialis gangeticus
TTGCCACAAACCTTCAATTTGTAAAAAACACAATATCTGCTAAGTGCAATAAAGCGAAACAATAATAATAATAAAAAACAAGTGATATCCACCACACACAAAGGAAATGGCCTTGCCTCTGCTACAAGCTAAACAAGTGAAACTTTGTAATATTTTCTGCTTTTGTGTGTTCTAAATGTTATGGTTTTGGTGTTAATTAAAACCATATCTAGTAGGTATGTAGGTGAATGGCTCAAGACTGAAATCCTCTTCTATATATGCAGGACATAGTATTTACCTTGAATCCAGGTAAAGTGCATAATCTAGCCCTTGTGATGATGTTTTATTTTATAACCTAAACCTAATTAACCAGAAACACGACTAACAACAACAGTGTTTCATATTTATGAAGAAGCACGTTGGACAACTCTTAAGTTTCTGACCAATTACAGAGATAACGCAAATACAACTAGCCTTCTAGCTATGTGTATAGAGATCCACTTCTTAAGAGGATCTTATAAATTCTTGCCTCCTGCAATCTATGTTTCTGCAAGTTCAATGCAGGTTAACATTCAAGACTCTGCTTTCAACCCAGGCCAGGGGGCAGGAACCAAGGATCCTTTAAACTATGCCAATACCCTCCTATTTCTGGGTTGCTTCAGGAAGTAGAGTAACCATTGGTTTAATTTATACAGCCCTGGAGGCTACCAACTGGCTGCTATGAGAAGCAGAACTGCTTGAAATTATCTCAGTGCTTTATGCTGAAACCTTACCCCGATGTGCCCTTTGTACCATTGTTTGCAACAGTTTTCAGACAATGTTCCTGCACTTATGGAATTTACTGGAGAACCTTGCCCTAAGCATCAAGCCTACTGGATGGCTAACACTACAGCTCTTAGAAAGGCATGAATTATTTCTACTCTTCTTAGGAGCCTTAACTACAAACCACTGTGGTAGAAGCTTACATGTTAACTACTCCAATGCTTAACATTTCAGTTAAAACATCCAGCTAAAGATCTAATACAATCAAAATGAAAGAAATTGCAAATGGGATAAACCTGAACTATAGCCACTTATCAAAACATTACACAGCACACAATCAAATTTGGGGGCTCATACCCAGATTAAATCCTGTGGCTGTGAATCTGGTGCAGGAGACAGAAGTCAGGGTGTAGGCCCAGAAAAAAAGTGTGCTGGTAATGCCAAACATTTAAAATTGTGTGCCACATTCCAGAAATCCTTGAGATTGGTTTAAAAGCCTTGAGATTTTAAAATAAACAATACACTTGGGGTTCTCTTTATTTTCCTTACAGAGTTCTTTAAGTTATCTTCATCAAGCCTTTCTTCAAAAACATCAGGTTTTCAGTTACATGAAAGCTGAAATGTCCCTGTAACCATTATCCACAAGAGCTGGGGCTTTAGAATTCAAATAGCACCAAACTCATGATACAGTCAGTTAGAAACATTGCGTTATGTACTTCCTCACTGTTCACCACTCACCTGTCTTGGACCTGTTGTAGCTCCAGCCCAGCCTCACCTCTTCCAACCCCCACCCCCGAACAGCCCCAGCTAATTATAGCTCACCACAACTCCTACCACTTATACCAAAAGCAATAATATATATTATATATTAGATCCTTATATAGTGATCCTAGTGGGCTGACAGATAACTAAGTGCAGGAGCTCTAGGAGGCTTCAAATTTGGGAGCCATAGAGTACTTGACTCTGGAGAAAGCTGCATGGCATAGCTGCTTCAGAGCTGCCGACAGGGGGTAAACCAGGCTCCCCAGGAGCGTGCCAGGAAAGTTGGCAGGAAATCTGGCTCTATGTTGTTGGAAGTTTACAGTAACCAAATTGTTCCATTAAATGTTTCAATGTTAACATACCTACATTTTTGCATCATCAAATTCCCAATCAGCTGTACATATATCTCATCATGGTAAACCATCTCTGAAGCAGAAAGATAGTTGTTTTGCCTTCCTCTCCCACCTTGGGAGATTGAAAGGAGATAGGACTGGGTAGTTTTCACCCTGTCTCCAGATCCTTTCTTGAAGACATGAAAGACAGGTATGGTGAGGTATACGGAATAGGTAGGTAGATCTTGTTAGTGGATAGGTGGCATCTTGCAGGCTGGGTGGAGAGGGAATGCAGTACTTCCATTATTTTGCTTGTCACAGGCTCTGCTTATCAAACAAAAAGCGGAGACTAGTAGTGCTAAGTTTAGCATTGATATTAGTGATCTGAATCCTCTAAGCAGGCATTTTGAAATGCTATAGATATTACATATAATGCAAAGTATTTACTTTATGAAATAAAGAAGTCCACAAGACTTTCTTTTAAAAAGCACTGGTGAAATTGTTCAAAATCAGCCATTGCTCATTGTCCCACAAATAAATCCACACCTTAAAAAAAATCAGTGGTTTTGCATGTATTATTAAGAGCCATGTTAAAGGTGACTGAAATCTGAGGAATAGAGAGTTAAGTTGTCACTTCAGTATGGCACTCAGACTTCCTTCAAAACATGGGGTAAATAAAGCTAGATGATGACACATCCATCCACAAAAACATTTAATTTCACTAGAGTTAAAAAAAACTGAGAAATGCCTTAACTTTCATTGTAGAACAGCTGAGCTGCTTTAAAGGCTTTTCTTATTGTCATACTGGGCGCATCTACACATGTGCTTTACTGTGGAGTAGATTAATTAACACTGCAGTTAAACTTTGCATGCCACATGTCCACATGTTAAATTAATTAACTCTTCTTTAAGATACTACTGTCAGAGGCAGTACTATCTTATGGTGCAGTCATTAAATGCGATCAAATGCATCCATAGACAGTAACCACTGGGTATAAATTGTTCCTGGTCAGCCCAGTCAGCTGGGGGCCAGATTTCTGGCTCCTGCCAGTCCCTCTGCCACCTGATGCTGCCACTCAGTGCCCAGGGTTGACCTCCCGTGGCCCCTGCCAGCCTGGAGTTGCTTCACCCTGACTAAAATTGCTGCTTCCCAGGTATATGTATAGATACTGCATCCAGGAGCAGTGTTTTCTGGCTCAAATGGCTCCAGAGTTGTTGGAGTTTTTTGTGTCATGTTAATTGTATACGTACATGCACCCGGTCTGTATAAATAACAGCACTAATTCTTGATTAAGCAAATACCCCACCAATGGCAAATTTCCAGGCAATATTAAGGGCCTAGTTTTACAGGATGCCAAGGACTTGGACCTATGGTCCCATGTGGCAATTAATAATCCAATTGTTATTAGATGCAAAGCAAACTTGTCACCATTTATAAATTTTATATACTCAGATTGTGAATTCTCAGCAACTACCTGAACAGAGCCCAGGGTAATGTGTGGACAAAGCACTTTGAGACACTGGAACATACGTGTAACATGCTAAATAAGTATGCAGTATCCATCATTGTGACTAAATGCAAAAAATAAAGATGACAGGTTTAAAATTCTATGGTGGCTAATTTAAGGTTTTGTGCCTACCATTTTGAGAACCATTTTTTCACTGTTTTTTTCCCCTAACAGTAGTTGAGGGTTTTATTTTTATTTGTTTATTTTGCCACCTTAAACTATGTAACTACAAGCCTTCAATTCACCTCACTGAAGTTTTTGTGTAAAAGTTTATGGTAAGGATCATTAATAAGCCACCTCTGATAATTTATTTAAAATGTTTAGTGTCATAATTTAATTCTAAAATGTTCTAAATGCCACAATATTTTCCATATTATTTGCTTATGAGGCATCTGTAATTTGTTAAGTATATCACACTGCATACAGCATAATGGGGGACAAAATGTTGAAACCATCTTAAATTCTATAACATAATAACTTTCTTGAACTTTGGCAACCAAAAAAAGTTACAATTTGTATGACTTAGCACCTCTACCAGCTTGAAAAAAAAATAACAGGCTGCATACCTTCCAGTATCTGAAATGATTTTGAAATATAACATTGAAACCCAACCCGCCTCTGACCACAGCATTTGGAAAAAAGCCACCCTGACTCAGTAAAATCTAGTCCTAAATCTTAATTTGTCAAATAGTGTATTATAAACTCAGATTTTAGAATATAACACTTAGCACATGGTCAATCACAAAAGCCTGAACCTTGAAGTCAGACGGAGTCTTATAAAAAAAAGGGGGGGGGGGCATCTTTACACGTGCTCCAGGGTGGGGCACTTTAATTAAAGCACTCACAGTAGCTCATGTATTCAGCATTCTGCCTAGTTAAACTGCCCCTGCCACGATTTTGAAACATCAGGATGCTAAATACATGTGATGCCAAGCCTGCTGGAGTGGGCTAATTAGCACGCTCCAGAAGATTCAATTAATTGAGTCTGCTCCAATGCATGTCAGTTAGCATTCATCGGAGCAGGAGTTGTGCATGTGTATAGGTGCCCAAGGACTACAGATGCAAACCTGACAGCAGAAAATACTAGGAACTGCCAACATGTAGGTTACTTTGTAATTCCTGCCCCTTAATACTTTAACCAGTATAGAATAGGTCAAAATGCAGAGTAATTTATCATCACAAAGAAGATGGTTACAATGTATAGACTGCTAAATCTGGACACTATAAAAAACAATATAAATCTTGGCCAGATGCTCAGTTTGTTTAAATTGATGAAGTTCCACTTCAGTTACTAGACTTAGTCTAGTTTATACCTACTAAGGATCTGACCACCAGTATTTTTTCTATTTTGTTTCCAAATGTCTCAAAAAAATTCTATTGCATTTTACATAAAATATAGATTGAAACTAAATCCTTTTTGAATACTCATGAAATAAACACATTTACATCAGATGTTTTATTGCAAAGTTATAATCCCATAGAATTCTGGTTAGACTCTTAGGCAGGTAACTCCTTGCATTAGTAGCACAGGTTATTTATATATATAATATTCAGCTTAAAGGAAAAGAGAGAAATTAATATATTATTTTCAAAGAAACAACTTGATGGCAATGACCAGCTGACCATATGTTTACTGATGATAGGTACTGGTAAAATGAGCCAAAATTTTACCAGTACCTATCATCAAAAATGAGCTCAGCACGGAGGTGGAAAAGGATCTGGGAGTCATTATTGACTCCAAGATGAACATGAGTCGGCAATGTGGGGAGGCAGCTAGGAAGGCCAACTGCACCTTGTCGTGCATCCACAGATGCATCTCGAGCAGGTCCAAGGAGGTGATCCTCCCCCTCTATGCGGCACTGGTCAGGCCACAGCTGGAGTACTGC
>NW_017729032.1:232740710-232765217 GCF_001723915.1 Gavialis gangeticus
TTTAAGTTGGACATCAGGAGGCGCTACTTCACGGTCAGGGCAGCTAGGGTCTGGAACCAGCTTCCAAGTGAGGTGGTGCAGGCTCCCACCCTGGGGGTTTTTAAGAGGAGGTTGGATGACCACCTTACTGGGGTCGTTTGACCCCAGTGCTCTTCCTGCCATGGCAGGGGGTCAGACTAGATGATCTGCTCAGGTCCCTTCCGACCCTAGAAACTATGAAAATGTAGCCTTCATAGATATTGTTTATTCAGGGTATCTTTAAAATAAAAACAAAGACTGATCTGTAATTCAAATCACATAGAATCTTTGATTTGTCCTCTGTCCCCCCCTTCCATTTTCTCCCCCAGCCCACCACCTAAAAAAAGCTCTGTCTGTAGTGGTCGGTGAGCAAAGTAAGAATCTATGCAGAGACTATCCATCACATTTCTGTCTTAATTGAATGACACCAGAATGAGATCGATAAAATGTAACAAGAGACAGCTTTGCATTTCCACACTCACTTATTCTCCCTTCCTATTACTCCTATCCATTACCATGACCAGAAAGCGTAAGTATGGAGCTTCAACACTGCTACCAAGCCAGCTGTTAGTATATGAATAAACTTGTTAGGAAAACAATAAAACCTATAAGACAAAAGAAGCTAAAATGTCAAATAGCCACTACAAAAAGCATTAAATGTGCTGCTTTTAAAACTATGTTACACAAACAAAGAAAAAAAAAAACTAGAGTAGCATGTTCAGTGGCCACATTTCAGATATAATTTTCCCCTTCTTCCAAAATATGTCTACGCATCTGTGTGTGTGTGGCTGACTGACATGCAGTTGTGGTGACCTCTTGGCTCAAATCGGCTAATCCTACAATACACCCAGACCAGCTGTGATTTTCCTATTTTCAAGGATCCTGAGATCTCCAATGCATTATTGATAACCTCATCTTTGTGCTAAAAGCAAAGGCTGACATAGTTATAATCCCAGACTTTTCCTGAAAAGCTGTAGCTTTGCCTAGTGATCGATTACAAGGAGGAGTAAACCAAAAAGCAAAACCATACATTTTAAAAGAAGGTTATATATTCATGTGCCTTGTCTACTTGGGCCTGGCAGAGGTAGAAGGGGGCTGAGTGAAAATGTGATCTAATTTTAACTCTTCTTTTTCTCGTTGCCAGTTTATGTTGATGTTCTACATTGTGTAGTGGTAAGAAATAACTATTATAGACAAATATTTTTATAGAGTTAACTCTTAAGTCAGTCTTGGAATCTTACTGTGTATTGCAGTTGTACCTGCAGCACCATAACAGAACTGGGGCCTCATTGCACATACTCTATATACACATAGCAAGTCATAGTTCTTGCCCAAAAGAGCTAACAGTCTAAATTGGAACAAACAACTGAGTAAGTTAAGAAGGGAACCAGGGCAAAAGAAAGAAAAAGAACTAAATTATATATGCACAGGTTTGTTATACACAGGTAGAAGGTTCATACAAGATGAAAACAAAAATATATTCAATCTCTCCATGTAGGTTGATATGTAAAGAAATGCTTAAACCAAGGTGACAAGCTGAATGCAGGCTGCAGGGCTTCTCAGGCCACAGATCTGGACTGTGATGCTCCTTGAGGACTAGATCCAAATCTACCTGCAGAGGCAAATTGAGCAACATCAGGGAGCCCTGGGGGTTAATGTAGCCATCACTTGCTTCACCCCAAAATTTTCAACCCCTTCAGCTGTAAGGCCCATGAGCCATTTGTTCAAAACTCCTAACTTAAGCACCTGCATTGCAGGAAATATTCTCTTCATGTTTCTAGGCATATTTTCATATTTCAGCTTGAAACTCAATTAGATATTAAAACAGTTGCTGTACAATTATAAACACTTCTGCCAGCCATTATTAAAATCCAGCAGATAAGACATTTGGCCTCTTAACTTCAATAAATAATTCTTCATGCCTGGTTGACTGCATTTCTTTGTTTTCTCATTACTATATGCTCATGCTTGGTCTTCAAGCAGCCTTTTTTTTTCTTTTTACTTTTGGCATTTCACAACTAAAAGCTGCACAGACAGGAGGACTGGGTTGTGATAAAACCTGTCACATTTTAAATCAGAAAATATTTCCTTTATAATCACTGTTTAAACAAACTAATAAAAGTCTGCTGCTTTTGCTTGTGAATGTAGTTTATGGAGGTCTTGCTTCTCTAGGGCACAATTTTACTCAACAGCCTTAAAATGTATTTAGTTAATTTAACTTTCCAATGTCATATCAAAGTCTATAGCATAATGCACAGCCTATATTCTGTTTCCCCCCAATCATATCTAAGTGAAAAATTAGTACCTTTAATAAGGTCCAGTGCAGTTACATTTTCCCTTTTCATAACATTCTGAGAAAGCATTTTAATGGAAATAAGATTTCCTTGACTCTGATGTTTTAATGTTTAACAGCATGAAGCTGATAAACGTTATTTATTCTGAATGTAAATTACTAAAAGTTTAAGACAGTGAATATTTTCAGTGCTATTTACTTCTGTGTTGTTAATAAAATGAAGATAAGTTTTGTGGCCGTATCATGCACTGGCATAGGTATTAAACCAAACCAAAACTTGTCCAGCAAATTGAATTTTCCCAAAGGAAGCACAACTCTTTAAGGCAGTGAATACTGACTGCATCATGCAGCTCTTCATTTTATCAAAAAATTAATCTCTCCTGTACTTGAATATAGGCAAAAATGAAATATTATACATGATCAGTGTTATCATATACTCACATTAGATGTCAAAGTTGGCATTTGTACTACTCAAAAAGGACCACAGTTATCACCGATATCTTCAGAGTCTGCAATAACTGACTGCAATAGGAGTTAGATAGTCCTCTGATACTTTTTTGTCCTATTGTCTGCTCTATGGAGTTGTAAGGAAATTCTGCAATTTCCGTACAAAAGTTCTCCATTACAGCCACTCTGGGATAGGACCCCCGCAACATTAGATGACAGAAATATAGATTGAAAAACCTGAGAAGCTATATCCTGACTTCTCCCAGGTAAATACTGTGGTTAGGAACAGAAATTACACATAAACTGGTATAAGTGATCAGAAACTGGTTCAAATCTATAACACAACAGAAGTTCAGTGCACGTGAACAGCTTTCAAAATTATCGAAACTGATTTAAGATAAACCTGGATGTATGTAGCATTGGACTTAACTGATTTATTGAACTTCTGTCCCAGATCCCCTCCAAATTCAAATTAACTTACAGTTCCCCAGCATCCCAGGATGCTTTGAACCTCCCCAGCAAACTCCCCCTCAGAGGATGCACAGTCTAGCCTTGGTCCAAGCTGCCTGCTCCAGCCAAGCATGCAAGCATGCTGTATGCCAGGTGTATGTAGGAATATGATGCATCCTTTGAAAGCAGCTTCCTAAGTTGGTATCTGATGAAAAAATAACTGTCAATTTTGGTTCCTACTAGAATTGTGCTAAAGCTGACAGCAAACATCTGAAAAAGATCACACATGCACATATATATTATATAAGTTATAGGCCAGGTGTCTTTGAACCCAATGTGCATAGGATTTGAACAAGCTCAGTCTCAAAGAGAAACCACAAACTCAGAATCATAGAAAATTAGGCTTGGAAGGGACCTCTGGTGGTCATCTTGTCCAACCCCCTGCTCAAAGCAGAACCATCCCCAACTAGATCATTCCAAGCAAAGCTTTGTCTAGCCGGGTCTTCATAACCTCCAAAGATGAAGATACCACAACTTCTCTGGGCAGCCTATTCCAGTGCTTTACTACTCTCCTAGTGAAAAAAGGTTTCTCTTAATATCCAACCTGAGCTTCCCTTGCTGCAACTTGAGACTATCGAAACATCACAGGATTTCAGTATAAAGGTACAGATTCCTACCCCTTTCTCCTTTCCTTCTGGTAAACTTGGTAAAACTTTTGATGACTTAGTCTGTATTTCAAATTTACAATGAAATTCACACAGCTCTATTCCTCTGTGTCTTAATAAACTGGAGCACTGGTTCACCAACAGTTTTATTCTGAAGACTGTCTAAGACTAAGAAAAATGTGATGATGATTTTACACATGATTTTACACTTCGTGTTCCACATGTTCAGATCCTTTTACTTTATTCACTGGGGCCCAAGTTTTTCTTGCAAAAGCAAAAACACTTCCTCTCTGCAAAAAGTACATACCTACTTTTGTCAAATGTTCAGCTGCCTACTACTACTAGGATGAGAAAGCCTCTCAGAAGTTATGTCAGATGTGTCTGAATTCTCCCTAAATATTAGTGGAAATTATGAATGCTACGTAAGGTGCACAGATAATCTTTGTACTTTCATTCCTATTGACTGCATGGGGCTAGAGGTGCAAAACCCAAGGTCTACAGCTTAGATGGTGGTGGTGGCCAGGCAGGCAGCTGCAGAAGTCATTTTTGTGTCTCCTCTTAAATGGGCACCTGGGACTGATGGCCTGGTTACCCACTTCTAGTTATGCTACTGCAAGGTGCCAGGTAATTCTCCAAGTCTCTTTAAACCCAAATCAGGGCCTAAAGAAGGTAGGGGCAAGAGAGCAACTCTCAAGATAGCTTCAAATGTACAGGTCATCATAACCTGAAGTGAGACCCAGAAATAGGAGGCTTCAAAAGTATCCTTAAAGTCCTCTTATACAGCTTCCCTATGCATTCAAAGTTGAAGACCCTGGCCAAATGTCTGAGGGCTGAAACCATTATATAAAGGTTACCATTAATAACTCAACAGTCACGTCTGTGGCATCTGAAGTTCATTGAGTGTACCTAAACCAAGAGGAGTATATACATGCATATTCAATTCTATGGCAACTGTTGTAAAAGATTTATTTGTAATAAGAGTGTATACATATATACAGCACCTCGCTTACACCCACACACACACACGCACACAGATAAAATATAGTTAAAGGACAGGAAGGTAAGGGAAAGCTTAAAAAATTCAACATATGTTAAACTTCAGCTAGGGAAGACAGATGAAAATACATGTTAACATTAAACTTTAAGCTTATTGCTATTATAAATTTCACAAACAAATATTTTATTATAAAAAGTTCAAATTGCTTTCCCAACCTCAGCCATCATTAAAAACCTAAAGAACTGCAGTTTTCATTAACTGTAAAACACAATCATTTACATTTAAGAGATTCAGCATTCTCTGGAAGCTTATGGAGCCCTGGGACCATGCAGTGTTCAAAATTACTGGGGCATTTCCACTCTGTAGGAATGTTCATTTTCCTAACTGAAGCGTTGCTTTAAAAAAGAAAGAAACTTCTTACAAATTTCAAACTATTCTACCTACCAAGACATACACATAACAATAAACCCTTTCAATGCTAACTGACACATCTGTCCCTGCCTATTCTCAACAACTTTACCTTTTTGGAGAACAAATTTTTAAAAGTTGGTATTAATTAGCTTATAAATCATTTTAAAGTTTAACTCCGATCATATTCTACTTGGTACTGCTGAAGGCACTGCTATATCTTAAAATGTTGCATATTTATGAAATATATTTTAGTATAATATTAAGGTAACAAGAAATAAAAATAACACTTCAAAAAATCAAAAACCCAGAATAGTAACATACCAAGGGTATATTAAGAATAAAGATAAATGGGTGCATAAACCAAGATCAGTAAAATACAGTTTCATTATTAGTCCAATCCTGCACGCACTGAAACCAGTGGAAATGGGCACCATTCCTGAAACTGTTTATAAAAGTCCATACAAATATTGCTTGAACTATTTTATGTTTCCATGTATTTGTATTTATCTGGTATTTTGCTTTTTTCTCTTCACTGTTCTACAATTCAGCTTGATATACATAACAGTGCCTTTCACTTAAGATAATCTAACTCATACTTCCCCCTTCATACTAATCCTTTTATTCTGATACACCCTCAATAAATGATTCTTCATAGAAGATTTCCATCACCTAACATATTTTCTTTAATTATAAAGGAAGCAATTTTTTTCAGGTTACTTGTGGAACAGATTGTTACTTGTATTTTCCCTGACCTGGAAAATATTTACATGGCATTAAAAATATCAAGCATTTGGAAAACAAGAATAACTAACTACACTGCATCAAAACCAGTTCTATTGGCAGGTACAACAACTGTAATGTAGAATCCTGTACTATACAGCTGCTGCAAAATACAGTGAACGTCAATCTAAAGTGGCAAAAGACTAGAGTACTTATAAATACACCTGTTGACTAAGGCCCTAATAAATGTTTCAATATAAAAGACTGAAACAAATTCAACGACATTGCATGATATTAAGGTATTCTTTCAAAAACTACTTCATACTTATGGACAGATAACTTTTAAATTATTTAAGGAAGATGAAAGTTATGCTAGACATTGCCATTGGAGTTGTCACATTTCTATAAAGCAATTACCACAAGCAAACAAAACAAATAAAAAAGTGACACACTGCCACTTAGAATATTTATAGAGAAGGAGAACATACAGATGGATCCTGAATTTAATACTGTAAGGCCATTAAGTAGCATCAAATGAAAAAAAAGCAATAATGTTGTTACTAATTACTGACAATTAGCCTAAATACAACAATTAATATTAGGGAATATAATCTCTACAAAATTAAGAGAACAAAACTATTCTAATCAACATCTTTTTTGACTCTCTCCATGAATTGAATTACTCTATGAATTATCAAAAGTTTTTGAAACCATTTAAGTACTTAAAGGAAAATGGAAACACTTCAGGAAAATGGAAAAACATATGGTTATGATTTCCTATCCCAAATACCCTATTTCTTCGTATTGAAAAAAAAGAAGTGTTAAATGGGTCAATAAAAGCATGAGCCTTCAGTGAAGGACCATGATCAGAAAGTTTATTTTCTTATGCTTCAATAACCTTGTGAGTTTTTTTCATTAAATAAAGTCCTACTGGAAAAGCCGGGAGTATTAGTGATATTTCTCATATTATTGTACAGGGATTATCAACTGTATGTCATACTATAATATCATGTCATGTTCCAACTTTTCATTTACTCTTTTCCACCTCTTTTCTCCACCCCTCCGCTCAAAAAGCAAAACCTTTATCTTGTTCTTTCTAACTCTCCTGTCAGCCAGAGTTTTCTTGACACTGATGAAATGCAGCATCACCTACTGTCATTGGTGGAAAGCAATGTCAGTACAGATGTCTCCAGAGGAGCCTTGCCTCATACATTCTCTGTCTGCCACAGCTTTGTGTGTTGCTGGCTTCGTAGCATAAGGTGAACCAAGCGTACAAAATGTTTTAATTGGTACAGCTACTCAGGAACAACCTTCATGAGTGCTGGAAGGTGCAAATGTCTGACATCAGTGACAGTTTACCCAACATTATAACCATAAAGAGTCATATGATCTAATACTAAACTTTTATGAAACTCCATGTAAAGCTGGAAACATATTTGCTAATACATGTAATCCCTAAATTACTGTTTTCCCCACGCTTGCCTGCATTTGGGCATTATTAAAATTCAACTGTTGATTAGAAAAGCTGAGGAAAGAGTTGGTGTTTTGCAAGTGCCTGATGCCTTTTAAAAGCAATTAAATAATATTAATAAATGCATTTAAGAACTAAAATATTTGCAGAGCACCCCCCAAAAAAAGCCAACTGAGGAAGGTTATGGAGCTGTATCATCATCTATATCAATTTATAAACTTTGGGTGCTTGAAGCACAAATAAACATTCTGAAGGGTTTTAGCCACAAGGAGATAAGATCTCTCTCTGGGGAGACTGCTAGAAACTGCTCCATTGCCTTTGTGCAGACTACTGGAATGTGCTTGCTTTTCATTTATTTCTTTGTGTCTGGCACTCTGGCCTCACAGGCAGTGTCTTAAGCCATGCAGGGTCAGGGCAAACAGAGAACTGCATTCATGGACAGATCAAGTTTATGTGAGAATCTGCTCCTCCTGTGCCCTCAATTTCCATTTGAATTGTTAATAAAATCTCAGCCTGAAAGCACATGATCCCATCAGTGGGGAAGTCATGCAGAGAATCCTCCAGCTCAGAAAAACAAAATTTTCTTTATCTTTTTCATCCTCCTCCTGCATTCGTGGGAATTATGCCATGTAACCCCTCCTAAACCAGCCCCCTACCCCCACAACAACACCTGATTGCCAGTGAGCAGCTTACATTAAAACAAAAAGAGAAAAGACACAAAAGAAACAATTGTATAGCCACAGCAAAAAAGACAACCACAATCATTTCACCTTCCTACCAGTTTACAGGTCGGACACCTTTGGGTGAAAAAAACACAGGCATTTAATTTTTTAAGTTAATTTCAAACAGCTAATAACACTGGGTGGAAGACTTTCCCACAGCTTTGTAACACTGCATGAACTACAGGGCCACAGAGATAATAAAAGGTCATAAATAAAGCAAAGAACAGAGGCATACCCCAATTAATTTGGACTCCCTATGCAAAAAATGTACAGGAATAAGAGCCGATATTGCTGCAGGCATCAGGCATGCACCTCCTAACCTTGCCATGGTCTAACGGGGCCTCTTGTTTCTTCTGCCTTTGCTCCTTGCAAACTGTTTTAATATTGAACGCTTTTCAGAGGGATGGGCTGATGAACGAAAACATGAATTTCCTGCTTGCCCTTTAAGGTGGGTTAAAGGGGTGCTACCGATCAATTACTGAACAAAATGAGAATGAGACTAAAGATTTCACAGAGTAAATGTCTTACACTTTACATCTTGTTTTTTTAATTGAAGTAGTCCCCTTTTCCCCCTAAGCAATACTATCTGCTTAGAAAGAAAGTATAAAATGTTTTTCAAGTAACTCAGGGATAAAATATAACCATCCAGTTGGTCTTTGGCTTTGAGTACAACAATGACTGTGCTAAATATGTAACAGGCTTATATGCCGGGGTTCAGTTACTCCAACAACCTTCCCTCTGCCACAACCCCATTTTGATGGCAAGGTGCTTCTGCCTCTAGTCATCATTATCATGATTTTAAAAATGTTGTGAATGCTCTGACTTTGGGACTGATTTTGCCACTGTTTATATTCACTGAGGATTTTTTCTTTATTGAATTTTTCCCTTGGCTTAAGAAAGAGTAGGGATGTAGCTTTTAGATTATAAAATCCTTGAGGCAAAGACTGCACTGGCATGGTTCTAAGCTGAATAACAGCACCTTGTAAAAATAATTATCTTTTATTTTAATGTTTGTCTCCCTCTAAAAATTAGCACAAATATTTTAGGTGGTGTGAAATATATTATGTGATACATTCACAGCAAATCAATAGGGAATATAGTGTAGCAGTTGCTTAGCTATGACCACTTTCAGTAAACTGCAGAACAGCTTCCACTATGAGGCTGATTTTTCACACCTTAACTAGAGCAGGCTGAATTAGTCCCTCTCTGAGTAAGGTAGCCCATAAATTTAGCTTGAAAATAGGTTGTGGAATTTTTTTTATTATTAATTAGTTCATTAGTCACAATTCTTTGAACAGTGTGTGCAAACATATTTGACCCTCTGGCATGCTTTTAAGCTTTTTGATATGAATAATCATTATTTGTTATTCACGCCATATGACTGGCCACTTAATTCACAATATATTGTTCCTTTTTCCTAAACTGGATGACCTAAGCTGTATAGACAGACAGCTGTTTTACTGGTTACCAATTCTGTGCAGACATTTAGAACCATCTGAGGAAACTACCACAAGATTGATGTCATAAACCTGCTAAAATGGCACTTCCAATGCAAATGATCATGTGATCACTGGTTAGAGTTCACTTTTGCACATCTTTTACTGGTTTCAGAAAGGTCTAAGTATTTAAAACCTCCACGAAGAACATCAGAAGTAAAAAGTTTCATTAAATCAACAGGTACACATTGAAAGCACACACTGCTCATTTTATAGAACTTCAAGCTGTGCACTATCATCTAAGAGTAAGGCAAGATGCTAACAAGGTTTCCTACCAAAGTCCACTGCTTCCTTCGAACCTTCTTTAATGAGGCCTTGAAGTTTAGAGCAGGCTGTCTTGTGTCAGAACACCCTCTATTCCCATAGTTCTCAACCAGAGTGTTACAAGACCCTTCCAGGAGTGCCATGGTATGGGCCTCGCCATTGCAACCGGGTGAAACTCGCTCATGTGCCTTGTGCATAGTCAGTTTAGGCATGAAGGCATGCTCCAATCTCCATTAGGGTTATTTGACCTGAAGCAGACAGAAGGAGGAGCAGGCAGGAGCACCTGGTCCTGCCACAGCCCTTTCCCATCCAATCCTGCATGGTATCTCCCAGAAACAAATATGCAGGGCTGGTAGAACTGTCCTCTGCTTTTGGAAGGAGCATGGGGGCCCAACTGGGAAGGGCTGCAGTAAAAACTGGTGCCTCTGCCTGCTTTAGGCTTGTCAAATAACTCTAATGCAGCCAGGAGGACACACCCTGCACCTCAGTCCTTCTCAGTCCAGCTGAGCAGAAGGTACACAGCACCTCAGTTGGGAACCACTGAAGTATGTTAAGGGAGTGCAACAATGGTTCTGAGATGGGTTGCTGTCAAATTCAAACAAGTTATGGATGGGTGCCGTGAATCTAAAAAAAGGTTTAAAACTGATACTTTACTCATTCAAATACCTCCTTAAACCTCATTTATTCTGTGTATCTTATCAATGATAGCTCATATTACAAGGAGATGCTGAAGGGAACAACTGAAAACAAAAATAAGGGACAGGGTTATGATCTTCTCACAGAGTTGGAGCAGAACAACAAGACAGCATGTGTTGATTCTTTGGGGTGGTTTCTTATAAGTACCTTTGGTGTGTCATGCACAGGTCTAATTTATCTAGCTATTTTAGCATATCTATAAATTCAGCTTACTTCTTGTTCCCTTTTTGGAAGATACCCCATCTCTCATATGACAAAGCCTTCTTTTTCAGTGTGCTTTCAGTATATACAAGATATAAGCTAAAACTCTTACTGTAGTAGCCTTTTTTATATATTTCATTGCTAAGTAAAATGCAGACCTCTGGAAGTGGGAAGATACTGTTAAGATCTACCACATAAACCAGGGGTACTCAATCCCTGCCACTACTTCCCTGCCACCAAATTTCCAAGCCCCACAGGGTTAGCTCAGCCCTGTGCAAAGAAGGATTAGGGCACATTCCTATGTGGCTGGATCCAGCTGGGGCCTCAAGCAGCCACAGGGGGCCTGGCTGGGGCCAATGTAACTGCACGGGTTTGGGCTTCAGACACTTCCCATGTGGCTACATTAGGCCTTGGGCAGTTCTGGATGGGCTATTTCCACATGGTTGCATCCACCCCAGCTTGGCCAGATCAGGGTCATGGATCATGGATCAGGGTCAGGGTCAGGGTCATGGATAGGATGCAGCCCACAAACAGACCTGGGACCTTTCATCCAGCCCATAAGCTCAAAAGGTCAGGCAACAATGAAATCATTATGTTCATGGTCCTTCACAAGGCAGACAAATCAGATAGCAGGCTTGAAGTTTTGGAGTTCAAAAATGCAAACTTCAGCAAGCTCAGGTCACTAGTAGGGAATGTGCTGAGGGGACAGAGACCAAAGGCGAAAGGAGTGCATGGAGAGTGGTTGTTCCTACAGGTCACGATCCTTGAAGCAAAAACAAAGTCCATTCCCATGTGGAGGAAATGTAACAAAAGGGCTGGGAAGCACTCTTGGCTAAACATGGAAACCATGGTCTTCTTAAGAAAGAGGCATGCATTCAATGGAAGCTAGGGACAGCCTCCAAGGAGGACTAGATAACTATCACTCGCACTTGTAGGGATCAGATTAGAAATGCTAAGGCAGTGAGTGAACTAAAATTAGCAATGGAAATCAAGGACAAGTCCTTCTTTAGGTATGTAGGGAACAGAAGGAAAATAAATGGGAGTGTGGGGCCATTGCTCAACAACTCAGGACAGCTATACAACAGCACTCAGGAGAAAACTGAACTCCTAATTGACTATTTTGCTTTGATTTTCCACAAGGCCAAGGGGTAAATTCACCAGCTAGGGTATAGAATGAGCAGGGTTCAAATGACCACCTTCCTACTATTGCCGTAGAAGTGGTATGTGATCAGTTAAAGACACTGGATGTATATAAGTCAGCAGGTCTGAATGAACTTCATTCAAGAGTGCTGAAAGAGCTGGCTGAAGTCATCATTGGACTCCTGGCAAAGCTTTTCCAAAACTTGTGGCACTCTGTGGAGGTCCCCAAGGACTGGAAAAGAGCCAATGTTATGCCCATCTACAAGAAGGGAGAAGGGAGGACCTGGGTACTATAGGCCAATTAGCCTAACTTCTATCCTATGGAAAATCCAGGGAAAATTCATTAAGGAATCTATGTGTGATAAGCTTGCAGAAGGTAGGATTCTGAATGACAGCCAGCATGGCTTCATCATGGGCAGGTCTTGTCTTACCAACCTCATCTTCTTTTGACTTGCCACCCTGGATAAGAGAAAGGAGGTTGACATTATATACCTCGACTTCCAAAAAGTTTTCCATCAAGTATCCCACAATGTTCTTGCAAGAATATTGGAAGACTGTAGGCTTAATTGCAAGACAGTCAGGTAAAGAGGAAACTGGCTGTTGGGCAGGAGGCAGAGTTCTAATGAATGGATCTGTATCATCTTGGTGGGAAGTGACTAGTGGTGTCCTGCTGGGGTTGGTGCTTAGTCCAGTGTTATTCAACATCTTCATCAATAATTTGGATGTGGGGGTGAAGAGCTCACTAGTCCAGTTTGTGGATGACACCAAATTATGGGGAAGCATGGTCACACTTGAAGATAGGCTGCAGATACAGGCAGACCTACACAGGCTTGCAAGTTGGGTGGACCAGAACTAGATGAAGTTCAACATCGAGAAATGCAAAGTGCTCCACCTGGGGACAAAAAATCCTCTGCACACCTACAGGCTTGGCAAGCCAACCTGACCTGCACTATGAATGAAGGAGACCTGGGGGTAATAATTGACCACAGTATGAACATGAGGCGGCAGTGCAACACTGTAGCCAGCAGGGCCAACAATACCCTGGGGTACATCAATCAATGCACCTCCAGCAAAACCAAAGAAGTGATTCTTTCACTCTACTCAGCATTGGTGGGACTGCAGCTGGAGTACTGCATCCAGTTCTGGGTGCTGCTCTTTAACAAAGACATGGTAGAGCTTGAGAGTGTCCAGAGAAGGGCCACCCATAGGTTCAGACACTTGTGTGGCAAGCCATACAAGGAAAGGCTGAGGGATCTGGGACTCTTCAGTCTGAAAAAGAAGGCTGAGAGGGGACTTGGTAGCAGCTTACTACTACATCAGGGGCATACATCAAGGGCTTGGTTAATAACTGTTCACCAGGGCACCCTTGGGGAAAACTAGGAGCAATGGTCACAAACTCCTGGAAGACCATTTCAGGCTCAACATTAGGAAAAAGTACTTCACAACTAGGGTGTCCAGACTGTGGAATAAGCTTACTCCAGATGTGGTACAATCACCTCCCCTGGAAATGTCCAAGAGGAGATTGGACCTTGATGGGATCACCTGACCCCAGTTGTCTTTCCTGATTGGTGCAGAGGTCCCTTCCAGCTTTACAATCTATGAATCTATGAAAAAAACAAAACAATGCAGTGCTGAAGGAGTCATTCACCCTTTTAAACTGTTTTTTTTTCCCTTTTAAATCTTATAGAAAATGAACAGGTTTCAGATAGGTAGTCCTTATAGAATTTTAATTCCCATTGCCCTTAATGGGAGTTTAGCCAAAAAGACTTCTCTTTTTGGTTTTTGTTTTTTTTTTTTCCACCTCCCTCCATTTTGGAAAGGCAGAATAAATTAGGGAAAAAGTCAATACATAATAAGAGTGAAGAAAACTATTAAGAGTAGAAGTTTCACAAATGCCTACAACCTTACCTTTACTAGAAAAAAAGGATGAGTTCTTAACTAGAGCTAGCTAACTTGAATTAACTAAGTCAAAGTAAAACCTTAGTGAAGGCAAGATAGGTTGATGGTCTCACACAAGTTAGCAGGTCCAGGTAAACTCTGTGTTCTTCCACATCAGACTAACCTTACATGAAAACTACACATTACCTTATAGAATCTGACATCCCCACCCTTTATCACAGTCTCAACAAAGAGCATGAGGCAAATTTCTGTTCAGTAAGACACCTGGTATTGTTATAGTTATTATATGATTATTATTTGTATTTTGATAATGCCTAGGAAAAAAAGAGTTTAAGTCAGAGCCCTATTGGGCTAGGCATTGTACAAACCATGAAACAGTCCCAACTACAAAGCATTTACAATTTAAGAGGAAAAGCCAAAAAGCTCAACTGATTCCAGCAGAGCCAGGTTTGACTAAGAGTAATTAAGGGGCATATTGAATAAAGGAACTCCAAGCTGAATTTGTTACCCTTCAGATTGCAGTCTCTCCAGCACAAGACAGTGCTATACAGAGATCTCTGACTGAATTGTGCACAAGCTAGCTCCAGAGGTGGAAGCAGCAAAATATGGTATGGAAGTAGCATAGAAGCAGAACTGGAAAACTGAAAAACCTCAGTCCGGACAAGCGAGGATACGCACTTCCAGTTGCAGGACACATTGTCCTGGTGTGGGCAAACTGCCCGTGCCCACCTTCTTCTGTTTCCTAGCCAGGCTCCATGTGCTTTAGGGGGGTGGGGGCTGGCTGGGGTACAGGGTGCCTCAATGTGGTGCTAGCTAGCAGGCAGCCCACATGCTGAGGCATACTGCACCCCAGCCAGTCAGGGAGTGACACATGGAGGCGGGGGAAGAGGCAGTCCTGGGCCTCAGCGCAGGGGCTCTCCAGGATGTGGAAATGGGGCCACAAACTGCACTTGCCTGCATGTGTGGACATGGCCAGGGATTTCTGCATGGAACTACCTGGAGCCATACAGACATACTGCAAGTGATCTAACTAAGGTTATCCTACAGAAAGCCTTATAGTCTTCTGACTCCCAGTCCAGTGCCTTAAACACAAGAGTACCTTTCCTCTATATTAGCCAGTCTCCTAACTTACTAACATTTTCCATGAATAAAAGCACATTTTCTAGACCTTATTTATATGCTCCAAACCATGACCTCCACCCCTAAAACAAAATACACAGCAGGAGTTTACTTAAGGTGAATATCAAGAAAATTCCAGGATTTTTGTCAGTGATATCTTATACCAGCTACATGGTTGGGATAGACTTAGGTGTGCTTTTGGGTACCAGATTCACTTCCTGAGACTTTAGCAAAAGGTATCTAGTACTGGAAATCTCATCTAATCTCTTCCATAGTTCTCACACAACCACAGCTACAACATCACTCCCACATTACCAATAAAATTCAACATTCTGAAGATATGGGTCATATCATGTGACTTTGCAGTGGCCTCTGAGCTTTGTGTCAGCCACGTCTCTGCATTTCTTAACATCCATTTTAATACTTCAACCTTCATGTAGTAGAAATCCTTCATGAATGTCTAATGAATGCTCTGCATCTACAATAAGAAAAAGGATAAATATACAACTTATTTCAAGTGAGTCTTTTTTTTAATTAAATACTCAAACTTTCTATAGATATACCAGACCACTATGAAAAAAATCTATAAGATATTACACATTTACCTGTTTTAAATAATATAACACTATCATTTCTAAAATGTAATGTTAATTATTACCTTATTGTATGAGAAACTGGTTAGAATGCAGCAGTACATCCGTCGTTCCTTAAGGTACTGTACCATAATAGCATAAATACTTCCCCCCACAGAATGTAAAGCATTAAAGATTTATACATAGTAATAGCAATAGTAAATTTACTTTGCTGTTAACTTGCTTCTTTATTATTGGGCTATCAAATAGGATTTATTTTTTGAAAATACAAATCAAACAGTAAAACTATTAGAAAAAATGTTATTTTTGTAGCTCACATTTTGTTTCCATATCAAAAGTACATAAAGGAAAGGTACTTGTGTATTTTCATAAGCTTCAGAAGACTATCAAAGACGTTACAAAGTTAACTCACAATCGCACACACACTTGATCCTTTGCCTGTGCTTTACATTCCAGCATTCACTAGCACAAATTAAGTGGTGGTTTGGTAATGCTAACAACTGAATCTCCAGACCTGGCTTCAGATACATATTGTTAACCAAGTTCAAATTTGGATAGGAAATTAAATGAAAATTATGGTATTTTTTAAGAAGTGGTTGCTGTATTACTCTGAAGTCAGGCAAGATAGAACAGGGAGTCGCCTTAGAAACTAAGGGCACCTATAGACATGATCGGGGTGAAGGGGGAGGGCGCTTTAACTAGAGCAGCTCTGAGAGCTACTTTAATTAAAGCACTTGTAGTGTCATGTGTATTCAGCTCTCAGAGCTGCTCTTTCTCTTCTTGCCAGTAAGTTTTTTTTCATTTGTTCATTTTTTACAGGGTGCCGACCAAAATCACAGAGCCCAAAACTGTAGCTTAAATACCTTTAAGCACCGCTATAATTAAAGTGCCCATAATGTTACATGTATTCAGCATCCTGCACTTCAAAATGGTGTTGGAGGTGCTTTAACTAAAGCTTGTTCAATGGGCTTTAGTTAAAGTACCCCCACCACCATTTTGAAATGCAGAGATGCTGAATACTCATGACAGAGGCTAATTAGCATGCTCCAACAGACTTGCAGTAGACTCAATTAATCAAGTCTGTTCTGATGCATGCTAATTAGCACATGTTGGAGCAGAGGTCCATCATGTATATAGGTGCCCCTCAGTGGTTCAGAAAGGTGTGTGCTCTTGTAGGGAGCAACCTACTTCATCACATGCTTCAATGAAGGACTTTTATAGCTAGGGATCTACTGAACTCAAGGATGTGCCCAGCCAATTTCACAAGCAGATCCTGGGGCCAAATGCCATTTTCTCAGGCTGAGTGCAGCTGCCTGCCCCTGTCCCCCCACCATACCTCTAATTGGCTGAAGGGCCCAGCAGTCCCACCGTTCCCTACAGATTGCCACATGGCTTGAAACAGCATCTTAATTACTCGGATTAAGCCTGGGGAAGCCATTAATACATATGCTATAAGACATGGATTAATGGCTTCCCCAGGCTTAATCAGGGTAATTGCAGGTAATTCCCCAGGCTTAATCAGCTGGAGTTTTGGGTTCTCTGATTTTGGCATACACCCTGCCAAAAAAGCCCCAAAACTTACTGGCAAGAAGTGAAAAGGGCAAGAAGCCCTGTAGTCTTGGAGAATGGTGTAAAGGTGGGGGAGACAGGGGGAAGGGGGAGGGTGGAAGGGAGGAGGGTGGAGCAGGGTGGGGTGGGACTGCTTGCAGCAGGAAGCATGGAGGCTGCAGACAATGACTGTCTGAAGCCTCTGCACCTCTTGTTGCAAGCAACCTCACCCTGCCCTGCTTCCCTTGAGCACTCTCCCTCTCCTGCCCCTTCCCAATGCTCCAAGACTCCCCTCCCCTTTCTCTGCTTGCCAGTAAGTTTTGTTTTTTCTTTCTGGGTTTTTTTTTTTTTTCTTGGGTTTTTTTTTTTTTTCTTGGGTTTTTTTTTTTTTTCTTGGGTTTTTTTTTTTTCAGTGAGCCCACCAAAGTCATGGAGATTACCATTTTTCAGAGCCTATCATTTTTTGTGGAACCTGACCAAATTTGCCTTTTCTGCAAAAATTGCACAATCATGAATTTGGCAGCTCCCTATTTATAGCATCTGACTAAGTAAGCTGTTGCCTATAGAAGTTCATGCCTCTCTAAAGCACTTAGTCTCTCAGTTGCCAACCATATCCTTTCTTCAGCATTACTTAACCTATACTTTCATCTTCCCCCTGGATAAAACACACCTTAGAATATAGGGGACTGGTGGGGGCACACAGGAGTGGGGAGAGCATGTGCCCCCCCACCAACAGGGCCTTCCCCACTGCTGCCACTGCCCATGACTTCTACAGGTGCTTGCCAGCCCTGTACCCACCACCAGTGGCATCTGCGGGTGCCCCCCCCCCAGACTCAAGAGGCACCAGTCACGATTGCCTTAGAACATTACCATATGCTATAAAAATATTAGTATACCTGATGATTACTTTTTCATTAACCCATACAAAAATCTCTTGCTAGCTGAAATGTGAGCTTGCCCTTCTTTGGGGTGACAGGCACCAATCTTTCTCAAACAGTTTTCTAAAAGGTTAATTTTGAAAACTATCCCCAACATGAATCTATTTTAAAATAAATTTCCCAAGATGTATTTCATGGATATTAAAGTTAGATTTTAACTTTTGGTACTCAACATGGTTTGGTTAAATTTCTATGTTTCCATCACAAAAGGAGAATAGTCAATTTTTATGGCAGGTTCCCACACCCTAGCACTGGGATGCAAAGGCATTTACTTACTTTTACTGTATATAACTCTTCAGTGCTTGTGACTACCTTTGCAGCTTAGTGCTAGGTTGTAGGAACCTGCCATAGCAAACACTGAAGAGGAACATTCAATATTAATAAATACTGAATAATATATAAATAAAACAGTTTAAAATCCACACTTTCTCTTTTTCATTATTAAAACTTTTACAAAGCCCAAAAAGTAGTTGGGGGCCAACTCATCAGCTGTTACCAAAAGAGAGAAAGAGGCCAGATGATGTCTTCTGTTCCATTAATTCTCCCATTTCCAAGTCATGCTAGAAATAAACATCACCAAATGAAGAAGATCATCTATGCCAGGAGGTGTCCAGCTGATCCACTTCATAGGGCAAAACACACGTTGCCTGTTGTCTGGTCTGTTGATCTTGCATGTGATAGGCCTCCAACAATCTGGGCTTCCCAGCCACTTGCCTCTGGAACCTGGGAAAGTTGGGACATGCTGGTAGGGATCCGATGATTAGTGATCTTAGCTCCAGGACTACAGCACAGTGATTTTGATACTCTGGTGCTGTCCCAGGTCTGGGGCTGCCAATCTGGACAAATGGATCAACTGATTGTCAGCCCCAGCCCTGGCACCACAGAGTGTTCTGGCTTTTGCCCTTGTCCAAATACACTCCCCCAGGATCTCCATGGGGCATCTCTGGAAATAGGTAAAGTTGGGGGAAAGTTATCCCCCCTGGCAATCTGCAAGGGGAGTCTATGGAAATGGGGAATGCTGACTTTCTCTGCTTCCAAAGATGCTCCCTGGAGATTGCCAGTGGCCTATCTCTGGAATTTGGGAAAGCCAGGCAGGTGCTCCCATGGCTTGAGGGTTCCACCCTCCACAGAAATTCCTGGCATGCTCAGAACCACACACCTCAAGCCCTGGTAGTGTTTGCCCAGGACAGCAGAAGAATGAGGTGAGCTCCAGCTGCCCACACTCTTCTGTCATAAAGTAAGTAGATGTCCACTGCAATAAAGTGGCACCATTTATTACTATCTTATGTCATGGCCATGTTGTGGCACAACAAAATGTATGGATGTGTATTTGGTGTCATTTTGTGGCAACATAAAAAAAAATTATGGAGCCATAAAGGTGAAAAAAAGTTACCACCTGTTTCCATTTTCAGATACCTGCAACAGGTGTCAGCTCCAGTCATAGTCTCTGAATTCTCCTGAGCTCAGGCACTGCTCCTCCCAGATATTGCAAACCATCCCAACAGATGGAAGAAGGGGTTACAAAGAAGGAGACTGCAGCCCTACTACATCTTGCTTTCTATGTCTGCTAGAAGGGCTGTCCAGCTTTGGAGAGCACCAGCAAGCATGATCTTTAGGAGGTATTAATCTTCAACATATCTGGAAATTAGGTCAGGTGCCTAACTTAGGGCACACATATTTGATGAATTTGGTCTACATCTGACCTACTTACGAAAGCATACTACTCCCACCCTTGAAAGTATAGAAGGCAATTTTGTCTAATAGAGCTTCCCTCACTTATACCTTCAGGGTAAATACAGCTAATGACACTGAAGTCTTTAATTTTCTCTTTACTTTTCTATCACCTGATTTTACCTGCTGCCTCTGTCTGAAGCAGTTGCTGTTTGTACCTTCAGCACCTGAATAGCTATATGTAAGTCCATCTTTTCAACAAACTGAAAGCACGATTGTAGTAGGTGCTACTATACCTATATTGAGCTAGCAACTCTCCAGATTTCCTGAGCTTTTAATCTACTTACTGGCAAATTTAAAAGTATTACAATACAAAGGTAGGGGAATATGGTAAAGTTAGTTAAGGAGAGGAATTCCATACCGGTGGCCCTATTATCTTAGAGCTTCAAATATATAGCAGAAATGGTCCACCTAAATGACTACATCCAACATGGAAAGAAGTTAAACAAGGACATATATCTGAGAGGGTAAAGCAAATAAATGAGAATAAAAATACATAACATTGTTAAATTAAATCAGAAAATCATGTATTTAATTCTAAAGGGAACAGTGTATGTCAGAATATTGAGTTATATGTTGCTTTATTGAAGAGTAGGTCAAGATCTTATCAGCTCTACTATACAGAATGTCAATAAAAGACTACACAATGATAAAATGTTTAATTAAAAAATGAACATTGTGCAACACATTAAGTCTGTATTATTCTGAAAGATTAGTCAAATATGTTATGTTCTCTGAGTTACAAATTGCACTGAATCATTCTTCTCTCTCAATCAAGCATTTTTATCATTGTGAAATCTTGAATGAAAATGCAGGTATTTATATCAGCTCTTTTGCAAATTAACTTAAGATGATCTACCTCAGGGGAACTTCAGTTATTTTGAAAATCTGGGACAATTCTGATGGGATGAACAGTAGGGCCTTGTTTTTAGCTTGCTTTCAGCTGAATAAGTGGCACACTTTGGTGAGCTAATGAATAAAGTAAAGGGTTAATATTGAGATTTAATGCATTGATCCAAAAGAAAAGAAACCCACAATAAAATATTTTATTATTCTTTATATAGTCATGCTTGCTTGCAAATTATCTGCCCTAAGGACCTCAAACATCTAAGTAACAAACTGAGGAGCAGAAATGGGATGCAATGCATAAAAAATGTGCTTTAGGTTCACAACTGGTTTTCTCTAAGGTGAAAGGAATTTTAATTAATGTTTTTATACCATGAACAAATTGAAAGGGGAGGTTGAGGACAGGAGAAGTCAGCAGCAGTAGCAAGTGCTAAAGAGAGCTTAAGTAGGAGAGAATTGTTACTTGTATTAAAGCAGAAAGTATAATACCAGAAAGAGAACATAGGCTTTGGTGCTAGTTACAGAAGCAACAACTTGACACTACCACAGCCCTCTGTGCAGGAGGACAGGTAACAGTCCAAAAGCAAAGATCAACTATATATGCATCCTAAATGATGCTTCAACCTGAGCATCTCCCACAGATGCTATTCAGGATTCCCCTTTCCTCAAACAGAAGCTATTCAGTGTAGCAGAGGTGCAAACTGAAATGAAAGCTATCTTCCAGCAGGTTTGTCTTAATTAGTTCTTAATAGAAAACCAAAATTTCATAAAACAAAACCAGAAATGGGTCTTCCAACCAGGTGAGTTCAACCAGATGCTGAAATCACATAAACAAAAGAATGGCAGTTCAGAGCAAGTGCAGACTTCATAGTTTGACTTTGTTTCTAGAAACAAAATCAAAATTTATGACTAAAAATCATCCTGTAGACAGGAACTATACAGGAGAGTACAGTTGTGGCATCAGTGCTTTTAACTGCTGAGTTCTTTAGGCTGAGCCAGAACCTCAGCTTATGGGAAAGAAATGATGTACTAAAAAAGAATATTGATGCCCTTTTATGGGATGTTTTATAGGACCTAAATGTTATTTTGGCAAGAACTATCATGGTGAGAGAGTTCAACAGCCATTATTTAAAACTGGGATAATTACTGAGAATATATAAGCACATCCAAACCCAGAATATAATGTTTTTGGAATCAAAGACAAATGAAGAAAAAGTACTATCAGGCTACAGACAAAAAGTTCAGGATCTCAGAAACTGAAGATACTTATTAAATTATCTAATATTTTCTCTGGGAGTTCAAGATTGTTCCGTTCAGTACACTTCTAGTCCTCAGCTACCAGACTACTTTTAAACTTATCACTGTGCAATGGGATTACCATCATTTCCTGTGGGAAATGATTCCACTGGCTTTTCTCTCTTTCCATGAGGAAGCATTACCTGATATCCAGTCTATGATTTCCTCTAACAGTAATGGCACATTTAATGTTAAAAACACATTTTGGTATGCATATTTTTCTTTCTGAGCAGACATCCCCAGAGACTGTTATATACAAACTTTAGTAATAGAAAATGACTACCCAGAAAGCAGACTATAGTGGCAATATTTGCATCACAACCTTAGAGGAGATGTGGTAAGCTAAAGAAACAATTCCATTAACGGAAGACAACAGAAACTGCTAACATGAAATTCCTGGCCTCATTGAAGCTGATGTTAAAATTCCCTGTGATTTCAGTGAGACAAGAATCTCACTCCTATAGTTTATTCAGATTATATTACTAAACAGACAAATTTGAAAACAAACATCATGAAAATCAGTATCTACAATTCCTTATGTTCTCTCCCACCCTGAAAGCCAAGACCTCTCCTTGAACTTCAACAGAGGCAGCTAAATAAAATCCATATGTCAGAAACCAACAGTAATTTTTTAATTGCAATTTCATACAATGAAGCATTTTTACATGGTTCCATAAATGCAAGAAAGTATTTAGAAATTTCTTTACACGGAGGAATAGATGGCAGAAACAGATCAGGTGTCAATGAAAGTGTTAGTTACATGAAAGTAGGTGGGTGTAACTACCATGTTTTCTCAAATGCAAGATGAATTTTCTTCCCAAATCAGTATAGGAGGGAAACACTGCTTGTCTTACATTTTCATACAAAGAAATCTCATTAAACATATTGTCTAGTATTAAATTGCTGCCAAAAGCAGCATGCACTCAGTAATGGAAACCAACTATGAAGCTAATTAAATGTAGCCAGCACAGAGCAATACTATGAAAAAAATGTCCCACAATGGGCAAACCTCATGGATAGGTTAATGCACTCCACCTGAATAAAATATATGGTAGTGCCCATTGTGCAGAGTCCCCCTTATGACTGACTTTCTTTCAAATCATGGTAAGCCACACTGAATACATTTTGATTTCTTCACTCCCACAGCTGAGCTGAGTCTTTATTTATCATTTCCAGTAATTCCTGTTTCTTCACTAGTCTTAAATACCTAGAAAACATCATCAAACAGGGCCTAAAATAGTTCACCCAGAATCCATCTGTCACTCTCTCTCTCAGCATATCTTATATGGTTAGAGTAGCCCCACCCTCATGAACACCATGTGCTGGCAGAGGCAGTGGCAGCGCTGTTGGTGGTGGGAGTGTGGCGGCAGCAAGCAGGGAGCAACCGCAAGTGGCCACAGTGCTGTCAGCAGTGGGGGGGAGGTGGCAAGCACTGACCACTGGTTGGCTACCACCTGCAGATGCTGCCAGAAGTGGCAGGGGCCAGTGGCAATCGCAGACCACCCACAGATGCTGCTGGCAGTGTTGGTGGTGATGTGGGGGATGGCAATCAGTGACCACCTGCAGGCACCACTGGCAGTGTCAGCAGCACCTTTTTGCAGGGGCTCTACTGGTATGATAAGGGGGTGCACATGCACCTGCATGCAGCCCATACACATTGGCAATGCCCACCCTCCATGGGATGGAACCAGAACAGTCCTTAGAGGAGGAATGTGCCTCATCTGCATATACATTTTTGGAAGATCCCAGAACTCGTGACAAGAACACCTGACTCCAATCATGAGTGACAGGCTAATTAATATATGGCTCCTTTCTAAGGTATAGCTGAAGTATACACATATATATTGAACAGTGCTGAGCTGTGGGCTTGAAACACTTTACTCCGCTGGGGCCCAGCCCAATGAACTGTATGGTAAATCGTGAGTCTTTCAGCTTTGGACCAATAGCATGCATAGTTTATACTATATAAATGGACATGTCTACATGTGCCTATTAATGCTAATTGCTGCGAGGCACACATCTTCATGGGAGCCCAGGATTGCAGCACATTGAGCCATGGCAGACTAGCCCCAGCTGGTAGGGGGCCCTGGGTGTCAGCCTGCCAGCCCAGAGCTGCTCCCCCTGGCTCAACATGCTGAGGAGGGGCTGGCTGGGGTATGAGGGTGCTTTAGCACAGGGATAGCTGGCAGGCAGCCCCTGCACTAAAACACCTTCATGCCCTACCAGCCCCATATCTACACATGTGCTGCTGCAGAGTTTTTTTTTACTCTGAAGCAGGATGGTATTTGTATTTACTAGTACTGGTGTGGAGTATATTAGTTTACACCAACCTAAAAGGGGTGCAATGTGTAGACACTGAGACATTTACTGTGCAGCTAATTAGTCAACTGCACAGTAAACATCTGAAGTAGACATGCCTAGTATATATAGAAGTATGGCTTAAAAGTGTGTTTATGGAGTACCCATGCTAAAATTTGCAGCAGTTTCAAAAAAAGTGAACAGCATCTATTCTATGGGTACCTATACTAATTTATTTATGTTCCATT
>NW_017729032.1:232770217-232791404 GCF_001723915.1 Gavialis gangeticus
GAGACATTTACTGTGCAGCTAATTAGTCAACTGCACAGTAAACATCTGAAGTAGACATGCCTAGTATATATAGAAGTATGGCTTAAAAGTGTGTTTATGGAGTACCCATACTAAAATTTGCAGCAGTTTCAAAAAAAGTGAACAGCATCTATTCTATGGGTACCTATACTAATTTATTTATGTTCCATTTATAACAAGTATGTTTATTTTAAAATTAGTGGTTTCAAATTTGCCCATCACTTTCACATGCTCAGGGAGAGCAGAATCTGGCCGTTAGGGTGGGGGAAGAAGTTGGGAGGGGCAGAGGGCAAGAGGGCTACTTGACCGCCCCAGATTTATTTTCCCTGCTGTAGTTCTGAGACGGAGGAAAATTCAAGGCAGACCTCCAATAATTAGATTGTATGCCTGGACAATTATAATAATTTTTTTTTTAATTCCATACATAGAATCTAATTATTGGGGAGTTCATCATATATTTGAGCAAATACAGTAATATAAAAGGACAATAGAATGAGAAAAAGTAATCAACAGCAAAAAAACTTAGTCTAATATAACTTGGGTCTTATATCCTTCAGGTTGTTGCTTATTTTGTCTTAATTGAACTTTTCTGTCCTCTCCATTTTTTCAGTTGCACCCACTTATCAAGATATGTAAATTTGACCAATATTCAACAGTCACCTCTGAACTTGACCCTAGCTTCTGAAGTTTACATTTTTCCAGAATTCCAGATTCAGGTCCACACACAAGTCCTTGTAATTCAACCAGAAATGAAAAACCATGAGTATTATCTTTATGCAGCATCTCTATTCAGTACTCTGCCTCAATGTTATTACCATGGCACCAAATAAAAAAAATGCAGTGTAATTGGTGCCTAAAACCAGATCCATTAAACCTATTCTATGAAGAAATGACACTAGCTGTGAAATTTACAGATGAATAAAGATTTATACCACTTCTAAATACATGCACAAATGGATTTAAAAAGCAATAACGTTCACAGGAGCCCAGTTATACGTTAGGATAGCTGTGACTGGATGTTTAATTAAAACATACCAAAGACTCAAGCACAGTATAAAATCGAAAGCTTCTACGATTCACCATAGGAAACAATTTTAATCAGTGAAGGATCAGGATGAAACCAAGATTAAATCTACTGAAATGTGGAGATTCTATTAAAAAAAAAGAAACCTCACATATTCACCCAACAGTGGGCTCTTGCACTGCCATACACTCCTGCCATTGCCACATAAGTAAGCATATAGTTCTTTTCCTACCAGACGTTTTCTCACCATAGGATCATCCCTCATCCCAGATCTCCTACATGGTTTCCCCAACTCTCATTTTTCATCTTTATCTTTCTCTCCTTCTTTTCTTCAGCTTCCTAGAGCTCCTTAATTTTAGTAGCTCCAGCTTAAACTAGGTGTAATCCAAATATAAAGAAGACATAGTTCTTGTCCAGAAGGCTTGCAAATTCACTAAGAGTAAGGCATGACACGTGAGCAACAATAGAATGAAAGTGGAGAAGAGAAATGAGGATAACAGGAGTACATTAACCCTCAGTGGTTCCAAGTCATTAAAATTAGAGAATGATATTTACACTGGGAACGCTGATGGGTGCTTTATGGAAGTAACTCTTCCTTGAGCAATCTTTAAATTCACAAACCGAAAGCATGTCTTTAAGTTATATAAATCATGGTTGAAAGCCCCTTTTTTTCCTCTCCAAAGTAACTGTTTCTTTGATCCCAAGACTCCACCCTATTATTTTGTGAAACAGCAGCAGTGTAAAACTGATGTGAAAGTGTGTCCATGTAATCTCAAGAGTACTAGAGTTTGTCTATTGCTATAACATTCATATCTTAATTTGTACAAAACAGAGTGTAAAGAACATTATCAATCCATGGAAATGGAAAATGGATTAGGAAAAAATAGATCAGATCTTACCTCCAAAGACTGGTTCCATTCTGTAATGCTAGTCAGAGCAGCATGTGACATCACCAGCAGAGTGGGGTGTCACAGATGGACCAGAATGACCACAATCCTGGAATAGAAGAATAAACAAAACAGTTTCAATCAGAATACTGAACTTGGACAACGGTACCCAAACATGTTCCAAGGTTATTGGCTTTCAACAATTTCAAATCTGCTCAGCTTTTCAAGTAAAACAGTATTTTCCAATTCCTAGACCTGCAAAATCACCCTGGGATCTAAACGTGATGCTGAGTTTTTTGGCATGTGTATTACCTCCAATAATCCTCATTCAATTTAGAAACATTATACAGTGTCTGCCATTAAAATTTGACAATTGCCATTTACAGGTAAAATTAACTTTACCTTGGCATTTGCAGATTTCCTGCATTTAAGATGTACTTGGATATGTAGTAGACAGTTAAATACCATGGTAACAGTTTCCAATTACAGCAGTATTTTTAAAGGTCCGAATGGTGATCATGATATATGTAGGCCTAGGCTGAAGGGCTTTATCTATAACAAGCTGAAGATTATGTTATCAAATTATGCTATATACATACATATATAACATAATTTGATAACATACACACATATATATATTAATAGTTACATATATACATGCATATATTTGGCTTTTACATTATCATGCCTTCCGAATATATAAGAAATATTACATACACACACACATATATAATATATATATTATATTTTAACTATATCTCAATCATGTAAATTATGTATTAAAAATGAGTACAGATGCATCTCAAGGGTTATTAATGTAAATGATATATATATCAGCTAAATGTGTACACAGTATCACATTATTTCATTTCTTTTTCTGCAGTATACTCTATACAGTTTCATCAAGGTGAAAGGGGGAGCATATTATCAGTTACACATAACATTTATAATAGTGAAAAAGGACTATCACACATATTGAATACCACCATAACTAGAATGTGGTGTATGATGCAAATTCCTACTTATTTTTATTGTGACTGCTAAAGAGAGTAATAGAGATGACGATACCTTGTATTACTGTTCTAAAAATTCAAACCAATGTACTTCCAAGAGACAATGATTTATGATGAAAATTTTTATGGATATTCAGGTCTGGCTTAAAGTATGTTTACACAGGGAATCACTGAAATACTGTTACATACAGTTGAATCCACTCCAGATATTTGTTACATTTCAGAGGAGGGAAACATAATGCAGTGTTACTGGTATCTCAGCTGGTTGCCTGGGTAGTCCTGGGAAACCCGTTGGTATTTAGTACCCCAACAGATGGCAAACAAAAACTGGCTACCCAAAATGCTAGGGACCCTACAAGTTGGGAAAGGTGCCATGAAACTTAGTGCACCCACTGTATGTGCTCTTTCAGAGCCTGGAAACCTATGGAAGCCTGCCAGTAGACATGTCAAGTCTCTCCTCAAGTCTCTTGTTTTAGTGATTCACTCCTCAAAAAAGCCCAACCAAAACATTTAACTATGACATTTACTACAAAGCAAATCTTTAATTATAGGCATTTTTTTTCTTGATAAATGTTTCAAAAGCCATGAATAAGTTAAATTGGGGGATAAAATACTGGTCAGTAATATGACCAAGTACCCTTTCATCTCCCCATTCTAAATCATAGGCATTATTTATTACAAATGTCAGGACACCACTTCTCACAACCCAAACCTAGAGTAACTAGTCAGGAGAAAGGAAAGAAGACTGGGTTAGTAAAATAGCAGCAGGATTTTCTATACGCACTAAGAGAATGTTTTTAATATTATTTATGGGTCAGTTTCAGAACTTCAATATATTGCTCCACTGTTAATACCAGGTTCACTATGGTCTGACAGTGTCATGCCATGTCATGTTAGACATTTGGCATCATGATAGCTGATTTTGTCCTGAAACTGAACTCATAGCTCTAGCTCAGGGATATGCAAAACCTGGCACACATGCCAATGGATATATTTTCCACGGTACTACAGGAGGTGTGCAGAGGCAAATGTTTGGTTTTTTGTAAATGTTTTAAAGTTGCTGCTCCGTGCTTTCCAGAGCAGACACGTCCCAATGCCATGAAAGACACTGGGGCCAGAGCCGGATGAACACAGGCAGGGATGCAGGGATGCTGCCTGTGTTCTGCTCACCCCACCCCCGGTGTCTGTGGTGGTGCATGGGGGAACCTGGGAAATCAAAGAAGCCATCACATATCCCACTTTTGCCAAGTTTGCAGGTTCCCCCAAGCCCCCAGACACCATCAACAAGCAGGTCAGGCAGACCATGCTGAGGTAGAAGCAGCCAGGGACTTGTTTAGTATCTGCAGCAGGTAAGACTCCCCCTACCTCTTTGGAAATAAGTGGCACCTCCCCTTTCCCACCAGCCCTGATCTCCAGCAGGGTTGGCCCAAGGCAAAAACCCAGCTAGTTATCCCTCTGTTTTCCATTTTATTGGGTACCCACTGGATATTTCTAAATATGAATTACTGAGTACTTTGATATCCACTGATATCAATGGATTAAAATGAAATCTTACAGCATTTCCTTCAGAATTTAGTGCTTTCACAGCTCCTACCAAGCTATCAGGTAAGACAATATAATGTAATATATAGTCTGGTACAGCAAGTTACTGCTCTTGCTATGTGTGATCTTTTCGTTCCCTCCTCTCCTTTTCTCACCTGACTATGGTCTAACTTTCTTTTTCCACCCTGAATGAGCTTATGTCTGAGTTTGACACAGGGAGTTTAAATGAGACTGGGAAGGAAAGGGATCTTCCAACTGAGACAGATCATGCCATCTCCTTGTTTTGCTTAAAGAAGACATTGTGACAGTAGAACAGGATTTTAGCAAATCCACCTTCCCCTGGCTGGATAGTCCTTTAATATGTCTCTCTCAAACACTACACATGGAGTCCTGGAGGCAGCCCTCAAAGCCTTGGGCTTTACAGTGTACAGCCAGAGGAAACGGAACCCTCCAACACACTTACAGGCTAGGGGATGACCTTCTCAGCAGCACAAAGGGATCTTGGAGTCATAGCTGATTCCAAGATGAACATTAGTCGTCAGTGTGATGAAGTGATCAACAAGGCTAACCACACTTTATCATGCATTAGCAGATGCATGATGAACAGGTCCAGGGAGGTGATGTTTCCCCTCTATGCAGCACTGGTCAGGCCACAGTTGGAGTATTGCGTCCAGTTTTGGGCGCTGTAGTTCAAGAGGGATACAGAGAATCTTGAGAGAGTTCAGAGGAGGCCATTCATATAGTCAGAGGCCTGCAGGCAAGGCCCTACAAGGAGAGATGGAGGGACCTAAATCTTTTCAGCCTTTGCAAGAGAAGGTGGAGAGGTGATCTTGTGGCTACCTATAAATTCATCAGGGGAGGGCAGCAGGTAATAGGAGACGCTCTATTTACTAGGGCAACCCTGGAGTAACTAAGAACAGTCTCCACATATTGACAGAGAGCAGACTTAAGTTGGTTATTAGAAAGAACTCCTTCACAGTTAGGGTTGCCAGAATCTGGAATGGGCTTCCAAAGGCAGTGGTGCTCTCCCCTACCCTGGGGGTCTTCAAGAGGAGACTGGACAAGCACCTAGCTGGGGTCATCTGGCCCCAGCGCTCTTTCCCAAGGCAGGGAGTCAGACGTGATGACCTACTGAGGTCCCTTCTGACCCTAACATCTATGAAACTATGAAAAGCCTGTGGCAAAAGACTGCATAGTGATTCCTTTACGCATACTATCTGTTCATGTGTTCATTTCCTTCATCCTTTTTGTACCAGAAATCCAGTGCTTTAGGTATTCCCTCTTTAATCATTGCCAGTTACCCATTCTCTCCTTCTTCCCATAAACTTCTGCTCTCCTTTTAGGCTTCAAAGTATCTTATGCAATCTTTAAAATAATTTTGTTAATATCATTTAGCTAACCAAGTGTTTAAAGACCATTTGGAGATGGTGACTGGTGAGAGGAGGTATGATTGCCTGAATTTGTAATTTAACTGAGGATGAGGGCAAATCACTAGAGTCTCCTGAGCTCGCACCAGCACATTCTGGCTTTCTAAGAAACAAGCTGTCAGGATAAGACTGATAATAAAAATATCCATCACTTAATGTTATTTTCAACGTAATACCTTATTATTGTCCATAATAAAATATATATATATTTGTAGAAGGTCAGATACTATAAGGTACCTAAAAAGGTTGTGGAATCTTCAGCAGTTGAGGTTTCTAAGTTCAGGTTAGAGATAGGTTTGTCTGAGATATTTTAGACAGAAATATCTTCTGTTGAGCAGGGAGAAGTCAGAGTAGATGACTTCCTGAGGCTGCTTCTGGCCTGTCTCTCTCTGACTATCAAGAGTATACCTTGGCATGTTACAGAGCAGTCTTGGGCATTGTGCCTTGTAGTTCACCATGATGGAGGGTGTGAAATGGTGATTTAAGGAATCTCTTCAGTTAATGACTGCCTGCAATTACAAGGAACTGGACCAGATGTCCCAGGAGACAGGTTCTATTCTTATGTTATACACATGACTAGATGCAATATTTTGAAGTATCATTTTGGTGCAACAAAAAAAATTAGAGCCTTTAAAAAGAATCATAATCTGTATAGTATCCAAGTGCAGACTTTGAAAGTGCTAAGTGATTCTAGTTTCATATACATGAAAATAAATCTCCTTAGTAAGTGTTATAGCAGTGGCTACTGTAGAATAGTTATGAATATTTCTCATATGCTAGGTTCAGACACAGATTTTGTTTGTGTGCATAGGAAAAGGAAAACTCCATAAAGCTCTGTTTTGGCGAACTTAAGGTTGCCAGAATCTGTGGAGAAAATATTTTCATTGCTGAATTTTTTTTGGAATCTATTTTAAAATGTCAAAATATATACAATAAAGTTTATTTAAGTATAACTGAAGTGTAACTAAAAGTTTGTAAATTTGATCTGTGACTTAGGGTGAGAAATTCATAACTTTATTTTGGAAAGTTTAACCTGTAAATCCTACAAAACTTTCAAATTCACTGATAACACTTTTAATTAAAACTCCAAAGAAGAAATGCTGATGGATGCAATAAATGTATGCTGAGGATAAAGGAAAAGACAAGAGCCATGTACTTTCAGGTGCTTGTTATCTTTCCAAACTGTGCATCATTTTTTTTTTCCCTACACAAAGCACTGACAAGAAAGCATCATGCAACAGGCATGTTACATTAAAGTTTACCCCCACTACTGTCACTGGCCTTTATAGCATGCATTAGAGAAACCCCTTGTATCTAAATCAGGGGTGGGCAATTATGTCAGGCAGAGGGCCGCTTACTGAGTTTTGGCAAACCATTGAGGGCCACATGACAGGCAGCCAGAGGAAGATACATATTCATTTTCTAAATTTTTTAGAGGCCCCACGGGCTGGATAGAATGGCCTGGCAGGCCACATCTGACCTATGGGCTACATTTTGCCCACCCCTGATCTAAATATTGCATATCTTTATTTTTCCCCACTCTAATTTTGCTCTTAATTTCACTCCACATTTGGGGATAGAGAGAATGTTATGTCTTAACTATCTTATCTCTATTATCTGCTTAAGTATTTAGAGTATACTTATCACTTACTATAGCTAAGCCCTTCAATTACTAATACCCTTTTCCAATTATTTGCTTACTTCTACCTACCTCCTTTTCCAAGGATCCTTTCATTTAATTTTTGCTTGTTGCTAGTGTCCATGTCTTTCTCCATCCAAGTAAACCTACATTCATTTCTTCAAAATTCAATGCCTCTATGGCTGAAATCCTTCTTCTAATCTTCTAGGCCTCAATGCTAGAGATTCAGAAGTCAGTTTTAGAAAAGAACACCAGAGCCCCAAACTGCTGACCAGTTCAAAAATATTTCTGGCATTTTAACAATGTTTGGTGTTGTTTTCTGGGCTTGTCAAAAACCTGTAAGGAAGGTCATTCTCTCTCACCATTTCCAAACAGAAGCAAATGTGCTGGGAATCTTTCCCAAAAACCTGTTTACCAACATTTAAAAATTTAATTTATAGTGGAGAAAGGCAGAAACACAGTACTTCTGGATGGTTACCCAAGTCTAAACCTTCTTTCCCCATCATTACATCATTCTAAAACTACAAAGAGCTGAGGTTTCCTAACTCCCAGTCCTGTAATCTAAGAAGACCCTTCTTTCTTTATCAAGACTCCTAAAATTGATAACTCAAATACATGTCTTAGCCTCAAGCATCTTTGAATTTTCCATAATTTGATACTTTAAAATAGCTCGGTTGTAGAATCACGCTTGCCATAAACATTAGATGCCTAACTGCCTTTTGTGCCCTTGAAATGCCACCAGTTTTCATCTGTTGACTCTACTTTGTTTAGTATTAGTGGATTACTGAAGTAAACAAAGCTTCACCACTTTACATCAGCTGTGGACCCACCCCAGTATTTGTCATTTGAACAAACATACAGGATTTAAATCATCGTAGGCTACTGGCACATGCTACACTTAAGACTTGATTAACCATTTATATCACATCTCATCTTAGGTAGTTAGTCAGCCACATATTACTGCAATAAATGACACAATAAACAAGGAATAATCCAAAAAGTTATTATACAAAATATGTTTAATAATGTTGTAGCCACTTCCTATAATGATGTTAATTGAATGTGTGGCCACATTGATTGGGGTTCGCAGCCTCCAGAGCACATGGGAGCTCCCAAGGCTGAGTGTACCAATCAGCTAATTACCATGCCCAGCTTTGGGCCCCCATGGCTAGGAGCTTGAATCAGCTAATGGCTTCCAGCTATGGGGGTGCCTGGTGCAACCCAACAGCTAGGTGCCCCATCAGGTGATCTGGGATCCCAGCCACAGGAGCTTGCTACTTGTAGGTGTAAGGGGAGCCAGGAATCAGGTTCCTGGGCTGCCCCTGTACCGCCAATATGGCATGATGGGATATGATCCTCAATCTGCAATGCACAGGTGGCATTTCAGGGGAGAAAGTGCAATTGTGGGGGATTAAACACCACATCTCATCACACCTTTGACTGTGTCTGCTAGGGGCCATAGTGTACAAGGCTTCCTCAACAGCTTCAAACCAGAGCATTTCACAGAGAATTATCAGAGTTACTATATTTTTACTGAACTTTCTGAGGCATTTGGATGAATTGGTTCTAATGTACTATTCCTTAGACACATTAGCCAGATTACTTAAGAAGATTTCTAAGTAGCTGGCTGTGACCTAATCGGTATCTCAGATGAAGTTCTTAGTACTCATCATTTGCAAAAACCATACCTTTCTTCTTACCTGAAGGTGCTTTCCTGTGACATAACAGCAAAAAGAACAGCAGTGCAGGAATTAAAAAATCATAATTTTGTCTCTAGTAACTGGATACTATTAATGCAGTATTAGCAATATTCCTTATCCTGTATTTAATGAACACGCAACATATTCTATACAACTATTATCTATTTAGCGAAAGAAAAACACATTTTCAAAGATCAATGATAGCATCAGGTAATCACCAGTCACATGAGGAACTGCCAACTCCTGGCTTTTCAACGGCTGACAAAATTGGTAGGCCTCAACAAAAGCTCATCACCAGAAAACCCTATAACTTAGAATCATAGAAAGTTATGGTTGGAAGGGACCTCAGGAGGTCATCTAGTCCAACCCTCTGCTCAAAGCAGAACCTTCTCCAACTAGATCATCCCAGCCAAACCTTTGTCTAGCCAGGTTTTGAAAACTGCCAAGGATACAGAATCCACCACCTCTCTGGGTAACCTGTTCCAGTGGTTTACTACCATCCTAGTGAGAAAATTATTCCTAATATCTAACCTAAGCTTGCCCTGCTGCAGCTGGAGACCGCTGCTCCTTCTGCCACCGTTGAACAGTCTAGCTCCATCCTCTTTTGAACCACCCTTCAGGTAGTTGAGGGCTGCTATTACATCTCCTCTCTGTCTCCTCTTCTTGAGACTAAATAAGCCCAGTTCCCCCAGTATTTCATCATAGGTCATGTCCCCCAGCCTCCTCACCATTTTTGTCCCCCTCTCTCTAATTTGTCTACATCCTTTCTGTAGTGGGGGCCCCAAAACTGAACACAGTACTCCAGATGTGGCCTCACCACACAGAATGTTCACCAGAAAGCTAACCAATAATCCCTTCTGCCTTTGAGAATTGAAACCCACACCTGCTGTTTCCAGGAGACTGCCCTAACTGCCCAGCTCCAGGGTAGAAGCATTGTATGAATTCAAGACTGAGTGACAAATACAAGACACAACCAAAAATGACTTTCCAACTCAGTGGCCAGAGCACCCACCAAGGGGACAGAGGGGAAGAGAGAGAGTTCTGAATTTGAGCCCTGATCTAAGGACAGTTTCTGGATTTTAATTTTTGATTATTGTGCAATGTAAAGTAATACCTTAAAGCATGATACTGTTGGTAGTAGATAATTAGAAAGGCTTTAAATGAGAGAGATTGTGTGCACATTTTCTTGTATCAGGAATTATACAAAAGAATTGAGCAATGTTATCCTTTTCCTACCATCCTCCTGGACTGACCTCTAGATGAATCATTGTTTTTTTAGGCCCAGTTTGCCATTTTTCCATGGGAATCACTCCACTTGTAGTAAAAAAGGTTATGGGTAGGGACTAAAGGTAAGGTTAAGTCAGAAGTTGGAGTAGGTTTTTACAACAAAAATTTCAAATAGCACTACTGTAAATTGCCAGGAAATAAAGAGGCAAGGATACTTTAGAATAGCTTATACATAACAATTTTTTCTAGTGAATGTTCATTCACTCAAGTTGCTTAAAAATGAGTTATGAGTTGCAGAACTGTGAAAAATAAGGTAGAAAAATGACTGTATTTTATCACATATCACAAACACCTTTTCCCCCCAAATTGGGCTGCATGTTTTAAATGGGGAACCTGATGTCTTCGCTGTGAAAGAAGCACTTCTGGAGACATTGTTGCAGCTGCCAAGGGATGGAGTCTTGTGCAAGTCCTCTTACAGCCTTATTTCTTGGCTGAGCATTGCAGCTTATGCCCAAAGCAGCAAGGGGATGCTAGTAGTGTCTCAATGATGTACAAACAACTTTCTTTTTCTTACAGGAACTTATAAAAATTACTTACAGTAAGAGTAATAATACTTAACATAACAGTCTTGCTACTTTTCATTTTGCAAGGATCTGGGGTCTAACCTTGTATATTGTAAAATAACCCCTCCTTGGAACATAAAGTGCCCAGGTAGTGTGGTATCACAGGAGATAGTCTGCTACAAGAAAATGGTCAGTTTGCCAAACTGCTTGGGTACTCTAGGTTTCTAGCAGGACTTATTCCATGTCATCAAGTCAACCACGACTGAAAAAAATCTTTTTTTCTGCATCCTGCCTTGTAAAATCAAGGTGAATGTTTTATTTGGGGGCATGTTGTATGTGAGAAAATACAGTACTGTCTTCTTATGATTATTTTAAAGCTCTTGATCCTAGAAGTATATAAGTACACCATACAAGTAAATGAAGATGAAACAACAAAAGCAATAATACAAAATGACTGAGGACTTCATAGTAGTAGCTCTATGTAGCAGTAGCTCCCTCAAAGGGAGATAAAAGTGAATTCTGCTTGTTTGTAAAATTAGTATTCAGTGCTTCAATAAACAAATCCTCATTAACCAAAGAAATTATTTGTATTATTAACAAGAGAAATTTTAAGGCAGTGTTCTGATACCAGACTGCCTTTTGGTATGCTTGTGCCTGTGTGTACATACTCATGTACATTAGTGGATTCTGATGTATGACAACTCCTGAAAAGCTCTGCTCACCTCCTCAAGGACACCTTTGCAAATGTGAGCATCTGAACCGAGCATTTTTCTCTATTTTTTAACTCATGAGTCCAACAAAATATTGCCAGCACCTCTATGCAAACCTGCATTCATATACACATCAGATAAAGGCTATTCTTTTTCTTTCTTTTTTTTAACATATGGGCAAACTAAGGCCCAAGGAATTAACCAGGCTTTCCAAAGGTAAACCATGAGCAGTATGAGATAAAATTAGGACTCCCACCTCCAATCCAATTCCTTTCCTTATTCCCCTTTGTGCTTATTTCCTGTCAATCACAGTATCTTCTCTTACCTTTCTCTTCATTTATGCATCCCCCATTACAGCTGACCTGATCACTCTGTCTTAATTTCGAATTGATCTGGTAGTTTCTCCCTCACAAAATGGCTTTTTCTTGTGGAAATGTGATATGCCAATCATGGGCGACTAGTACCTCCCAAGTCTGGGGGGGCACCAGATCACAAACCGGGGGGAGGGAGTCCCCCAGCGGCCAATCGCCAACTGGAGGGTTGACCAGCAAAATGGGAAGTGCACTTCCTGTTGGCATTTCCAGTGGGTGCACGGCAAATCTCAGGAGGTGCACCACGTGCACCCCCTATGCATCACCAATGATGCCAATGATCAGGATCTGGAAGCAGTGATATTGTTCTACTTTTCTTCCTTCCTGTGCCATGCCAAAAGGCACAATGGGAAGAAAAGGGAGGAAACCTTGGTTGTCTACTCAGAAACCCCAGAAAGGAAATCTCTCACTCCCTGAGGTTTTCTTCACTAGCTGGCACAGTTAAGAACAGGAGAAGGGAAAAGTGGGAAAGCCAATGCAGATTAGAGACATGACAAGTATGCACATAAACCTTTGGAACTGTATCTGGCTCTCTCAAGGAAAAAGCATGTACTGTATTTTGTCACATACCACATGCACCTTCTCCCAAAAACTAAGCCCCCCAAAACTGGGGTTTGTGTATTAAATGGGAAAGCTGATTTTCTGCCTGGAGTTGGAAGCACCCTGACTTATTCCTGCTTAACAATGAAGCAGCTGAGGTATTCCTGTTCAGGCAACCAAGGAAGTTAACTGACTAAATGGCTCATTCTTCTTCACTCCACAGATGTTAATGATTCTCTTGTTCCTTTTTAATGATTTTAATGGTCCACTAATCAAGCTAACCTTCATTAGGGAAATGTTGCTGTTTCTGCTAGCTGCTCCTAGTGTCTTTCTTACACTGCTTCTTTAGCTCTTTAGCTCAAGCTCTTTTGCTCTCTTTTGCACAAACTCTCCATCTGTTTTCAAAATCTTAGATTCACCCATGGAAACTGGTCTTCAGCAGCAATTAGGGATTCAGATTTAGTTATGCAGGAAAAGGAGCGTGAGTTAGCTGAAGATCATCTGCTTTCTGTCTCTGCTCTATGCAACCATAACTCTGGAAAAAAAACTTTTTTTCTTCAGTTTGCCTTTCAAAGCATGATGTGTATTGTATTTGGGGATGTGTTGTGTACAAGAAAATACAATATTCATATTTTAATGGTCTAAAAAGTCATATGCTTCAAAAATACCTCTCAGTTCTGACAAGAGTATAACTGAAGTCAACCAAAATACCAGCAAAGATGCACAGCTGCTGATTCATATAGAAAACCATGATAGGGTCATGCAAGTGAAAAAGTTAAGAGTGGTATGTTACACAAGAATCCTAGCATGAAGGTTCTGAGTTCCTAATACAACTCAAACATGTTATGGTATCTGTAGACAATCATGACTCACTTTGCAAAAATCAGTGCCATGCAAACATTATGATTAACTATTTCTAAAACAAAACAAATGCTGTTAATTTGAACATAATGCCAAAACTGTTCTACTGTGATAGTCAGCAGTAAGTCCTCCGGGCTAAGTGCAGGCAATCAAAAATCTGGAGGCTGAATCAATTCAATCTTTGTAGTTTAGTCTAAGCTATGCACATTAAATTTATAAGAAAGTGAATAGACATTCGCTTTTGATTCCAGAAATGCAACCATGTGCCTGCAGTGGCCCAGGCCAGAAGCCTGGGTGCTAGAGCATGCTTCACTGCTTGGCTGGAGAAGACAGATTGGACCAAGGCTAGGCTGCTCACCTTGTGGGCAAGGGGCTTGCCTGGGAGGTGCAAAGCATCCTAGGATTCTGAAGGACTATGAGTTAACTTGAATTTGGAGGGGATCTGGGACAGAAGTTCAATAAACCATTTTAACCTAAATCAGTGAAGTCTGACACTACATCCATCCAGGTTTATCTTAAACCAGTTCCAGCCATTTTGAAATTGGTTTATGTGCACTAAACTTCTAGGCTAGAGACAGAAGTTACACATAAACTGATTTAAGTGATCAGAAACTGGTTTAAACCTGTAACAGTACAGAATTTCAGTGCACATAAACCAGTTCAAAATGGCTGAAATTGTTTTAAGATAAACCTGGCTGAATGTAGTATCAGACTTACCTGAATTGGGTCAAACCAGTTTATGAAACATCTGTCCCAGACCCCTTCTTGGTTAAAGTTAAATCACAGTCCCCCAGCATCCCAGCATGCTTTCCAGCCCTGGGTTGTGCTGGGTTGTGTTGTGTGCTCCAGAGAGCAGGGCTGGATCCACCCATCTGCTCTCTAGCTGGAGCATGGAGAGCTGGCTGACAAGAGTGGGGAGGGTAAGCCTGGCTGGGGATGCAGCCCAGCCTATGGGGGTGTGTGTGGAGGGGGAGAGATTGCCCCCTCCAGGCAAACCTCATTTGTGGTTAAGCACGCCTTCCCCCCACTCAAACTTACTGCTGGCTGCACCTGTGGACTACAAATCCCAGAGGCACCTGGAAAAAGGAAGAGGAAGTGATGAACAACCCTGCAGAGTCCTTCTGCTGTCATGCTGGACTGCAAAACCCAGAGACCTCAGGGGCAGCAGGAAGAGGAAGTGAACACCCAAACAGACAGCCATGCTCTAGTGCCCCCTGGCTTCTGCCCTGAGCCACTACAGGCATGTGGCTGCATTTCCTGAATCAAAGGTAAATGTCTATACACTTCTTTTCAGTTTAATCTGTGCAGTTTCGATTAACCTACAAAGACTGAATTGATTCAGCTTCGGGCTTTTTGACTGTCTGTACCTAACTCTGTTGTGTTACAGATTTCAAATTGTTTCAGATCAATTATAGCAGTTTATGTGTAATTTCTGCCCCAGACTTACAGTACAATCTTCAACTGTACTGCAATAATTCCTACAGACTCCCAACAGAATCAGAGCCCCTTCCTTGATGAATGTATTGTTTCTGTTCCATAAACATGGCTGTGGAGCTGCCACAGTCCAGTTTCAGGGAGCAAACTCTGAATAAGTTTTCCCTAAAATGTTATGGTCTCTATTACTCTAGTGGGTCCTGTAATGAGCATGAGCACCCAATAATTTACTTTCTTGTGTTGTAGTCACTTCTTTCTAAGGAAAAATCAGCTCTTTGCACTGCCCATGCCAAACAGAATGAAAACTTCCCCTCTTTTTTCAGTACTTCAAAACTAAATAATTTGTAAAACAATTTTTTTGTTGTTTATGAATCTGCATATGCATAGATACTTATGCCTATGCATATATTCTTTGTGTTTTGATAGCTATATACACTATTAAAAGAATCACAACTGTGACTTTTTAAAAAACTAAGTCTATGACCTGTTCCATCTTTGTTTTAGTCTGACAAAGAGCCAACCTTAGCAATGGCATCATAGTGTGGGTATTCCTCTGTCCCCTTAATATAGTATAAAAACATGAAAAGGGCACTTATTTTCATGTAATAAGTGAAAAGTCAAAATATTTTGGAGGTCAAAATACTACTGACCTGGTTATCTAACAGCACTCTCCCTAGATATACACACAAATAAAATTACATTAAAAAGTAAAATATGGTAGACTACCAGCAAAACATCAGTCTTCCAAGGTAGACACTACTCCTGGTATCCAAGAAGCATAATGCCACAGTAGGAAATGTAAGGAGGAAATAAATGTATAATAGTTGGTAACACGCTTCAAAAGGTTATATTAACTGTCAATAGACTTAATTCAGTTTTTAATTTAACCAGCTGGTTTTATATATTATTTTTAGAGGCAATCATGAAAAGCACAGGAAACAACATCAAAATTGCATCAGTTGACATGAAGCTTTATTTTTTAATTATTAGTCTTGGCTGCTAAAAAAACTGTGTTTACTTTATCTGGAGGACTATTGTTTTTAAAAAAACAGCCGTCAGACATTTAATGTAGCTGTATTAACTAAACATCCTATCTAGTGTCTCATTTTGTCAGGGCATGATACATGATTAATTAAATGGCAAGTAAATAGTGTATTTTATGGTCTTATGTAAACATATGTGTTTATATAACACAAGAGTATCAAACTATTGACTATACCTGTTTACAAGATCAGGATGAATAAGTCCAATAACTTTGTACAGCTCCTAGTCTAATAACTTTGTACAGCACACATGATAAAATACTTCAAATATTAAAAAAGACAAATAACTTTTTCATATGCAAACTTTTAACACTTTACACAAAACTGTATTCCCCCAGATGATGTTCTAGATAGCAGATATTAACTCCCAAAACTAATGACTTTACACTTTTTTATCCCTTTAGTAATTACGATCTGGCCCTGAATATTAACACAAAGCAATATGAAGTTTCCTGTTTTGCATTTTACTGCTTGTGAATCCATTTCATAACCCTTATTTTAACACCCTTACTATTCCATTAATTACACCCTACCATTTCTAACACTTACATAAGAATTGCATACATTTAAAGAAAACATTCAGTATTTTAAAACATATGAAACAATCTAATAATTTATCCCCTCTACTCTTTATTTTATAATTTTACTTATATTTGGTCCTACAAAACTAAACCATTACTTAATTACAGGATTGTTACAGTGTATTCAAATAAACAAGGAATAACAGCATTTGAACACACTTGAAAAAAATCTTTGCCTACAATTTTGATTTCAGATTTAAAAAATTATTCAGTTCTTTGTATTCTTTAGGAGTGTTCACAAAATGGTTAAAACAAGTTTGTTTCCTTATCTAAGCATAAAACATCTTCCAATTAATCATTAGAAAACTAACAGCAAAAAAATAGGTAGCCCAGGAACTATAAAATTCTTATTTCAGAAGTTATTCGGTTATCTAGAAAAAAAATTATCTGTTGTACAATTCATTCCTTTATGCAAAGTCCCATAGAATTACAAAAACACTGACTTTTTCAAACAACCTATATAATTTAATAGAAAAAGGTAACTTTGCTATAAACTTCCCCTGAAAACACTTAAAAAAACTAGGGAAAAGAGAACCCTCTCATATATTGCAAAAGTTTTAGAGCAATCTCTAGTACCTTCCTCAAGAACACTTTTTATTTCATTCTGATTACACTCTCATGAAAATGTCCAATAGACTTAAAGTTAAAAATGTCCAATAGACTTAAAGTTAAAAGACAGAAATTATAGAAGACATTAATAAAGTTATCTTTTGCATTTAAGAAGTCATGTTTAATTTGACATGAAAACTCAACAAGAGTTTAAAAATGAACTTAGATATAAGGAGGTTTGTCAACTACAAATATCCAGGTGCTAAAAGAAGGACAGTATTTATGGCATTAAATAATTACTACATATACATTGTTGGTTTAGTGACTTTTAAGGTGACAAATAGAAAAATATTTTTACAGGGTCCTCTTCTTACAAACAGAAGACACCGCTGAGTCTTACTTCTATTAGCGCTTGTTGACATTCATTTTATCAGATAGTAAGCAAAATGTTTTACAAAACTGCAAAACAAAAGTGGGTTTCAGGAAATGTTAGGGACATAATTTTTTTTTAAATGGTTTTATGATATGCATATGCTCCTCAGTGTTTGCCGGGGGTCATTAAAATCTAATTGGAGGCTGTCCTGATCCATCTCTAACCCTTTGTCTCAACAAGAAGGCAAAAGAGTGAACTGGGATATATTATAGGAGACTTAAGAATTTTCTAGCTCTTAAAAAACAAGCAAAGAGCAATCCTACTTAGGTCTGAGGTAATGTAGTTACAATGTAAAGGAAATGTTTAATGTGTATTTCAAATAAGAACATAGTTAGGGATTAATCACCCTTTATGGGCAACATCTGGCAATCACTTCTGGCCAAATCTACATATTTAGGTGTCAAACTCCTATGGTTTTCAGTATCTATTAAGCATTTAAATCAGCATTAGGTAGCTTTCTGGATATGGGCCCCAGTAACTTACATAATCATAAGTTCAGTGTGCAAAGAGTCTATAAAATCATGCCATAGTTGAATTTTACATTTTTTTTTAAGAAGCTAAAAAGACTGCCACTTTAAATATTCTGAAACAAGCAAAAATATTTTTACATATTTATAATCCTATAGAGGTACAAAAACCACTGGAATTTTAAATACTTTCTCTCTCACATTAAATTTATCCTAAAAATATTCTATTGTAATACTGTACTAACATGCTAGGGCCTCTTTGTCAGCCTATCAAATAGTCAGCCTTACCACTGCAAGCAACAGTGCATTAAGAGTCAACTCAATTTACTTGCCAAAGTTGGTGCGAGTTCAGTTCAACAGAAGCATATTTCTCCTTAGTTCTGAGTTCTTGGCCACATCATCTATTATATTATGGACTGCTTTATACGTACAAGATAAAGCAAACCAGAAAGCATACAGCCTATGTTTGGAAGTAAGTTATCTAAAAAATGAGCTTTTCTTATCAACTTAGCTCTAATATTTAACAATTTCCTTTTACCTTTTTGTAGTAGTTTTAATTCACCATAATTTTTTAAAGACATGAGATAAAGAAACTTCAAATAGAACAAATGTTTTCTGGAAAACAAAACTCTAGTACATACTTTCCAACCAGTTAATTATATTCATACTTTAAAAAATGAAAACTTATCTCAGGAGGCAACAGCAATCCAAAAGTATTCACAAGAATTTTAATAAAACATACTCTAACACTCTGAAGAATAAATCTCTCTCTACTAGAGTGACTGTTGCATTGCTGTTTCCTGTCACAGGGTCTCTGTAGAAGATTATGGTTTAAACCAAGATAGCCTGGATAAGCATTTTATTCAATTAGAAGTGAAAAGGACACGTAGTTTAACTAGCACAGCATTATGTACAATCTATTAAAAATAGCTTATTAACTTTTAATAATACAGTCTAAGATAATATTACAGGAAATACACAAAGTGTTGACATAACATAGAATAAAAGTTTACATATGGTATCAGGTAATCATTTTTATCTACATGAGAATAAAAAGAAAATGACTAAAGCAAGAGAGACATAAATAAGAGTCAATACTATAATTATTTTATATATTAAAAGAAGCATCACAAACTCCTCTGATTTGCAGTTTCTGTACAATTTATTTTAAAGGAAAGACATTATGCAATTCTGGAAAAATGTCAGAATATACTGAATGCAACACATCCAAATAAAAATACAATGAAAACATTATATCCATTAAAGAAACAGATCTCCCAGAAGGAAAATTACATAATAGGTACAGCTAAAATGTATCACGTTAATTTAAATTTGACTAAAAATTCTTTATTATTAACCTGATTACTTTTACAAGGATGCCTTGCCTTAAATAATGCACAAAGATAAAAAAGACTTTTTGCACACTAAAATTATTTAAATGGAGATAGTACAAAATGGTTTATAGAAACTGAGAAATTCAAAGAAAAGCATTAATTTGTGAATTAAAAAAAAAGGAAAAAAAAAACAACCCTCATCCATATTGAATTTCAAGCTTGCTATGACATTGCTGCCTTAAAATGCAGCAGTGGAAATTAAATACACAGGTTCTGATCCATATTTTCTCACTCCCATACCATGTTTTAACTAACTGTAATGAGCAGGATAACTTGTGTGAGTAACAATGTTCAGAATCAGACCCCTGAATATTTGCAAAATATATTAAAACAGCAAACATGCCGTAACATAGTGGTTATATTACAGCATGTTTGTTTTGCCACAATGGTACTAAGAGCTGACTTTTAAAGCTTTACAGTAACTTTCCATATTTTACAGCGTGCCTCAACTCACGTGTTCAACAAACTCAAATACTGGAACGTACTGCTATATAATGTGCTGTTTAATGACAGAAAGCTATATTATGCATGTATATATAATGCGCACACACATACATTCCACTAAACTAAAAATCTGCCAGCTTAACAAATTCTATAACAACTTTACACTCCATAAAATGACGCACTGTCAAGTTAGCTTTCTTCAGTATGTACAAGCTTGTATTTTGTTTTTTCAAATAGTTTTTGAGTAAGTGATGGCCTGCTTCTCAGGAACGGGATCCCCCCAAAATAAGGATCTGTAATTTACAAATGCCAACTAACACAATTTAATATTAATCATCAGAAGGCATGTATGTTAATATACCTGAGTAATCTTTATTATAGTACATCTGAAAAATGATATTTCTGCATGTAAAAACAGGAACAAAAACATTATATAATTTATATAAACCCTACTGTTCTCGCTCTTCTGCTACAGCATAAACCAGCAGATTTATTAGATTTATAGCATAAAACATTGCATTTAAAAATGCAGTTTCCAAGCAGAATATTAGTAAAATCTAATAACTGATTCACTTGATAGCACATACCATTTTATGACAAAGGAATACATTTATTTGTGGCATTCCTTTAACAGAGTCAAGCAGCTGAATCAGAAGTAACATAAAAGCAGCACAGCCAACAGGATCGTGTCTTTCGGAACATCAGAAAAAGAAAAAAGAAAACAACCAAGGACTATTTTAATGTGAAATAGAAAAGACCTTCTACAAAAACAAAATCAACACACAGACAGGCAGGTGTTAGCATTCTATATAAGTTAACTCGTGGATTTCACTGTGTGTTTCATAGGAAGAAAAACAGTTTCATTTGTAGACCTTACAGGGAAACAAAGAATTTCAACAAGAAGTCCTGATAAACATCTTACATTGTTAAACATCTTCACCAGGAGAGAGAGAAAAATCTAGCCAGTTGTAAACCCTGGACATCTTTTGTTCCTTGATAAATATTTGTCTTTGTCTTTTGTGATAAGGTCTGCTGCTTGCGTTTCACACAAAAAGGGCCTGGTTGTTTCTGTATAGAAAACATTTAATTAAGATCATTTCCGATTTTGTAGCCCCCTGTGTGCTGATGAAAAAGGCAAGCAATAAGGTAGAGAAAACAGCACCCGCTGGTTGTAAACAGGGTAGAACAAATGTCCTGCAGCTCCAAAACAAGGAAACATGGGCCCCCCTGCTGGTTAGTAATGGGGAGGAAGTTATCTCCTACAGGCTGGAAACTGCTATAAGGGTACTGGAAGAGAGAGAGGGGGAGAGAGAGGGAGAA
>NW_017729032.1:232796404-232797459 GCF_001723915.1 Gavialis gangeticus
AAGGGCCTGGTTGTTTCTGTATAGAAAACATTTAATTAAGATCATTTCCGATTTTGTAGCCCCCTGTGTGCTGATGAAAAAGGCAAGCAATAAGGTAGAGAAAACAGCACCCGCTGGTTGTAAACAGGGTAGAACAAATGTCCTGCAGCTCCAAAACAAGGAAACATGGGCCCCCCTGCTGGTTAGTAATGGGGAGGAAGTTATCTCCTACAGGCTGGAAACTGCTATAAGGGTACTGGAAGAGAAGAGGAAAATAAACTGGCAAATCATGGCTATCGAGTAAAAATGGAAAGAAATTATGTTGTGCAATTGCGTTTTCCTTTGGAAGTGCATATGTATGTATGTATGTATGTATGTATGGTGGAGGGAAGAGATTCAGCAAGGCACAGACCAGGTATTTTCTGGAATATATTACAAAAATTACAAACCTAAAGTACTTTATTTTTCACAAGCAAAATAATCTGCGTTCCCTAAGTAGCTTCCATGATACTAGAAGAGTTAAAAAAATAGGAGAAGATACAGAGAAGATATTTTACTCTGACCTAACTAGAGGGAAAAAACCCCCAGAAATCGATGAGGATCACACTCTCACAAATGCAACACATTAATTTGTTGTTAATATTTTGTTAATATAATCTATGATAATTTTTGTTCGTTTTTAAGTGCCCCAATATATAGTTCTCCATACAGAAAACAAATGTGAAATGCTTAATTATATTTAAAACAGTATTTCAAAAGACAGTACTTGATTCTGCTGATCCTTACTAATATGAGTAGTTATTAGCTTGTGGAGGAATCTGCTTACATGAGGAAGCATTATTTGAACAAATTAAAGTTTAAAGAAAAAATTTAAATAAGTGAAAAGAAAATGTATGAGGCAAAATCAGAGAAACTAATTTTTGGTACAGTTAATACAAAAGTATACAGCTACCAATATTATTTATTTATATATCTTTATCTACCCTGCCCTTATCTACATATATATATGTTTTCCTTTTAAGGAATTGCTAGCAAACTTTATTGTGCTCACATGAGGACCCAATCCTGCATTTTCT
>NW_017729032.1:232802459-232824200 GCF_001723915.1 Gavialis gangeticus
CTTATCTACATATATATATGTTTTCCTTTTAAGGAATTGCTAGCAAACTTTATTGTGCTCACATGAGGACCCAATCCTGCATTTTCTTTTCTACATACAGAGCTGCCACTAGCAACAACGTTAAATGAAGAACCATTTTAGATCTAAGTCAATCAATAAGGTACACATCCTCCTACTGATATCAATTTCACATCAGGTTTATAAAAAGCTTGTAAAAGAGAATCTCAGCATCATTTCTGGACTGCACTCCAATCTATGACAAAAACTCCTTTCAGAATTTTATATGATATTTTCTTAAGGAACAAGTTCAGAAAACACTAACTTTCAGTGCTGAAATGTTGTTATGGCAAAATGTATGTTACAGTAAGAAACACAAGTCAGGCAAGCAGAAATATATTGAGAACATTAGAAGGAATACCATTTCCACAATCTAAATGCAAAACACAGAATTTGAATTTACATTGTGGACATGAAATGGCCCTCAACATAGGTTCTAGGAGCTTTTCCTGCTGGTTAAATATTCAGAAAGCACAAACTCCATTTTTTGTTAAACCTCAACAAAAGAAACTATAGTGCTTTCAAAGTTGGATCAGCTTTTAAATGCATGATGCATTTTTTTCCTTGCAGTCTTTATTTAATAAATAAATGCCAATTATTTTCCTGGAAACAACGAACTAACTCTGATACTGTAAAACATTTAATATGTGCACTTTGAATACAAAAAAGGCAATTAGTGTAAACTAATCAAATCCCTGACATCTCATTGAATTTAGAAGCAACAGCACTAAAACCATCAATGCTTTTAAGACCACATTATCTTACCTGAATTTTAGATAAAAGTGTAACAAAAGACAATATGCAGGAAAAATTGCAAGGTGCTGAATTCTGGAGTAGAGATCTCAATAGACTCAGTGAAAGTGAATCAGGTCTACTTTCTTGTAAATAAATAAATAAAAGAGAGTCCATTCCCCTACCTATCAACACAGCAAAAATAAGATTACAGCTGAACTTGAAATTACAGTACCCGCAGCTCCATGCTGTTCCCAAGTTTGCTTATCAAAGCATTCTGTCTGCAAGAAGTATATTTTATGATCCCATATATTTTATGTTAATTATTTTTGAACTATAAGAGGACATGCACTCTATTTTAGGGTAGTATACATGTCCCCTCCTTATGTTTAGCTGCTCATGCTGAGTTGAATACCCAGACATATTTTAATTTCATCAGTGGCTAAAGGTTTTGAGTTCAATTCTATAGAAAGTTGTAATCCTCCAAACACTTACATATGAACCTAACTTAATTTCTACGAGTATTCCCATTGATTTCAAGAAATTAACTGTCAGTATTAAGGAGAAGTATATGTAGGTATATTTGCAGGATCCTAAATGAGAATATGAAACTGCCAAAAACAAGGCTTAAATTTTTGAGATTTCTCTATTTTATATTGTGAGACTATATGTGGAATAATAAATATAGGTAGATTTTTGTAAGGCAGGGAATGCCATGTTAAAGGGCATCAGTGATACCCCTGTCTTTTGAACAGTTTACATACACTGGACAACAAAGGAGGCAATAAACAAGGCAACTAAAGAGGGTAATGGGATTAATCCAAGATTATCTCAATTGATTCTACCCATAAATGCAGTGAAACCACATTCACTTAAGAACATTTGAGGGGATAATGATTAAGTGGGAATTACCTGATTTTAACATCAACATAGGGCTGATAACATAGGCTGACCACGCTGAACGTCAGAGAGAAATTAAATGACAGTAAGGGTTTAAAAATCTTGACAATTAGAGGCCTGCCTATGAGTTAACTCCACTGTTGGTATACCTGCACCCACATCAATAGTTGTAGGACTGGGCTGATATACCTTGAAAATAGATTTCTTAGCATATCTATATACCCTGTGAATTAAAATAAATGTGTTCTGAGTTGCTTTTTGATCTATAAGGTCTGTTACAGAATAGACCTTTTTGGTAGGGATGGAGGGGGTATTATATCAAGCCAACAAAAACCTGCATTACAAACATCAAAACAAACAAGTACAATAATTTCTGAATGTATTTTCAGTGTAAATATTTCTGTCTATACATTTCTACATATATGTACAGCACTACGAATAAAATCTAGCCACTCTAAAATGCAAAATGATTAGAGAGCATTGATCATTAATAGTTAAAAATCAAGGAAAATCACACAGAACAAAGCCTGCCAACTTGAACTGTACCCCTCATCAGGACAGAAGAGGATAACACTAGTATGACTATGTTCTGAAATATATGTCATCTATAACTAGTGGATTATGAAGCTTTCATAAAACACAGTTAATGATTCATAATATTTTTTCAACAAAAAATCTTCATTTTAAGGTCATTTTGGTTTTTTTCTTCAATGACAAATCTTTACAAATTATGTTCTTCTCTTCTGCTCTCTTAAATGCCCTCTGCCTTTCATTATTTTACATTTTAAACGAGGCCGTTTGTGACCTTTCAGTATTATGATGAACTATGCTAATGCAAGCTCAGCCTAGCTCTGTGTAGTGTTGTACGGGGTGAGTGTAGATAGCCAGTACTCTGATGAATCAGAACCATAATCACCATTTTCCTGAAACAATCCAGGATAAAGAAATACCAACAGTGAAGAAGAGATGGGAATACATAATACATATAATACATACAGTTTCAGATTGCATTTGCAGTAAAACAAATTAGAGTACATTTGTAGGTTGACTAAAGGATAAAAACAAGACAGAAACAGAAACAAATGCAAGTCTCTGATCCAGCTCATCAACATTGTAGAAAAAGTAAAAGCTTAATTCCCAGGCTGCCTCTCAAGTTCCTTTTATAGAATAAAGATTATACAAGTAGAATATAGGTTATATAGCATACCTCAGTCAGACAGGGCGGCCCCCTGTGGACCTACCAGCTCCCTCTCCATTCTACCAGCCTCTCCTCAATCCCATCAGACACCCCCCAATTTACCTCCAGCTGCCCATGCAAACTTCTGCACACTGCAGAACCTGACTCAGGTTTAGGCAGCTCAATGCAAGCCACCTAACCTGAGTCAGGTCATTTGAATGCTTGTTTTTGCCCATAGGGATTTAATCTACTCTAGAAAACTTCATTTGGATAATTTGTAAAAACCAATACACTAATCTCCCTGTCTTCAAATCTGTCTTTGATTACCAACTAAACAGCAGTCCTGATCAGAAAGCAGCTGGTCAATGAAAGTTGGATTGAAAAATGAAATAACTGATACTTTACTTACATTTCTTGTATTAAATATTCAACAAGTTGCACATACTTAATTTCACAGTCTTTGTAAGTCATTTGTCACCTAGACTAATTTATTAGCTCCTCTGGACAGAGTCCATGTCTCTGTACAGTCTGGCACTGAGGTCAGTAGAATAAATCTCCAGTCTTGTTTGGAACCTCTGGGAATTTCTGAAATATACATAGTCCCTAATATTATCTGGATTTTCAGTTACACAAAAGACAACTTCAGCATCTCCCAAAATGAAGAGTCTGCTGAGGAGAAAGCCTTCTCAATGTACTTAACAAATCTGGAAGACTTTGCGGAAAGGAATGCACAGAACAAGCATTGCTCTACTGTCTGAGAGTAGAGGAACCCCAATTGCTTGCATAAAGGATTGCTTGCCAGAGCACTGAAAATCATTAATCTATACGTATTTGGGAAATATATGACCCTATGTCTTGCTACCATTTTTTTCTCCTTTTAATCTCTCGGGGAGCTTCTATACTGCATAATATGGTATCATACAGTTCACAACATTGTACTTCACAAGCTAGGCCAAGTACTAGCAAACAGTAGAATTGTATTCACATGGTTTCCCCCATGGCTAACATACCCTGTTTTTCAGCCGAGCTACTTAGTCCAGATGAAGCAATGAGCAGCTGTATGGCTCTTGGTACTCCATGTTACCATATTTGAAGGTGGCTTGGATAACTGCAAGCTCCACACTGTACAATGTAGACATGTCCTTTGAGACCTCCAGAGCTCTGAGGGTCCTTGTACATATGATGGGAGTTTAATCCCCAAGGTTTTATTCTTTGCCCCCTAAATTGAAGCGGTGGGACATAAAATAAAACCATGAGGACTAAACTGTTTCAATTTTTCCATCATGTTAGAGTGAGGGGTCCAATCCCTTTTTTTTCTGTTGGAGCCAGAGCTGGTGCTTGCCTATAGCTCGGGGGTGAGCTGCCAGTGGGTCAACCGGCCCGTGAGCTACAGGGGGCCCCAGTCCTTCCTTATGCAGTGGCGGTGCTACCTGCAGCTCAGGGGCTGCTCAGCTCACTGGCAGCCCACCCTCTGCCACAGGAGAGGCGACCAGGCTCTGCCAGAAAAAAAAGAAAGGATCAGGGCCCTCGCCACTTCTGCCTTCAGTAGGCACCGGCTAAAGATAAAAGTGGCAAGGGACCTGATCTTTTTTTTCTGTGGAGCCTGCCCGCCTCTCCCATGGCCAGAGGGTGAGCTGACAGTTCACTTGTTGCAATTTGCAAAGTTGAAACTAAACTACATCTGAATGTAATTTAGTTTGCAATGATACAAAGTCTTGCACTTGTACACTGTAATGCCATTAGGCTACACAAAGTGAAATTTTCCTCACATACACACGTTAATGGCATCACATGTACAAACACCCCGAGTCTCAGGCCTCAAACTGTCACATTTCTTTCAGGGCAAAATCAACATTATTCTCCCACTGTCATACTGGGCCTTGGACTTCAGTTCCTGATATTAAGCATGGAACACCCCATAGTGCCACCCACTCTGAGAGCAATGGCACAGGTAATCGGTGAATCAAACAGCATTCTCAAAGCAATATTTTATTTATTTCAATCAAAATAGAAGAACGTATGTGCTCTGCAGCCTTTCCCTAACATTCTCTATTGCATGAAAGCTGGAAGGAAGCCCAATTTCTTAATACTTTAGATTTTCTTTCAGAGCCTCCCTCTGTGTCAGCTTGTCCTCAGGACAGCAGCTGACAACTGATGTTTCCCCCTCCCCGCTTTCTCCTGAGAAAAGATTTTAACTGTTTGCTTTTCTTTTGATCTCTATTTGCTAGCCAGACCAAAGAGCTATGTCACTTTGGACTAGATCTTGGATATTATCTGAAGCCATTATGTAGCCTTTTTGCTCAGCTCCCAATTAATTCAAGTATTATGGGATGCAACAAACATCCTGCCACTCCCACATAATATGGGTGTTGATTTAGTGTGCATGTGTACACTGCTTCAGCAAGGACAATGGTGGTGGCATGCTGATTCCTGTTTCCAGTGCCTGCTCCATGCCTGCCCTTTTCTCTCTCAGTTTCTCCAACTGGCTGGGAGTGGGCACTGGAAGGAAGAACCGGCATACTGCCACCACTGTCCTTGGCTAAGCCTGGCTCCCCACAAACGCACTGCCCACAACTGAACAGGGGCAGAAGTGGTGCTGGAACTCCTTCTGTGCCTAATTGCTGGCTTCCAGGCTTCTTGTCCTATGCTAGGCAGTCCTGCACTCCCAAAAAGGCAGACTTAAAGGTAAAGGAAGCTTTCTACTCCCCTCTTTGTCTCTAACTGAGCTTGCCCTTAATACCCAGACATCCCTACCTCTCAGTCAGTATTGTAACATATAACCTCAAACCTTATGTCTTTACTGGAGAAGAGGAACAGAACCTGTTAAATCTTTAATACAGCAGCCATGCCCTAAAAGGCCAGCTTAACCTCTGACTGGATCCAAATGAAATATCAGATCATCAAAGACCTCATATGCAAGTACAGAACTCTCAAAAACACTCAAACAAAGGTCAGAATTTTATTCTTAAACATTTAAAAATATATTACTTATAAGAATTTTATAACATTTCAGGGGAATATCTGGTTGGGCATAAGCATGATAAAATAAGTTTTAGGGGTTAAAAAGGATGACAAACTAAACAGTTATGCTTTTGCAACCAAAAAAATCACATTTCCCCTGGATTATATTAACTCAGCTGTTGTACATACAATAATGGATGAAATTATCCGACTACACAGCATTAGAATTACTATGTCCAGTTTTGATCCTCACTTTTTAAGAAGCATGTACACAAACTGCACAGAGTCTAGGAGAAAGCAACAAAGATTTATGAGTGCCAGTATCACAGCTAAAGAAACCTCCCAATGCTTACAGCACCTGAATCCAGTCTCATCTCCACTGTGGGAGACATTTCAAATACCATCACTGCAAGGAGAAAAGCAACGTGTGGTTTAAGGTGCAGAAGAAAATATTTTGCAGAAATGGCTATTATGAATGATTAATCTATTTAATTTTAAATTAGTTTTTAAATAGTTTGTACATACATACCCCCTAATTTCCTACATAAAAATAACATTGTTACCTTAGCGAAGTCAAGCTTTCAAAAGAATTGGATACTATTTTCTTTATGTGAAAAGAATATATACTTCATATACCTCATTCAGTATATGGTGCTCTCGGACTAAACAACCTTTCAGTATTGTGTTGTCTCCTAAATATTCAATGTGTGGTCTCAAACCTTATTTACTGTATATTGGCGTTCCCAAAAAGTGGGTCATGACACCCCAGGGGGTTGTGAGCAACTTAAAAGGGGGCTGCAAACTTCTTGAGGGGTACATGCAGTGGTGTGGGGAAGTAGCATGCAGCAGCAGCACAGAGTGGTGGATGGTGGCTGTGGCTGCCATGTGCTAGCTCCCCATCCCCTGCAGCCACCATTCAGCACTTGGGGTCACAGTATCACAAAGTTTGAGAACCCCTGCTGTACATGATTCATACCCTGCTTTGAAAGTATGATTATTAATTTGCTTGTGGCCTTACCTTGAGCACTCGGTGTTCTCTGAATGCTTTACTTGATAATACTTCTGTTAGCTGAAGAATATTATCCCAATTTTGCTGATGGGGAGCTGAGGCCCAGAGGGTATGTCTATGCAGTAGAGCCCTGATTAGTGTGCTGCCTCAGATAGTCAACCAACTTTCCAGAGTTTATCAGTAATGTTCTTTTAATATAGGAAACAACAAGGATCCATGTCTGTGTGGGAGTGTCTTTTTATTGAAAAAATCAAGCTATTAAAAAAAAGAAATGTCATCATGATTGAGGAGGAATTGACATTTGGGGAGATCATCAAGGCTAGGGACAGACATTCAAAAAGCCTGAGCCTGAATTGATTCAATCTTTGCAGGTCAGTCTAACCTGCAGAGATTGAACTGATTTGCAAGTGGACAGACATCCACATTTCATTCTGGAAATGCAGGCACATGTCTGCAGTGGCTCAGGCCTGGGGGCACTACAGCAGCCCTCCTTTCCCTTCCACAAGAAAGCTGAGCTGGCAGGGAGAGGGTAGCCAAGCCCCAGCAGGCCTGAGTATGCCTGAGGATGGGTTTAAACCCCTACCTTGGCTTGCAAGGTTTGGAGGGTGGGGGAAGAGAGAGCCTGGCCATATGGAGACACGGCCAGACCCCCATGCTGAGGCAGGAGGAGGAGGGGGAGAGCCCTGCCTGCAGCAGCAACTCCCTGACAGCTGGGAGAAATCTAGGCACACAGCTCTGTTGCCCAGCCCCAGAGGGGGACTCTTCCCCTGCCTCCTTCTCCCTCTCCCCTGCTTCCACGGGGCAGGGAAGGGGGCTACATGCAATGCTGGAGAGGGACTCTTCCCCCTCCTCCTCTTCCTCCTCCTTCTCTCCCCCCCCACAGGGTGGGGAGGGGGATTCCATGCCATGCTGCCTGGCCCTGGATGGGTATTCTTTGCCCTCCTCCTCCTCCCTCTCCCACAGGGTGGGAAGGGAACATGGGAAGGCGGGGGGTCTGTGCAGTGCTGCCCAGCCCCAGAAAGTTGTGGACACATGAGCCCCAATGGTGCCTCCAAGCTGGCCTGGGTAACCCATTGCCCAGCCAGCTGCTGCCTATGTATGCTGGGCCAGGCTGCACTCACTGACAGCTTCCCTGTCTGAGCTGCAACTGCTGGGGAGGGCCCTACCCCTGTGGCCTGGCCTGGGCACATATGGCTGCCTCAGCTGGGGCTGAGTGGAATCAGGCTGGGCTGCAGGGGTGGGGCCCTCCCCAGTGGCTGCAGCTTAGTACAGGCTGGGCTTGGCTGGGAAATGCCACACTGAGTCCCCCTCCTCACCCTGCAGTGGGGGTGGGGGGAAGGGGGAGGATAGGAAAAAATCCTCCTCCAGGGCCAGGCAGAACTGCACAGAGCCCATCCCTCTACCCTGTGACAGCAGGAAAGGGAAGAAGAGGAGGAGGGGGAAGAGTCCTGCTCTGGGGCCAGGCAGCACTGCACAGAACCCCCCTCCATGGTGAGGGGAGGGAGAAGGAAGAAGAGTGCCCCTCCAGCACTGCACAGAGCCCCCCTCCCCACCCCCAGAGGACAGGGGTTGATCCGCCCCAGCTGCAGTCCCCTGGTTGGGGAGGAGGGGAATTAGCCCCCTTAGCCTTAATGGCACCATGCCAGAATAGCTTCAGTCCCTGCCAGTGGGACAGGAAAGTGGGGGAGGTAATAAATCCCCTCTTTGCCTCTCCTCTGCTCCAGTGGTGGGGTCATGGCCAGATGCCATCCCAGCATGGCCCCATTAAGGCAAAGGGGGCAGGGAGGGGGTTAATTCCTCCCTCTGTCCCTTCTGCCACCAGGGACCTCAGCTGGGGTCTGCCAACCCCAGTCCCTACCGCTCACCCACAGACAGGCAGACTCAGCCTGGGTGGGGGGGAAGAGGGGAAAGAGGGAAGAACTAACCCCCTTCCGTGTCCAATTTGCCTTAATAGGATTGTGCTGAGATGTGTCTGGCCATGCCCCAACCCCTGCTTGGGCTAGAGAGGATGGGGGCAGGGCCGTCCCTGCTCTTTGGAGCAGAGAACACAGCCCAGCATGCTAGGATGCTGGAGGACCCTGATTTAACTTAACCCAGGAAGGGGTTTGGAACAGAGGTTGCATAAACAGGTTTGACCTAAATCAGTTAAATCTGATACTACTTTCAACCAGGTTTATCTTAAGCCAGTTTCAGCCATTTTGAAACTGGTTTATGTGCACTAAACTTATGTTCTGTTACAGGTTTAAACCAGTTTCTGGTCACTTAAACTGGTTTATGTGTAACTTCTCTCCCTAGTCCTGAAGGGGTGAGAATTTTAGATCCAGTAAGCAGACCTATATGAACAGTATAGGCCTCTGCCACTTCACCTGAGTAACAGATAGAAGTCGAAGGTTGTGGTTTTCTATGAAGACGAGCAGTAGAAGGGATAGGGTAGTTTATGAGTGTGTTTGTGTGTTTTCAGAGATATGTGCTGACATCAAAGGACTGGTGAGTCTCAGGAGTCTCAGGTTCCATTATAGCAGTGCTTCTCAACTGCAAGAATGTGTTTGGGGCACTGTGATGCATTGCCACCACCACTGCCACTGTGGGATGAAACTGTCCCAACTTGCCTCTGTTTTCAGGAGGCATGTTGGAGCTGAACTGAGAAGTGGCTGCAGCAGGAAGGCATATCTGCCTACATTACACCATGCAGGCTGATGCACCACTTCTGTTGTAGCTCTTCCGAGTTCAGTGCTGACATGTGTCCTGAAAACAGAGGCATGCAGGGCAGTTCTACCAGATGGCAGCAGCATCCATTTCTAGGGTGCCACCACAGCGGGGCGAAACTGTCTCATCTGCCTTGGAACCAAACTGGGAAGAGCTGCAGAAGGAGCGTTCCTCCTTGCACTTCTCTTTCTGGGAAAAGTTTTAGATGGATGTTATCAGTCTAAAAAGGTTGAAAACCACTACATTAGAGTTCTGTAGTGGGCAGTTATTTTTTGTATTACTATAACATTGAGGAACCTTACAAATGAACCAGGACCCCAGCGTTGTAGGCACTGTACAACTAAAAAACAAAAACACATTCTGCTCTATCTCCTCCAATCCATCCCTGTTCCAGTGCTATCTCTTTCTCACCCCGGCTCCTATTCCACGTTCCACACTATTTAGCTACCCATCCTAGTCTGCAGGCTTCTAAATTCCAGTCAGTCTTCTTGCTGAGCCTGTCCAGAACTGTCTCCAACATTACTCGCTCAGTCTCACTTCCTAACCCACTTGCTCCCACTTTCCCCATGCTTGTTCCTTTTCCTTAGCTTCCAGTCCCAGTCACTTTACCCAGCTGATCCAACTCTCTTTGTCTCTCTCTTTTCCCACCAGAGTCCCAGTCTCTCCCACACCCAGGCTCCTTTGTCCCAATCTCATCTGCCTTATCCATTCTCCTGTCCATAGGTCCTGTGCCAACCAAATCTGCATTTGAATAAGGCCCATCTGTAGGAGCCTTGAGAGCAGCCTTCCCACTTTCCATTCTGCTCCCACTCATACCCAGAGCGTAACAGCCCAAAACTAGATGTGCAGGGAACCAAAGGCTGCTTATTTCCATTAAATCTTTGATCATTTTAGCTGAGAAGCTGTTGCAAGACTCTGTTGGGTGTGCACGAACTGCAGTGTTTCAAAAGCTTCAAATGGGCCAAACTGGAATGAATTTTCACAGTGTTGGCAAAAAGCACATCCCAGCCTACAAATGCTTCAAAGCATAAAGGAGAAGCTAGAGCTTCTCGAGAAAGGTGACCAAATAGAAATATTGTAGTCAAAACTACATTTTCTCAAACCACTTTTTCAGAAACGTTTGCATTATTTCAGCTTAAATTTTCCAACAGAAATAAAACAAGCTTGAAGGAGACAACTGTCATAGGGAAAAAAGTCAGCAGAAAGAGTTAACATTTAGTAAAGTTATAGGTAACTACAAACAAGGTCTTATACTGGTAAATGTTAGATAACTTTAGTAGTAGGCACTACTACTTCTAGCCCTGCTTAGAACAGCATGCACCTGAATTTTACAAAATGAAATAATGACCAACCTCATATTCAGCTTCTTACAATCATAAATACACCTAAACTCTGAATAAGTGAAGGGGAATAGCCTGCAGGTGAATTCCTGCAAGGGTCAAATGTGAGCTGAAGGTTCTTTATACTTTTCAGGATCAGCTAATGCTAGTTAATAGGTGTTGATCTAAAACTACTTTAGGACTCAACAAAAATTGTTCAAAAACCCAAGCAAAAGGTTAAAATTCAGTTAGCCCTACCCAAATCGTCAGTGTTATACTAATCAAGCAATAACACAGTAATGCAACTACTTCTTACCTTTGGTGTAATAAGCTTAGTGTTTAAATGGAGAATTGTTTTGCAATTCAAAATCCCTGAAGACCTAGAAAATGAAAGCAATAAACACGGTTAGAAAAGCAGATGCTTTTTAAAGTTTGATTCAGGATCTGCTAATTTTATATGATTTGTGTTTTGAGATCTATTTCAAGACTTCAATTAAAGACTAATTGTAAAAGTTGTAGCGACTAAGGCCTTTAAAATTCTCAAGAATATTTGTGCCTCTAAAGGCTTACATACTTACAGGCATGAAACATTAGCCCCTTTATTAAGTCACATGTGAAGTCTGGCATTCACAGCTACTCTCAAGCCCCCATGCCCTCAATCCCCCAATGCCCTCAATTTCAACCTTGAACTGATCACACTACTGTTTAGAAATAAGTCGTGTTCATTCCTCATCCTAACCCACGCTTTTGCTTCTCCTTTTGAGCAAAGACTAACAGCAGTAAAACATTCTGATTTTTACTGAATTTTGTGCTTCTTATTCTACTTATAATACTAAGGCCAGGGGTTTTGAGCAGTAAATGTATCTCACATCTAAGTCTATTTCATCTTTCCAGCTTATCAACACACTCATTTTCTAAATTACTTTTCATAAGAGCACATCAAATTAGGTAAGATATTAATCAATATGAAAATGCTGAAACTATCATTTTGTTCTGAAGGGAATGGTAATTTTATTCAACATCGTGATATGGGATCATTACAAGTAAGCTTGTCCCATCCAATTGTGAAGTCTGTTTAATCACAATGTGAATAAACTTCCCTTGAATTCTTTTGTAAAGAGATGTAATATAACACAATATCTTCTTATTAAACCTTTAAACCAAATAATCTAAAAAAAGGCACTAAAATTCATACAGTACAGAAATCAGAATTTAAAATAGGAGATGTGATATGACCATTTTTTCCCTAAGGTAGCTTTGAAAACAGAATGCTTTGTCTATTTGTCTTGGTTCATACTCAGCAAGATAGCTGGCAGTGAGGACATACAAAAAGCCAAAGAAGAAGAAAAAACAAAAGTGAGAAAAAATGTTTATACTCTTGATGGAAAATTTTATTCAGAATCTATGTCTCTGTCTCCAGTTCACAAGTAAAGCATTTTTGTGAGTAATCCACAAGGGATTTTAACAGCAAGTTTTGTTGTTTTGTTTTGGCTCTTTTTTTAAGGTTGTATTGCATTGTTTTAAAATTGTTAGAAATCTCAAATATAATTAAAACATAAATTTAAATATCTTTTATTTCACATAAATTGCTTCCTTCTTTAAATCTGCTTTTTATTAATGTGCTGTTTATCATTTACCTGTCCCCTGCCCCCCCACTCCACCTGTCCTTAGCCAGAGATCTGGGGGCCCTAATAGATAAACATATGAAGTTGGAGAAACAGAGGTAAACTAATATGATACTACATAAAACAAGCAGTATAATTTCTAACAGTCAGAAACTTTCTTACACACTGTGGCTCATTGCACTCATAAAGAAGTCAGTACATTGTTTAAAAAATTACTATAGCTTGATCTCTACTTATTGGGCAGTCTCTCACGGGCTGGTTCTTCATAAATAAGGGAAACTATGGCCTGGAATTATCAGCACAGATCATTCATTGTAAATCTCTTGCAGGTACTAAAAATAACAGATAATTAAAATGGTTCATATAAGGAAAGGGCAAGTCCATAAACATACTAGACAAGACAAGACAAGACAAGACAAGTAATTAAAGTAGCTAATTCACATAACAAAAAAGCAAGTCCATAAAGTTGTTTCCAATTCAAAACTATTCTTAAGCACTCTCATCTCCTTCAAAAGAAACATGAAGAAACAGCAGGGGTCATCAACACAGCATTAGATAGTGCATGACATGTGCATGAATCAACTAAAGGGAAGCAACCTAAAACCTCTGGGAAGGATATGACAAGTACTTTCACCTCCTCAGGGGTCTGCATCAGTTCCTGTTTTCCAACATGCTTAAACCTGAACATGACTACTAAGGAGGGATTAATGCTCCAAACCTAGGAAGCCACATCAATACCCACAAAATAAACCTGCCTATTTCTCACCATTGCTTCTTTTCCCCTTGCATCTTAAAATGCAATGAAAGAGAAGATTAAAAACATGCTTTCAAATCATACAAATACCAGGGATGAAACAGTCATTTCCCAATGTTTGTTTTGTTGGGGTTTTTTTAATGACTGAGTAATGCAAATTTTTCATCAGTTTGATACACAAACACCCCCACTGAAAATGTCAATTCTCTCCACCTAGCCCATTCATTTCAATTTTGCATTGGTCTCAGGATCAAGTGGCTAGCCAAACGCTGCTGTCCATGGCATAGCTGCCATTCCAGCTTTTGCCTCTCTTTGAAGATGAGCATCTGGCATCCTTAATTAAATGAGAACTACCACTGAGACTGTTCTACCAAATGTAGAGGCTGGAACAATTTCAAGGAAGGTAGAGGTAGTTTTAGGGGGTGCCACATAGAAGAGACGAAAGATTTTTCTTTTTCAGATTTCTGAGCTAGAAAAAACTGTACTAAAAGCATGAACCACCTTAAGTTCCACACAGTAGAGAAAGATACAGGTGTGGGGCCTGCATGCTTTCTTATATGTGCATCTTACATTTTGAACTTGGGTGCTATAGGGAAAAATGATTTTTAAAAAAGAGACTTGCTGCACTCACACATTTTGACTTTATTCTGTTTTCAGAATACAGCTAGGTACAAATTCTTCACAGTCATCCTCAGTTCGTGGGAAAATGGCTTCCAAATGAACAGCTGCATAAGGTTTCTACAGCTGCTCCACAGCCAACAGCAGATTCTGTACAATACATTTATGAGGACAAGAGAAAAGAAGAAAAATGGAGAAAGGAAAAATGACACCCTTGTGCTCTGAGTGGAAAGTTTCATTTCAGTCCTGGGCATCTGTGTTTTGCAAATGCCAACATGTCTTGCGTAAGTGGTCAGTGCAGCCAGCCAGTCAGTCCCCCCTTCTCTATCTGCTTCAGCTGCACAGAGCAAAAACGGATCTTCTTGTCTGTACCTTTGAGTGTGAAGTGAATACTTGCAGTGTTCTTTCTCTCTTTCTAACGGAAAGATAGCATATCAAAGAGAAACTGAATGAAATGGGTGTGTCTGTACATATTTTCTGGATGAAACAAGAAAAATATTAACAAAAATAGTAGAAATACTTGCACGTGGTAAATGTATTTATACTGAAATGGCTTATACGTTATTATATACATTATATCCAATCAAGATATACATTATTTTTAAAGTCACTGCTAAAATACCTACCAGAGACATTTAATAAATTTACCTGCTCCACAGCAGCAATTAGATTAAGTAACTTAAAAAGAATAAAATCATTTAAAAAACCCTTAATAGGATTTTTTTTTAAGTAATCTTGAGCAACAGAGCCTGTTCAAGGGACCTAGTAAATCCAAAACAGCTTTAAAAATAGGAGCAGGCCCAAAATTTAAACCATCATTTTACTGATAGCAAAAAGATAGAAAAATACAACACCCAATCTGATCCCAAGAGGGGAAGAAAGATCAATAACATATTTCCATATAGACAACCTCTAGCACCAGAGCCAAAAAACCTCCTGTTCAGGGTCACTTCTACTTCCAAAGTGACCAAGTAGAGATGAATAGAAACATGTTTCCTAATGACTAGAACACAAGTTCCTAATCAAGCAAGGCAGCTTTCAAATTGATCCAACTAATCTACCCCTGTGGAAAAGTTTAGTTTCAGTAACCTTGCACCCCAGCAAAAGATCACTGCAAGTCATAATGGAAGTCTTCTCTAGAAACTGTGCAAAAATTTATACATTGTGTTTTTAATCCATCTTGGATTTGACTAGGACACTTACATTTGTTCTACAGCAGTGACCTAAGCAATTAACAACAGATAGACAAGAATATCAAGGCATGGCTGCTGCCAAAACATAAAAATGCAAGAGGAGGGGGAAAGAGGATAGGAAGGAGAGGATTGCTTGATATGATATGAATAATTCATTCAAATCCTTTTGGAAATACTTGCAATTAGCTGTCAAGTTAATGGGCTAAACTGTAATAAAAAATTAATTGAATTTGAAAAGAGATATTGTCAGATTTAAGATTTCAATAAGTTTTTGGCATAATGCAGTTGTTCAGATGAATATGCAATGAATCTCTGGTGTAACGTACCAGTTTGATTTCAGAAACAGGGGCAGGTTTCAGATATATGACTCAAAGCTTACTCAAAGCTCATTCTGTCTGCACCACCAAACAGACCCAGTCAGCCATAGTTCTTTGTGTGTGTCACTGCCAGATCTCTGGAAGAAATAACCACTGACATCAGCTACAGGTGCACACATGTGGATCAGTTAAACTTGAGACTTTCAGCTATCTACTTCCAATGGTAGAGGCCTACAGCTTCTGTTACTAAGGTTCTTAGGTTCAATCACCAATGACAATCAGGTGACCATACCTGCAGCAGTGACTTGTTACAACTAATTTCTGAAATCAAATGGTCCGTTCCTTTCATTCAGTCTCAAACTTGGAACCTCACGAGTCAACCACCTTTAGATACAGGATTTCAGGGAGGCAAATAACTACAGAACCCGTAAAAGGGCAACTCTGTCCCCTCAGAGGGCATCTGGTTGATTTGAAGAGTACTGAGCTGTCCCTTTTAAAAAGGCCACAGAGTGAATGAAGACTCATACTGCTCTAAGCTTGCCACATAATAATTTTCCCAAATCTTTATGCTCTGTCCAATTGCCAAGTTTACTTCCTTGCCAAGGTTCAAGGCACAGACCTAGAGTCTCAAACATTAGAAAGCCAATACATGCCATAGCTCCTTCAGTCAAGGTGTTCTCTTTGGTTCAGATAAGAACCTTTCTGAGACACTGGTGAGCTGTTTTTTGGGGGGGCCATCTTAACTTCATTCAGCCCCTGGGAAAACTTGGCCCACGAAGGCCAGTTGAGTCCCTCAACCCCTGGCCCCTGCATTCTTGGAAAGGTTATTCCATGACCATTAATGAAAGAGACAGGAGGAGACCATGCTCATTTTTCAGGAAAACTTGGGGGTGGTGGGCACTGAAGACCCTCAGAAAGAGTTATTTAGTGCTTAAGAATGAGAACTACAAAACAAATAGGAATTTTGAGAGAGAACACCCAGCCAACTCCATGTTTGCATAACAGAACAGTTAAGAAGTTAGCCATGTTAATCTGAAGCTAGGCAAAGGGATGGCATTATAAACTAACTTGTTCAGAGTGATAATCCATAAAAGGCCACCCTGCCCTGCTTTCTGCCAGCAGAATGGATGGTAGCAACACAGAACTTCAGGCAGACAATAAAGAAAAGTTATGATAGGGATATCTTCAAAAGAGAAGAAAATATCCATTGAAAGGGTTAGGTCTCTATGAATTTAAAACTGATCTAGTGATTTCAGTAGTCCATGGTCTCAATACCTCAACCAGCCACTTCCCCTCCATTTTTTACAACTGTCAGTACTTGTAGGTTTTCCTTCTTCTGCAGAACTAGTGGGACAGTAAGACATTTTACTGTTTTAAAAGTAACAACTTCATAATGTCCTCAGATTACTCAGTATTTCCTTGAGCAAGGCAGATGACTCAACAAATTGCAGGGGTAGAATATTACGGCTACACAGCTCAAAATTCAGAAGTTTAGAAATTAAGATGGCTATTCTTCATTAGACCCTCTTTGATCTTGACACTTCAAGTCACTCCATGCAATCCTATACAAATACCTGTGCAGACCAGCTTCAAAGGGAGGGTCCTTAGCTGATACAAAGGACAATGTTTCTTACATGACCACTTGTTTCCCCACAACAGCACTTTTTTTTAATTTTTCTTTTTTAAATTAGAAGCCTCGCCACAGTTCTGGTGTAATTTACAAAGTCTCCAGGAGCCTTTTCTTCCGCCCCAGGTGTCCTTATTAATTAACAGCAACTTCTCAGACCTGGATTTTTTCAATAAGCAGATAACTTCCACAAGCACTCTCAGCAAATTCTTTGGTTGAGCCCTTTGTATGTTCCATGTTAGTCCGCTGTGTGTACTCAGTAGCTAAAAACTCACAAAAATCAAATCGAGTCTCCTCTGTGTTTTTACAACAGTCCTAGTCAAATTTCACTTGCAAACCTCCAGGTGTTTAGGCTGTAGAGGTACCCAAGAACAAGTTAAGAGAGGGTTATTACATAAACGGGGGGGGGGGGGCAGGGATATAGTCTTTTCACTTTTCTCACAGTTTAAACTGCTGAACCATTTTCTCCTTCCCCACCAAAAACAACTCCAAGCACAGACCAGACTTGGAAAGTTTCAGCTTGAAAAGCGAGAATCAGAAAAACTAAGAACAACTGAAAACAAGGTTTCAAAATGAATATTTCAATTGCTTAAAAGGGTGACAGAAATTGCTGTTCATCCCAAAAGCAATGACCAACATTCTGGTTAAGGCTTGTTATACCCACAGCTGAAAATCTTGTTTTCTTTTTAAAAATTCTGCAGACGTGGCTTCTCAACCAATGAGCACACTTGAAATACAATATGCAAAGACATGCCTTTGTAGGCAAAATACTTTACCAATTCAATTTTAAATCAGAGATTTTACAGGAAGTAGTCAAACGTTCTGTATTTGGCAAGACAATTCTTTATTTCCATTGGCAATCTCATTTAGTGGCTGACTTGTCCTGCTGCTGCATTTCTAGTTATGGCATGATAGTCCCACACTGAGACACTTACCTCATTGCTAGTTAGCAAGTTGGGAGATTCCTCTTCTCCCTACTTCCTGCCCCCTCTATCCTCTTAGTGTTTCTTAGTACAGGACACAAAAGCAGTGGGAAAGGCTGCTACCAGCACAGCAGACCTTGACAGCGCCCTAACCTGTGGTAGGATCCATTTGCACTTGACTGACGTATGGCTAAGGATGGACACTACAGCAGGCTGAAAGGGGTGCTCCAGGGACAGATGTCACATTTCTCCCTCTCCTTATCTCTCAGAAAAGGGGAGGGGAAAAAGGGGGAGAAAAAGGAAATTAAAATAGCAAAAAAAGGAAGCATGGACAGAGAAAAGGGAGAGAAGGATATAGAAGTGAGAGGTAAAAATTGGCATAGAAATGGAAAGACAATGCAGGGGGCAACAGACAGAATAGGGATAAAGTAAAATAAGGGGATAAAAAAATCTCTGTGACATTACAGCCTGCTCCCTACAATGTGGCTTGCCTGCTTTGTAGGCTGACACAACATGGTTTAGTCTCCCGAAGAAACGGTGAGAAGAAGAACACAACACTCCATCCATGCAGGGACTGTAACACAGCTTTACATAGCCCTTACAAGGGACAATCTTCTCGTGCATGACCCAGACCTAAGCATCTGAGTGCTCAGATTTTTAGTGGAGGTTCCTTAACTGAACTTTTTGCCTTTAATGATAAATAAGCAAATCAAGCATTCAAAACAGAAAATCCAAGCAAATATTTCTTGTACGTCTAGACAACTGTTGCAAAAATGAAATTCCTTTGTTCTCTAATCACCTATAGCAAAGGCACTAATAATTTATAAAAGGGTTCTGCTCTTCTTTAAAATTCTATACATGAAAGTGTGATATAGTGCTATTACAAGTCAATAAAGCTGTCGGCATATTGTTAAACACTTACCGAAAATTTAGATTACATGCTATCAATTTGACCTTCAAAAACACACATTTTGCAATGAAAAATGATGCTTTGTAAGTTGCCTTTTATTTCTTCTAAAAATGAATTTAACAAAAGCCCAAACAAACATTAACAAAAACAACTCCTTAATGTAAAACATGTAACATTAAATGTCTTTCTTAGTATCAGGTTACTTGAAGCTTGAGTCTCTGAAAGCATGCCAAAATTATCAAAGTGCCTAAAACTTTAGTACTTTACTTGCTTTATCACTTAGATTGGTCTATTTAAAAACAGTTGTCTTTAATTTAAAAGTGATCAGTCACATAAAGACAAGCTTATCTTTTTATTTATCCAAGCTAGACAAAGATTGCTTTTTCAATTTTATATGGTCTTAATACGTTATGGATAAAACACCTAAATGAAATACAGAATAATTGAGGCTGTCTTTTACTTAGCCTGATATCTAAATGGGACAGGTGTGAGTAAGCAGTTTAAAAGATATTCCTACCAATGATCAGAAAACCCAATCTCATATTGAAAAGGCAAGGAAGTTTGTACCAGAATTAGTCCCGCAGTTACATACTTGTGCCTTATGGAAAAATGGAATTGCCCATTTTAAAATGGAATTATCTATTTCTGTAGCTATTCCTAATGCATCCATCAGAGAAGTATTTAGTTGCCAATCATTTATAACATAAAAATACTTAAAGGGACATCATACTTTATTTGGGCTGGAACAAAGAAGCAACTGTTCACTAGAGTTAACCCACAATTTCTACAACTTAGACATGGTATCACAAAACAGCACATACCGGTTAAACAATTGGCCAAACCAGCTGCGGAAAGAGAGAGGTAGTTATAGTAGCTATGTTTGTCTGAAGTCAGTCAGAAGGCATGACAGAGATGCACCTTACAGACTAATTAATTCAGTGTTGTATAAGCTTTTGTAAACAGCAGCTTACTTTGTTAGATGCTATCAAGGGAAAATTATGGCTTTGCGGTACCGAAAAGAAAGCAAACTAGTTCTGACTAGAAGGATACACAATTGTTCAGCAACTAACAAAACTGGATTGCATCCACACAGTGGAACTTTTTACAAGGTCTGGACCTCATTTTTACAGGGAGTCTGGTATTCTAAAATGCTGAAATACTTTCAAATCAATAGTAACTCTAATAAGCAGTTCTACTGGGGGAGGCTAAAGGAACCAGACTGCTCCAAAGACAATTGTCATTCTTCTTCAAGACCAGGAATGATCTCCCACCCACTGAGGAAGGAAAACTGATAGTTTCTGTCCCAATCACTAAGTGCAGAAGAGGTTCACTACCAACAACTTTACTTTCAACTGAGTAAGTAATGTTGGCTTCTACACATTCACTTCAAGCAGTTCTTGTAAACACATGTAACTGGCCAACCCAGGAAAAAGAAAAGGGATTGGGCTGCACTAGAAATTACTACTAGAATTATACCAGCTTTTCAGAGGGGTCAAGGGAAAGGTATTTCCTGGGGATAGGTGGCTGGCAGCAACACATTTAAACCATTATTTAGCAAAAGAAACTGAGAGAAAATGTTTTATAGTGTGTTTAATATATTATTATTCCATTTGCTGAAAATTCCAGGAAATGACTAAGCCTATAGAGAAGAATTTTTATACAATGTAGCTACAATGGTTTGTAGTTTGCAAGTACTGCTTTGTTCATTACAAACCGTGAACTAGATTAAGTAATGGGAACCATAATTGCCACCTGAACACCTAAACCCATCAAAACAAGCACGCTGGAAAAGTCTTGTTGATATGCTATTAAGACCCCAAAAAGAGGAATCTTATCAATGGGAAATCTATTTTTAACAGAACATGAGTATCTAATGGTGAGATAGGGAACTGGGATTAAAGGTTCCTGCATTAACAAGCTCTGCCACTGTTTGAAGGCAATTCACTTCTCTTCCCTGAGCATCAATTTAAGCCTCTATAAATTTAATATGGTAGTAGGCCATACTTACAGGAGTACAACTCTATCCTTGGAAGCAGTTTTTTAAACAGTTTGGGGGCAATGGCAGATAATCCCCTGAACATGAGCTCCTAATGGAAGGCTCTGGTTAAAAGCCTTTGACCCCAGTGCTCTTCCTGCCATGGCAGCGGGTCGGACTAGATGATCTGCTCAGGTCCCTTCCAACCCTAGAAACTATGAAACTATGAAAAGGGCTAATGCAATCATTGGGTGCATTAATACCTTGTGTAAGAGTAAGGAGGGTATATAACCTTCGTATTTGGTACTAGTGTGGCCACAACTGGAACACTGTGCCCATTTCTAGTGTCCACAATGCAAGAGAAACGTTGATAATTTGAACATGGTTAAGTGGATAGCCAGAAAAAAGTGAGAGGATTAGAAAACATAGAGTATAGGACAGAGGCAGGAGAAATACAGCCTGTGAGCCAGATCTGGCCTTCCAGGGCATTCTATCCAGCCTGTGGGTCCACTAAAAAAATTAGAAAATTAATATTTATCTGCTCCTGCCTGCCTGTCAAAGCTGACAGGAGCCAGGGGCAGTAGGGCCCAGGGGGAGCCAGAGGCAGAACTAAACAACTGTAGCAACAAGTCTGGCCCAGCCCCAATCCCCCCCACCTCAAGTCCCTGCTGGAAGCCACTGCCTAGCGGGGTCTGCTGGAGGCTTCTACCTAACTGTTCCTGCCTCACCATGCTAAAGGAAATCCAGATAAGAGGGAGGGAGGACAGAGGCAGAGGAGGACCATGGGCAATCACCCCAGTCTCAGGGCCAGCTGAGCCAGCTTCTGTGGTCCCGGTGCTGCCGCTAGGAACCACATGGTGCTAGACCACAGCAGGCAGGTGGGGGGGGGGGAATTGGGGAAATGGCTGCAGGAAGCAGACGGAAGGGGAAGCAGACAG
>NW_017729032.1:232829200-232881385 GCF_001723915.1 Gavialis gangeticus
TCTGGGGAAATGGCTGCAGGAAGCAGACGGAAGGGGAAGCAGACAGGTGTGTGGAGCACAACGACAGCTGGGAGGGAGTGTGGGTGCACTGGGGCCAATGCCAGTGGGGCCCAGAGTGGGGTGGCAGGAGTGCAGGGCTGGGCTACCAGGGGCTCTATGGAGCTGGGCTGGCTCCCTCCTCTTCCTGCTTGTGCAGTGCAGCCCAGCTCCATTGAGGGGTGGAAAGTGGCAAGAGAAAGGCAGCAGTGGCAGATGGGGAACAAATGGCAGAGCAGGAGCATGGAACCTTGAGGTATGTAGAAAAAAACGTTTAAAGCTGCACCCATGTCCAAATTGTCGAATCCTTCTGAATCTCTCCAAATTGATTTGGAGGGTTCCAATTCAATTCAGAGAAATTAAAGGGTCTCCTGATTCAATTCAGATTCGGCCACCGAATTGGGCTGAATCGAATCAGTGACCAAAGCTTCTCACAGCCCATATGAACACCCACCTAATGCACAGGTAACTTTGACTTACAGACTAGGGACAGAAATTACACATAAACCGGTTGAAATCTATAACACAACAGAAAAGTTTAGTGCATGTAAGCCACTTACAAAATGATGAAAACCAGTTTAAGATAAACCTGGATGGCTGTAGTTTCAAACTTAAGTGATTTCAGTTAAATTGGTTTCTTGAACTTCTGGTTCCCCTGCAGATTCAAGCTAACTCATACTCTCTCCACATCCCACGATGCTTTGCACCTCCCCTGAAATCTCCCCCTCACAGGGTAGGCAGGCTAGCCATGACTCAAGCTTTCTGCTCTAGCTGAGCAGGAAGGTGTGCTCTAGTACCCCCCACGTTTTGGCCTGGGCCACTGCAGGCATGTGTCTGTATTTCCAGAATCAGAAGTAAATGTCTGTTCACTTGCTTATTCGTTCAGTCTATGCATCTTAGACTAACCTGCAAAGATTGAATTAATTCAGCCCCAGGCTTTTTAACTATCTGTACTTAGCCACAGTAGGTGCACCTACACAAGATGTTTACTGTGCAGTTGACTAATTAAATGCACAGTAAACATCTCAGTGTCTACACATGTGGCCCTATTAGGACACAAGAAACTAATAAACTCCACAGCAGGATAGTACTTGTAAACAGAAGTAGAGTTTTGCTGCAGAGTTTTTTTTAATGCAGAGCAGTGCACGTGTAGGCCCTGAGCCAGTTGGCTGGGGCACAAGGGTGCTTCAGTCTGGAGGCTGCCTGCCAGCTAAACCTACAATGAAGCACCATCATGCCACAGCCAACCCCTTTCACAACACATTAAGCCCAGTAGGAGGAGCCTTAGACTGGAAGGCTGAACTCCTTGGGCTCCCTGTCATCTGGGGCTGCTGCAATCCAGCTCAGTGTGCTGCAGTCCAGGCACATGTGTAAACTGCACCCCCAGAAGCTTTCCAGGAGCAATAAACTGCAGAACAATAAGCTCTGCCGTTTATTGTTGTGTTTTAATGGCACGTGTAGATGGGCCCTGCAAGTAATTCATTAGTGGATGCAAAACACTGGGATCTTCTGATGAGAGAGAAGTATTACAAATTTCAAAATATTGTGGTTGTCAACAATATTAACACCTCAAAATGATATGGTTTTAATGTCCCACATACCTGAATATATATTTACTATTACTATTATCTTTTTCTCTCCTGTTACCTGTAAATTAATAATAAATACATGAAAAAGAACTATGAATTTAGATTGGTAAATGCAAATGTGGGGTAAAATCATTTTACTATCTCAACAAGAAGTTTACCTTTTTGCTTAACAGATTTTGAGAGAAATCAATGTGCAGCCAAAAGAGCCAACAAAAAAGAGTAAACAGTTTATAGTTATGATCCCTTTCACTTCCAACAAATAATGATAGTCTGAAGAATGTTTGTAGATGTAGTGGACAAAAGCTATTTTCCCAAGACAGGCATATTTCAAGTATGACCCTTGTAACTGGATAGGCCACATAGAAAATATGTTTCCTTGGACATCTAAATCCTTCCCATGTGCCAGCTGCTGCTTCTTTTCTCAGCCAAACTTTGGTTTCAGCTCTCTGATGCTTCCCTGCTTCCAGATGCTGTTTACCTTCCCTGTCAAATCCAGCCTTTGGATATGTCCTCATTCCCAATCACCTTTTGCTCCTTGGATTGGCAATAGTCTGTCTCCAGTGTCTACCTGCTCCAGTCCCAAGTAAGGCAAGTGGATATTACAAACTAAATAAACTCTAACAAATTAGTCCACTCTAAACAAATTGTATCATACCTAATTTAAGTGTGTTCAAATCAGTAAACATGTAGTTTTTAAGTTCCAGCCACTCATTTTATGTTATTTTCCTCAAATTCATTTAAAAAAAAAAAGAATTGACAGGGGCGGGGGATTGGAGACAATAGGTGAAAATTACAAATATATTGAACACATCTACACAAGACGCTATGTTGCTTTTTTTCGTCTCTACAGTGACATAGTGTCAACAGGCATAAACTGTGACACTACTGCACAGTAGTGTCAGAAATGACCCATGTGGTGCTGGGACTGCACAGTACTGGTGGTTACCACACAGTCATTTAGTATTTACTTTAGCTAGAACTTTAGCTAAAGCAAGTACTAAATGACTGCATAGTAACAACTGCACAGTCAGGTGCACGTGTAGACGTGCCTATTCTGACTGCTTCACACTACTGTGGTGACACAAAGTGGCAATCAATTGACCAGTTAAGGTAGGTTTATGGCTGTTTGCATTGCCAGGGTAGTACAAAGTTACAGAAGCATGCCACCAAATGTGGCTGAATGGTCTCAGGCACTTTGGCTGTGTGAAATTTCACCGGCTATTTCATTTCAACTCTGTTTTGACTCATTTTGAGCTCAAAACAATGAAATTGAAATGAAATGAAAAGCTACAAAAGAGCCTGAAATCAAAATGAGGCTAGTCAAAATTTTTCAAAAGTTTTGAATTGTTTTGAGTTTCGAAGCAGCCAGAAGCCAGGTGGTGGGAGACTGGAGAACCAAGACTGAGCTCCCAGCAGCTCTGCAGCCCTATTTGGCTCAGCCAGGCATGGAGCATAGCCCTGACTTTCCCTGCTTCCTGCACCTGGGCTGTGGAAAGCCGACTGCAGTGCAGAGGAAGGGAACTGAGCCTGGGTTCAGTTCCCTTCCCCAGTGCTGCGATCAGGCTGGGGAAGGGAACTGAGCCCAATCACTCAGTTTCCCTTCCCAGCCCTATGATCATGCTGGGGAGGGGAAGGCAGCTACCTCTTGATCCATCAACCTAAAGACTGGCAAAAATCAAATGATAGGAGTGGTGGGAGGAAAACTCTATATGCAAGTCAAGCAAAATGAGACTCCCCTATACTGCCACCAACCCAAATGCTTACAAAAAAATCATGGGTTTTGCAGGGGGGTTTTTTGTTTTGGACCTTTATTTTATATCAGGCCCATATGCCCCTACCACCTACTTCTGCATATGGATCTTGAAGGTTTATACACTCAGGGCAGAGCATTTACACACTCAGGGCATGGAGGGAATTATTATGCTGACCACTACAGAGCTGCTGTGGTGGCAGCAGCATAACCCGTCATCTCTGCAGTTCAGTTGTTGCTGTTGTAGTGAGGCTGCAGGTGCAGGCTCTGGCTAAAGGATGGGCAGTAGCATATCTGATTGAGTAGGGGAGGGGGAGAAGTGAGCAGGGTGAGAGTCCTGGACACCAGGCTGGTGATCCCCAGGGAACTTGCACTGTGGGGATGTGTAGCTGCTGAAACTAGTGTTGAGGGTGTCTGTCCCCAAGCCTCAGCAGCTAGAGCCCATTGCCACATCCATGCCGCAGCAGCAGCAGTTGGAGTGTGGGGATCCCAAGCCATTGCAGGTAACAATGGATAATATTCTCATCATTTCCTCACCTTGCTTTGTCCTGGGTGTGCTACATTTCTACCCTTAGCCTCTACTACCACAACAAGTTTAAATTCGCTGATGACACCAAAATCTGGGGGGAGGTGAGCACGCTAGCAGGGAGGGCGAGATTGCAGAGGGATCTGGATAGGTTACAGGGGTGGGCTAACAGGAACAGGATGCGTTTTAACACGGACAAGTGCAGGGTGCTGCACTTGGGCAGTAGGAACCAGCAGCACACTTACACAATGGGGAACTCCTTACTCGAGAGCACGGAGGCAGAAAGGGATCTTGGAGTCATTATTGACTCCAAGATGAACATGGGCCGACAATGCGAGGTCATGGTTGGCAGGGCTAACCGGACCTTGTCGTGCATCCACAGGTGCATCTCGAGTAGAGCCAAGGAGGTGATCCTCCCCCTCTACGCGACGCTGGTCAGGCCACAGCTGGAGTATTGTGTCCAGTTCTGTGCGCCACATTTCAAGAGGGATGTGGACAACATGGAGAGGGTCCAGAGGAGGGCCACCCGCATGATCCGGGGACAACAGGGCAGACCCTACAGTGAGAGACTGCGGGACCTGAACCTATTCAGCCTCCACAAGAGAAGGCTGAGGGGGGACCTGGTGACTGTCTATAGACTCACTAGGGGGGACCAGAGGGGTTTGGGGGAGACGCTGTTTCCCCTAGCGCCCGCTGGCATAACAAGGAGTAATGGGCACAAGCTGATGGAGAGGAGGTATAGATTGGACATCCGCAAAAACTACTTCACGGTTAGGGCGGCTAGGAGCTGGAACCAACTTCCAGTGGAAGTGGTGCTGGCCCCTACCCTGGGGGTCTTTAAGAAGAGGCTGGATGCCTACCTGGCTGGACTCATTTGAGTCCCATTTCTCTTTTTTGGGTTTTTTGTTGTTCTCCTGCCCTGGCGGGGGGTCGGGCTAGAAGATCTACTAGGTCCCTTCCGACCCTTAATCTATGAATCTATGAATCTATGAAAGTCTGGGTGGCACAGAGTAGAACAGGGTCTGGGCAACATTCCTCCTACACCCCAATGAGAATCCAGGTCCCTCCCACTTCCCCACACCTGTGGCAGGAATCAAAGGGGGTGAGGGTGTGACTCCACAAATCTACCACCCACTGGATATGTCCTGCAAAGGAGTGCAGTTGGACAAGTTGGACAAAGGCACACAGATAAGCAAGACAAGATATAAAGACAATGTATCTCCTCCTTTTAAGGTTAGGGTGAGAAGTGCTTCTGCAAATGATCCTCAGAGTTGGCATAGGGTATTCCACAGAGACATCTACTTTCTATGGTATTGCTGTCCTACAGAACCCAATGTAGTGGTAGGGTTGGGGGTGGGGAGGCAGGACCGTTAAAGATACTGTAATGTCAAATCAGTTAAGCATTATCCTACTCATTCTTCTGGTTCTATATTCCAGCTTCCTCATTGGGCACTGAAGGTAATTCCCAGCACTTTATACAATTAAGCCTTACAAAAGAATCACCTCAAAATGCACCTACTGAATTACATACATTTTACAGGCAGGTAAACTGAAATGCACACACAGAAAGACAGGCTGATATACAGAGAACCAGATTCAGGTGAGTCTTACCTTATAGCTCCCTACTTAAACAACAGACAACACACAGTCACACAATAAATGCATATTTACTATTTCATATTTAATTACAGAATCAAATTATTAATAATGATACTTAGCATTTATATGGGAATTTTCTCATAAGCCTTCTGTGGATTTTAAACTTAAGCTTGAAACCTTCTGGCAAGATTCTTCATTGCCATGATTCTTACTGCAAAAGTTAAGTGACCTGCTTAAGGTTAAAGTGGGGGTAAAAAGTTAGCACATGGATGACACCTAGGGAGTTTGAGATTTCCAGTTCCAACTCAAACCTCTAGAGTATATCTTAATGCAGTGATAAATTCAAGGTAAAAGACCTCTCTGATGCAGAGAAAGTAGACTGAGATTTTTACTATGCTATTATCCATTTGTTTTCTTTCACATTTATGTCTTTTCTACCGATTACATTTTCAGATATTTGCACTGGAATCAATGTGCTATGACTATGCTTTACAGTCTAACTGAATTTTTTATTTGTTTTCAACAACTTATAAGTGACTTAATAGATACCCTAATTGCATATGAGCTAAGTACCTACAGGTGGGTATACATGTACTTCCAACATGTTGTTCATGTTGATTGATATAAAAGAAAAAAAATCTATCATTTCAGTTGGTTTTATGTTTACCTCCCTCTTGATCTTAATCAGTGAAGTTGCTAACACTTTGTATTTATTTTACAATTTTCATTCCAATGATTTCAAGGACCTCTGAAATCCTTAACTACATAAGCCTGAATAATGACTCACTTACATGCATACTACATTTACTTGTATACCACACATACTTTTCCCCACCAAATTCAGCCTTCCAAAATTGGGGTGTGTCTTAAGAGCTGATACTGATTTTCCTTTACTGGAATAGAAGGACTATAGGGCTACAGACAGAAATTACACATAAGTCCAAATAAGTGATCAGAAAACAGTTCATATCTGTAACACAACAGAAGTTCACCACTTAAACCTCTTTCAAAATGGCTGAAACCAGTTTAAGATAAACCTGGATATATGTAGTATCAGACTTACCTGATTTAGGTTAAATTGGTTCACTGAAATTTTGTCCCAGATCCCCTCCAAATTCAAGTTAACTCACAGTCCTCCTACAGTCCTCCCAAGATGCTTTGCACCTCCCCTGCAAGTTCCCCCTCCCCCTGCCACAGGTTGGGCAAGCTAGCCTTGGCCCAAGCTGTCTTCTGCAGTTGAGCAGGGAGATGTTCTCTAGTGCCCCCCTCCCCCTGGGTTCTCACCAGGGCCACTGCAAGCATGTAACTACATTTCTGGAATCAATAGTGAATGTCTGTTCACTTGCTTACTGGTTTAATCTGTGCAGCTTAGACTAACCTGAAAAGATTGAATTGATTCAGCCTTGGGCTTTTTGATGGCATGCACTTCACCTAGGAGGTACTGGACCAAAATGGCTACCAATTCTCCCTGGTGCAACAAGCAAGAGTCCAGTGTTAACCTTGCAGCTACTAGTGAGGCAGTAGTTTTGGCTGAAGAGCTACTGAGCTTGCTCAGGGTGAGTGAGCTGCTGCATGCTCTCTGTAGTATCTTGATGAAGCTTGTGTATAGAAACAATTCTTCATTATTTAAAGGAACTTGTATAAAGACCTATTTGCAGGAAAGAAGTAATAGTCTTGCTACTGCCCTTACAAGGATCTCTGGCCTAGCCTTGTTGCTGCTCTGCCATACCAGGAAGTTCCTGCTGCCTGACCCAAGGATGCTACATTTCCTAGATATTTTTTGTTTCTAGGATGACTTACTCTATGCCACACAGATGGCCATCACACTGGAAAATCTTTCCTTCTTACACTGTGCCTTCCAAAAACAAGGTGTATGTCATATGTGAGGCCATATGCCACACTAGAAAATATAGTATTATTGTCCATGATTTACTTGCAGAAAAACTGACACACAAAGAGATTAAACAGTACAGTATTAGAACCACATTAATTTATAGATTCATACCAAACAATCTAAACTGGTACACTCTGTTAACCCAAACTTTTCTTTACTGAACAAGTATTTCTATATGAACAAATGCATCACTATGTAATATGTGAGTGAATAATTAGAGTCAATAACATAGTGAGCAAACAGCTGGAGTCAAAGTTAAGCTGTACAGGCAACCATTATCATTAGTGTTTCCTGATTTCAGAATAATTAACTGTGATCCTTTAATAATCCATTTAACAGTGTTTTGTCCTTTGTGTGTATTTTTAATGAAATAAATAAAAGCATTATAAAACTCTGTTCTCATGACTTTGCATTGCTGAAACAGAATGTATGAATTTCATAATGAAGAAGTACTTGGTGAAATACAACCAAAAAATCCTCTTGCACATAGGATCTGAATAGAAAGTATGGTCCTTAACAACATCTTTCAGTCTCCCAGGTTAAGTATCAAGCAGTATAAAAGCCTGAGGCTGAATCAATTCAATCTTCAAAGGTTAGTCTAAGCTGCATAGTTTAGACTAACTGAAAAGCAAGTAAACCAATGTCACTTTTGATTCTGGTAATGCAGCCACATGCCTGCAGTGGCCCAGGTAAGAAGTTGGGGAGCACCAGAACATGCCTCTCTGCTTTGCTGGAGCAGACAGCTTGGACCAAGCCTAGCTTACCCACCCTGCAAAGGGGTTGGAGTTGTGGGGGAGGTGCAAAACATCCTGGGATGGTGGAGGACCATGAGTTAGCTTGAATCTGGAGGGGATCTGGGAGTTCAATAAGCCAATTTAACCTAAGTCAATTAAATCAGATACTACATCCATCCAGGTTTATTTTAAACTGGTTTTGGACTCTTTGAAAGCAGTTTGTGTGCACTGAACTTGTGTTGCATTTCATATTTCAACCACTTTCCAATCATTTATACCAATTTATGCATAACTTCTGTCTCTAGCCCCAAGGTCCTAATACCAAAAGGAAGCACAGCAAATTATATCTGCAATCAACTTAAAATGCTCTGTGGGCCCCTTTAGGCCAGGTACAGACATTATACTTTTACTGGTATAAGTGATCGGAAACCATTTGATACCCATAACAGAACAGAAGCTTGGCACACAAAACTGGTCTATACCTGTAATAGAACTGAAGTTTGACACACAGACTAGTTTAAAATGGCAGAACCCAGTCTAAGATTCCCTCTCCACACACCCCCAACCAAAGCTAAATGTGTGTTCTGTTTGCTACCAATGTAAGCTATGCTGCTTACAGAAAAACACATAACTTAGACAGATTCTGCCTGGGTCTTTTTTGAATGTATGTACCAAGTCTTAATGTAAATAACTCTTTCTAAAACCTCAATGTAATGATTCTTAATGTCTGAAACAAATTGAGGGTACACCCATTCTCTGGAACCCAAGTAACTGCTAGCGGAAAATGAGTGGTCTCTGTCAAAATTTGGAATATGTAAGAGGAATGTAAATCAAGTATGGGAATTAGGTTTGATGTCTTCCTTACAAGATGTTCAAAATGAGAATTTCTGTCTTGCCTTTTTATGTCTTTGTAATATGCTGTTTCTTGCACAGCTAAGTTATTCAGGATGTCTGAGCAGTCCAGCCTTTCTTGGTGTCATGTTTTATGAGGATTGAAGAAAATCCAGGACAAAATGTACTGCATGTGTACAATGTCTGATTTTCATGTATTACTTATAAGAAAAAATGCAATGAAACACTCAGAAAAACATTCCTTTGACAGAGGAGGCACAAATACTGAAATTCCACCTCAGCCCTTTGGACATATCGATTCAAAAACAGGTCACAAGAACTTACTTTAGTTTCATTTGAAATTTTCAACAGAAGAACGTATCCTTCCACTCAATAGAAGCTTAAACATATTTGCACTAAATAAAAAAGTCAAATCAAAATATTCACCTTTGGACTGATACCAAGCATAGAATAATTTCAGGTAAATTTTAGGAATAAGTTGTGGAAAAGAGCAAGGAAAAACTGGGTGCATCTACACATGGAATTAATGTAAAGCAATAACTCAGGGCCAGTTTGAGTTGGATTAAACTGTTCTCAGGTGCAGTGTCTACATGTGTCCCAAGGACAACAGCAATTTGAGCCAGGGAAGAGCAGGCCCCAGGCTAGCTGGGCTGTCTGGGTACAATTTATGCTCATGGTCAGCATCTACATGTGTATTTCAGCATAGTAGATTACTCTGGTGTAAGGAGCATCTACACCCAACAGTACTATCTTACAGTAGAGTTAATTTGTTTACTGCACCCTAATACTGGTGCATGTGTAGATGCTGACACTTTACTGCAGAGCTAATTAGTCTACTCCACAGTAAAGTGCAATGTCATGTAAACTTAACTGGAGCCATCTCTTCATTCCTGCAAGTCTCTTGGGGCTTTGCAGGAAGTTTTTTTGTTTATTTTTTGTTTTTGCAGGGGTTCTTTTCATTTATTTTTAAGCGACAGAGAGAGAGATCAACATCAGACAGTAACATATTACTCCGGAGTAAATTAGTCTACCCGGCAGCAAAGTGCACTCTTATGTAAACTTAACTGGAGCCATCTCTTCACTCCTGCCAAACTTCTGGGTGGGGGGTAGTATTTGTTTGATTTGGTTTAGGTTTTTTGCGGGAGGGAGAGACAGTATTTTTATTTATTTATTCTTGAGAGAGAGACAGACAGACAGGGATCAGCAGCAGGCTGTAGGGTTTCTACCAAGTGTAAAAAAATGTAAGAATATAAAGGGAAGGAGATTTCCAGAATCATGGTTTCTCCTTTAGTATAAAGTAATAATTTTAGGATGGGTTTTCCAAACATGCTTGGTGCCAATATAACTCTAAGCCAGCTGAAGTTAATGGTAAAAGTTCTACAGTCTTTAGTGGGAAGACTGTATGTTTTACATTCAATATTATCTGTAATGTCTACCTGCAGCAGTCAAGCTTGATTTAGAAAACATATTGATGTTTTAAGGTGCTTTTGGTATTAGCACTGCTGTTCAGAGCTATTCAATATTGTTAACAGCAGGGAGGGTACTTTCTACTTTACAATATTAGGAATTGGTCTCATTTCACTTAAATTTTATTATCTAACACCATACATATACATTGTTTTGTATAGCACTGCTAAAAGGCAAACCTCTATCAGCAAAGAATTTACCATCTGTTGGACAATCTTTAAAGCACGAAGGTTACACAGGGCATTAGCAGGGTCAGAGTTGAAAGGCTACATAAAGTAAATTAGTCCTTAAGTGATAGTTTATAAAAAGGGAAAAAGAGGGCACTCGATATATTGCAACACTCACTATATCTAATAAAATGAAGTGTTTAAATAGTTAACATTGACACTGAATATCAATGCCATCATTAGGCTTTACAGGTGCCACTACACTAACAGAATGGACAGGTGTTCACAACTCTGAGTCATGGCTTTATGGAAACACCTAAAGAAAGGCATGGGCGTGTGCTAACTTAAACTACCTACGATGTGTAACAGTAGTATTGAAGACACATCAGCGTAGGCTGGAACATACTAACAGTCAGAGTGCAAACTATCCAGGGACACAGGGTACAGGCAGATAGCTAGCATATGCTAAAACCCAGGTTACTACATCTTAACTGCTCTTACCAACGCTAGCTGGGTTAATTTAGTACAGATATAGCAGCATGCATTACAATTGCACCTTCCTTCAATATGTAGGCCTAACTCTTGGCTACTGACACAAGTTACATATAAACTGGTTTAAGTGATCAGAAAATGGTTTAAAACTGTAACAGAACAGAAGTTCAGTGCACATAAACCAGTTTCAAAATGGCCCAAACTGGTTTAAGATAAATGTGGTTGAATGTACTATCTGATTTAGGTCATCTGGTTAGTTAATTGATTTAGGGCAAATTGGTATATGGAACTTCTGTCTTAGACCCCTTCCTGATTCAAGTTAAATCACAGTCTCCCAGCATCCTAGGATGCTTTGCAGCCCTAGGTTGGGCTGTGCTGTCTGCTTGAGTTGACCCTGGCTGGGGTCTCTTGCCGATGGGAGAGGGGAGGCAGGTGAGTTTAATCCCCTTCCCTCCCCACTCTTTGCCTGAGGTGACCACACCACCCCACTGCCTGAGCAGCAAGCAGGGGGGAAAAGCTGGGAAGACTTGGCTGGGGTCCCATGCTGGTGGGAGAAGGGAGGCAGTGGGGGTTTAAACTCCCTTCCTCGCCCCTCTCACCTGAGGCACTGTCCAGGCCACTGTTCTGGCCATGCCCCCCTGCTGCTCAAGGACAAACATGACAAGGGCTGCTTCCCCTTTCCCCTTCCAGGTACAACCCAGCTGGGGTCCTTGTAGGCCAGGGTGGGGGTTTAAACTCCTCCCCAATCATACTCAGTGGCCTGCCCCTTGCCCACCCTCCCCCCCGCCCCGTCCCCAGCTCAGCTTCCTTCCAGCCTTCCAGCCATTGCTAAGGGGAAGGGAGGACTTGCTTTAGTGCCTCCCAGCTTTTAGCCTGGGCCACTTGCTTTTTGGTTCAATCTATGCAGGTTAGACTAACTTGCAAAGATTGAATCAATTCAGGCTTGGGCTTTTTGAATGTCTGTACTTAGCCCAATATAGTAGCTTGCATTACAATTGCACTTTCCTTTACTACGTAGGCCTGACTTTTGTGTCAGGCTATTTGCAGGCCCAGACAGGTATCATACAACGCATAGACTCAGCCCACATGTGGAGTACTGTGGCAATCTTTGGAAGATTATCCCTATGTGCCTGAAGATATACATTGGCAGTCATGTTGGACACTCCTCCATCCTTAAATTTAGGGCCTCATCCAAACCCTGCTGAAGTCAGGGCATGTCTGTACTGCTGCTGCTGCAGTGCTCTTGACAGCTATACTGCAACTCTGCCCTTACCCATACATTTCTACTCCCAAAGTGTCAAAGCCAGAAATGAAGCAGTGAAGCTGTGCTGAAGATGCTTCCTGCTTCTAGAGAGCTCAAGAGTGGTGGTGGGGCCACAACCTAGGGTGTCGTGACCACTTTCTTTCTGAGCTCTGCATATCCAGGGTGGGACAAGGTTTACAAGTGGCACTCAAAAGAGCTTTGCAGAAGCTCAACAAACATACCTATAGAGCTTTTCACTACTTAGATTAGGTCCCCCATGTAGAAACAGAAAGAGATTTAAGAAAGGGAATAATCTGGTCAGAGGATGATTCTGAGCCTTCTGCCTACTCTTTCACTCCATCTAAGCCCTTAACTAGAGTTTTGTTATATTTTATCTCATTTTCCATTCTGCAAATGGCCTGCCTCCCTTCCCGAGGCTGAGTATGTGAACTGAACTGTCACAAGGGATCCAAACAATTGGTTCTTACGGGTATTTAAAAAAATTACCAGAATCTTGTTTCAAGTGAGAGAGACAATCAGAGTAAACATACATAAAATGTGCCATGACAAATTTAACCATCAGTCTTAACCTCATTCCTCATTGGTAAAGGGTGATTTCACCACTTACACCTCTCTCTACTATTCCAGCAGCTATTTCAGAATGACACAAATAACATGCCCACTTTACCTTAGGGAAATGTTTCTTAAAGCATCCAATTCAAAGGGATATGAACAGGAATATTTCAAAACAGCCAGTAACATTTTCTCTTTGTTATTTTCACATGTCATTTGTTCTCAGTATTTTTTTTCTCTACTATCAGTCAGATGGTCCCTTCTACATACTTCAGTTGGCACTTCTTAAGGAAGTGCCTTCTATCAATGATGGATAAGACACACTGTCTCAGACAGAACAGATTTTCCCTCCCACCTCATCTTTCTTCTGTGTTTATATGTCTCTTTCCATTTTCCTCCTTTAATCTCTAACTTCTCAGCTCCACCCCTCACCCCTATTATCTCTTCTCATTCCTTTTGTCTATTCCTGTTCTATCCCACCATAAAGGTAATATTGTGGCCCTCATCACTGTAGAATTTGAACATCTCTCCTCTTGCCTATGCTGTTTTCACCTTCACCACAATCCTTTGTTAGATTCCTCTGTTGATCTGCTTCAAGTGCATTGGCAGCAGAGTAAAAGTGAATTGAAAGCTGATCACAGAATTTCCAAGATCAGGTTTCCATTCACTTTCACTGTCTTCTTAGGCACTTGGAACAGAAAAGCAGAAGGCAAAGTGTAGGTGAAGAGACAGGTGGTCCCACTCATTTCATTAGAACCTACATAGAGTACAATAGGCAGGGAAGCTGTATGAAGCTTGAGAAGCTATAAAACAGCTTCAGTGAGAGAATTACACCATACAACAGTGGTTCTTAACCTTTTTACACTCAAGACACCCCTGGGTAGGCTCACAGCACCTCTTGGAAAATTCTGACTCTTAGATTTCACTCTTTTTTGACTACAGAAAAATAATAGAGTAGTTTTTTCAGTTGCAAAGAACTCAGAAAGACCACAGCTATGGATTTGTATCTGAAATCTCTGGGTTTATCTTGTGACTCATGTTTGCAAACCTAATAGTGGCATCCTGGTTGAGAATCACTAATCTACAACGTTAGGGCCAGTCCCAGTTCCATTACATTAATAACAATAAAACTGCTGGCTTCACTAAAATGTGGTTTGGCCTGAAATCCATGGTTTACCTCATGCAGTTAGTATGAGATGATCCCAACTTGCTGTGAAGTTAAACAAGAGGGAAGATGGCACAGTTGTTTATATTGTACCAGGAGGGTTTATACTTAGCCAAAAGTTAGTCATCTATATATACTCTGCTATAATTACCCTGTCTTCTTCCCAAACAAAACCATGATCTGTTGCAGTATTTCATACTTGTTCCTGTCCAGGCTCTGCCCATTTTTATTCAAAATCCTATCTCCACATACAATTTTAAGTGGGGCAGCACCACCTTAAATCCCACAATCAAACCTGTAATGTAGGAAGACTTCTAGACAGCTCTGGTCTCCTCTTCTCTCTCTGCATCTGCTTTAGTTTGACCCCTTCTCTGCTTGCAGAACAGGGCTAGTCAGGAGGGAGGTCTTCCTGACAATTGAGCATTCCTTGGAGCAGCACTAAGTAACTTGGTTGGGCCAAATGCTTTAAGGAGAGAAATCCCTATAGCTAAAATGACTGGCCACAAACTGGGATTGTGTAGTAATGATCTGAGTCCAGAGAAACATATACCAATGGTGCATAAATCCTCTGCTCTAAGTCTGGTCTGGTCTCCAGATGATACAACTATTTACTCAACACCAGTGCTGACAACTGGAGTTTCTTCTGAGGCTTATGATTCTGGTGCCTTTCTTGAAGCTCAGCTCCTGGAGTCATACGATTATTTGAAAAATATGTCTTGACCATGATAATTGGAGAGAAAACTTGAAAATGTAGCCACTGCAACAATAAAGCATATTAAAAAAACCTGTTTTTATTTTTTCAATATCATTATATCTCCCTCAACTTCTTAGAATTTGAATAATAATTTCTGGACATTTAGTAATACTGTAACTCACCCTATATTTCAGATGCAATAATTTTCTCCTGTACCTGCATAACATGCTGCATCTTTCAGTCACAGGAGGTCTGCAAATGTGTTCATCTTTAATACAAAGCTCTCTTTCTACCCTTGAAGACATGCTTCCTTAAGCACAAGTGAGTCCTACTGACTCATCTTATAACTATTCCAGGTACCTCCCAGATTTCTCTCTGAAAATCAAGTGTGAAACTGTTATTGAAAAGGAAAAAAAATATGTCTTAACATAAGGTTTTTCTAGGTTCTCTTCCACCCTACTTTCCTCAAACAGAACAGATTGAAAGGACGGTTAAAAGGAACAGTGCATCTCTAGTTCATACTAAAATCTCCTCTCTTCCCCTTCCTATGCAGCCACCCTGGCTAGGGACAGACATTCAAAAAGCCTGAGCCTGAACTGATCCAGTCTTTGCAAGTTAGTCTAACCTGGCTAGACTAAACAGGTTTGTAACTGAACGACATACCAGAAATGCAGGCACATGCAGGCATTTCCCAGGCTAGAAGCTGGGAGGGGGGGCAGTGCTAGAGCAGCCCTCCCTTCCCTTGCACACTACTGACCTGAGGGGTGGCATGGCCAGCCTTTGGCAGGACACACTGATTAGTTCAGCAGGGAATAGATGACAGTGTTTATCACTCCATTAAGAAAACAACAGAGCAAATATTACCAGCTCTCTGTTGATTCTACCTGTTGATTCAGCAGGGACTGTAGCCAGCATGTGGTATGCTAACTTATACACAGACACCTCTCCACAAGGCAGAGAGGAGGGGGGAATTCCTGCTTATCAGGGAGTGGTGAGAGGGAGGGCTTGAGCAGTCTACTTTTCCTGCCAGAGCTGCAGCTAGGGAGCAGAGGGGAGGGGCTAGCCCTGTTGTAGAGCAGAGAACCCAGCCCAGCCCAGAGAGCATGCCGGGATACTGGGGGAGTCTGATATCTCTTAAACCAACAAGGGACTGAGACAGACATTGTATAAACTGGTTTGACCCAAATTAGCTAAGTCTGATACTACATTCAACCAGATTTATCTCAAGCCAATTTCAGCCATTTTCACGTGTATGTTCTAGTTTATGTGCACTGAACATCTGTTCTGTTACAGGTTTAAACCAGTTTCTGATCACTTTAAACCTATTTATGTGTAATGTCTGTCCCTAGCCCCTGGGTATAGTATATATAAACCTTCCAAAGGAACAAAACATCTAAAAGTAATGTAATTTTTCTTTGAAGTTTTTTAAAACCGCCTCTCTTCTAGTGTCTACTTGAATTAAATGAACCAACAAAAACTTTTCATTTTGTGATAGGAGGTGGCTTTCTTCTATGTGCAAATGCATATATTAAATATATATGGCATTTGTCACCTTGGCCTGGCTTGTAGCTTCCATGTGAACTGTAGCTTTGTTTTGGTTGGTAGGAAAGCAATCATAATTCTTCTTGATCACCTGTATCACTAACACAAACATAATCAAAGTACTTACACCTGTTGTGAGATGATGATCTTTTGATGCATTCAAAGATTGGGAAATTATTATTAATAATCAGAATTTTGCTCATCTTGGTTGCTTTGCATCAGGAAAAAATGTTTTTATAAAATTTAATTATGCCGCATTACCAGCCTGCAAGAAAGTATCCCTATGTTACCAATGGGAAAAAATCAAGGCACCAAGAGGTTAGGTGACTTGCTTGAAGTCATACAGGAGGTTATTGTCAGAGATGGCAATAGAAACTATTACTTCTCTCCCCAGTCCTATTGTTCCTCCCCAGAAGGCACACTCTTCTCTAAGGGACTGCAAAAGGTTTTGGGGGAGATAAATCTGTATTCACCCAAACTATTTTCCTTGAGATTTTTGGGATAGGAAAAGCATTTCAAAATATATTCACCCCCATCTTCCCACAGTCCAGGAAAAGTAATCTACTTATACTATAAGGCTAAGTACAAACAGTCAAAAACCCTGAGGCTGAATTGATTCAGTCTTTGCAGGTTAGTCTAAGCTGCATAGATTGAACTGATAAGCAAGTGAACAGATATTCACTTTTGATTCCAGAAATGCAGCCATGTGCTAGAGCAGACCGCTTGACTCTAGAAGGGATCTGGAACAGAAGTTCAATAAACTGATTTAACCACATCCATCCAGGTTTATCTTAAACCAGTTTCAGTCATTTTGAAAGTGGTTTATATGCACTGAACTTCTGTTGTGTTACAGATTTGAACCCGTTTCCAATCATTTATACTGGTTTATGTGTAATTTCTGTCCTTAGCCGAAGGGTACCTTCCCCCCTTTATGGAAACTTGCTATAGAACTTTAAAAAAAAAGAAAAAAAAATGTTTAACTGTTTAAGGACCCAGCTCAGAATGACTATCCTCCTCAGACAGTGTAAAACTTCTCCAAAAAAAAAGGGAAGGAAAAGAAAAAGAAAAAGAAAAAAAAAAGACGGGAATCCAGTTTGCAATAAGAACGTGGCATGTGGCATCTGCTCAAAATGTGAACTTGCCATTTCAACACACTTTCCAGTCCCCATGCATTTCTGGAGTCATGTTAATTTCTCCACAGCATCTGAGGCAGAATTTACACTATCACAATGGATGGGCAGGAGGGAGAACTTTAGTTTGGCAGAAACAGAGTATAATAGGTAAGTGACAGTGAACTTGTTTGTTTGGAAGGACTTGTTCAAGAGTTTGCATCTCTAGCAAACACTTTTGACATACATCTGAAACACCAACTTCAAAAATAGGTACTCTCTTACATACTATATTTTCTTTCCCAAGTTGAGTTTATTATCTCAAAATAAAAGTTTATAAATAAGTATCAAGACTGCCTTTTATGTAAAAGCAATTCTGTTATATTTTGTAAGATCATCCAGCTAAAGGAAATATGTTCCTTTAACTGAACATAAATTGTTCCAAAACTTCTCAAGTACTTCAGTCCAAATTCAGTTATTCACTTTTTGAAAACAAAGCACAAAAATTTTTAAAGAAAGGATATTGGATTCCATGTGGTACCCGATTGTATTCATGCTGGAATAGAGAAAGCAGACAGGCTAGTTTGTTAAATAGCAAGCATTTTAAATGAACAGAGTATGTTGAGTAACTTTGACATGCACTGATGATTAATTAGTCTAAATTTCATCAACTCAGCAGTTTTTAAAAACATTTCTGATGGTACTGTCAACTTGTTAATACTGTTACCTTTTGAATAAAACTTTTTCCCCTTGAAATAACAGTACAGCTTACATTGGTTTTATGACCATTATACTGAATAATTTTCTTAGAAATATTTAAAACAAAGCCTCTTCAATAACATTGCAAAAGAAACCTGCATGCTCCTTAAAATAAAACTACTAAGCCTGGTCCTTGATATGATTTTGTTCCTTGCATAAAATCAAAATATCTCAATCTTTCTAATATTTTCATAAATATGTATACAAACACAAATCCTTCATATCTAAACAGAAATCAGAATTACTGAACGTTGCCTCAAGATAAAGTTATGTGCATCACAACAAAGGAATGCAAAAAGCTACAACAAAGCTCAAGTAAATAAAATAAATACAGACCAAAAAAAAAGCTGGATTTTCCCAAAAATATGATTTTGTCAAAAGAACAAAGCACACACAAAGAGCATGTAAAACCTGAATTCAAAACACATTTATTTAAAAAAAGACGAGGACACATGTTTTTCTCTTTTAGTTCGAAAAATAAAGGGCACAGCAATGAGTCTTGCTGGCAGGCAGATAACTCACAGGCCCTGACCCTTCGACTCACCAGGAATTCAAACACAAAGCTCTTTTCATAGTGACCGTGCCATACATTCTCAAGATAAGGCGGCAAAATAAGGAGTAGTGAAGAGGTGCCATGGAGCTCAGACTATACAAACTATTCATGTAAATTGTTGCATTCACTTATTCACCCATATGTCGCTGCACACCTGATCCTGCTTACACAGCAGTTTTACGGCAAAACAGCAGCAAAGCAATATGATTTTAAAACAGCGACACACCTCCTAAAACAGACACAAAGAACACATGTACAAGGGGCAAGGACAGGGCCATCCCTCTACAACATTGTATCGTTCGGAATTAAAACGCGCCTCAGGAAAAATAACCTGAAACACGACGAGTTTCCAAAATGGACTGCTTTGTTAAAACAGGAGGATTTAAAAAAAAAAAAAAAAAACCAACAGCAATAAGCACACTTAAAGCAATATTACAAATCTGACTCACCATAGAAAAGCAACAGTTGCCTGAAGTTAGTGTATTATTTTCTGCCCTGTTCCATTTCACGTTTTGTCTATAGTTGTCCAACACTTAGTAGCTCAGAGCTGCCACACAGAGGCCCCTCCAGTGATCTGGCTTATTTGCCTGTCAGTTTGAGTCTCAGATTCTGTCCTATGCAGCTGTGCACTTTGCTGGAGTCCTAATAATTTTCCATAAGCTTTCTCCCTGCCTCAAGTAGGCAATTTGCTTTCTCTGTTCAATAAATACTCAGATCACTTTTCTGGTACTCACAGGGATAAAGCTTTAAGTTGTTAGTCTTCTAGTTAAGGAGTTCTTACTAAGTAGTGGGTGGAGAAGACTAAGCTCAGTACAAGGAAACTCTGCGCATAATCAGAACTCTGAGAAACTTCCTCCCATTCCCCCAACCCCTCCTCTCGCTAGGCTAAGCTGCCAGTGCCTCCTTCACAGAATTTAGGAATGTAAAGGGAGGACTCAAAGAGGCCCAGTCAGACAAGCCTTTCTCAATCAATTAGCTTGCAGCCATTACTTGTGACCTTAGGTCACGCAACATAAGTGTGTGGGGTGTGCCTTTAGGGGTACCAAAGCTACTTGCTAAAACTTACATAACCAAAAGTGTTCAAACATCAAATAAACACTGAAAGCTAGAAAATATTTTTCCAATACCACAATTTTTTCAGGAAGCACAATATTTGACCAAAGAACTATTACACTGCTTTTTCCAGTAATAAGTCATGGGATGCTTATAACTTTTTTTTCCTATAAATATTTCATATATATATATACCCATATATATGTGTGTGTGTGTATGTGTGTACACACATACACACACACACATATATGTATGTATGTATACACACACACACACACACACACACACACACACACACATATTCTCTCTTCTGTCTCTCTTGTTCCATGAGGGGCAGGCTTTTGGGATATTGAAATAACATTGGCTTTTTCAAATGGTGTTTGGAAAAAGAAATGCAGTCTGATGGAGCACATGGCTTTATTTGCTAAAATGTAACTATACTGGCTCTACTGTGACAAGACAGGAAGCTTATTCAGAGCACAAAATTCATCGTAAGTATTCCAAATTCTCTGCAGCAAATGAGTTTAGATTGTTCAAACCCCACGGTTCATCTTAATATTTCACCATAACAAATAGAACAACTGAAGTCATAAAGCCCTCAAACATTTAAATGAGGTGATACAGCCCCCTGGACTTAATACGCGGTGAGAAGAGGGCGTAATTTACACCAATTCCCACACATCAAAAATACGCCCCTTGGTGTGAAAGAAAACTTCAAAAAGCGCTTCAGCTTCATATCCTGCCAACCCAATGACATGGAGATGATACCCTGGAAAAGCCATGAGGGAGTCCTGATTTCAAAAGCAGATCCATGACTCCCCCTTTCTGGGCCAGACAAGATCAATGCACTGCAGGGGTGATGCACTTTAATCTCAGGGCACATCGCAAAGAATCTCTTACAAGTGCTGCAAGTCAAGGCTCACATAAGGTTTGAGGGAAGCTAACTAAGCCATACTGAACTCTAAAGACCAACAGCAAGGAAAACGCACACAAAGTGAGAAAGTAAAGATAAGCCATGAAACTCAGTCCCATGTAGATGGCTTGCACACAGATTGTTCATCACTAAAAATCCCAACTGAACTCTCTAAATTATCAGTGTGGTTTCAAATAACTTCAGAGATTCATACCCATGGATCTGTCCTAAGGATCAGGGCCCCGGAGTGTAAATGTATTGAGGTGCTTATCTTGTGCATGGACCATTATATTGTCGGCATATATTCAATGCAATCTGATTTAAATCCTGGGAAGGCCCTGGTAGTGAAAATGAAAAGTTTGAGATGTTTAAAATTAAGATACTTGACTAGGATTTAAGATATCGATTTTCAGTTCCTTCCTCTGCCACAGATTTCCTGTTTGATTTTTAGGGCAGTATTTTAATTTATTTGTACATCAGTCCCCAGTTCTGTGTTATATGGTAGGTCAGTATGGCTAGGCACCTTACTTATTCACTCACAGGTTTTAGGAAGGTTTTAGAGACAGAAAATAATTTAAACTATGGGGCCCTTCTACACAACAGTGGATGCACCAAGCTGCAGAATTAATATTATAGCAAGACTGTGCCTACAGCATACACTGCTACACATCACAGGATTTCTTGGTGAATACAAAAAGAGAGAAAGTGCACACAGTAGATGAATCACCTCTCAATTCAGACCAGTTCTACTGTTGGGGTTAAGCACAGACACAGATCCTCTAGGAGAGGAATGTGAAATCATGCACGTCAGTATTTTTGCACATTACTATTCCTTCCACCGATTTCAGTGAGACTACCCACAAAAACTGGAGTTCCTCACATGCCAGACAGCTTCCATAATAGAGTGCTTGGTTCACAAGGTAAATGCTTAAGGGTCTTGTATTTCAAATCTAACTTTTTTCAGCAAACAGAAATCCCAGTTGGGTAGAGTCCAGGGTTTCCTGACAATAGTTCCCAGCAGATTTTAAGGAATGAAGAAGTCACTGCAACTTCTCCTACCTGTGATTTTCCAGGCATCTTGAGTGTAAGTATTTGCCTTTTATCTCAGTTTTTCCCTTTAAACTACAAATTCTAAACCAAGATATGCCCTAGCACCCCATTTGGAAGAACATTGTAGTAGTGCACGGCTTTCTTTTGGCAAGATGAATGTAGAAAATTTACCACACAACCAACAAGACATTTAAAGGAAGTTTTTAATGTGACTTAAAACAATGCCTGCACATTGGAAATAATACTTAGAATAATAGCTTCTCTTGGCACCACTGATTCCTCAGGCTGATAGCTCTTCCTTTTCCTGATTGCTGGCTCTAAGGTTACCTCTCCACTGGCTCTTCTCCATTACTGCCACATTTCAGCCAAGCAAAGGCAGCATGAATTATTTCAATACAATCTATGACACAGAAAACTATATAGCAGCAATGAGGCTTTAGTATTTCAAAGAGTAAATACAAGATGGTGGCCAGGATTGTATCATTTCCCTGGAATTTTGCAAGGGTTTGGTCTCTCTCCCATGAGCCAACATCACTGAAATGGACAGAACCAAATATTGACTTAAGGAAAGAGTTCGTTTTAGCATTCCAGCCGAGGTGACATGAAAAGGACACTCTGTGCCCAAAAGCTTGTCTAACATTTTTCCCAAATATACAGCTGATTGAATAAAAGATATCACTAAAAATAATTCCCTTAATTCTTGTCTTAAGGTGTTTAAGGATAAATAGATGCCATACATTATTGCACAAATGGCTGTGTGGCATTGATGGGTGATATACTGACATTCTGTAGACAATGTAAAATGATATCCTCCCCTGCTTTCCCAAAATACCAAAGCTGGAAGCCTATCTTAAATTAACCATCAATACTATGACTTCTACTTTTACTCAATGCAATTGTCACGCAAGCTCTTCCAGTGAGAGGTAAATTGTTATGCAGAGAATATTTCTCTCCATATTTCTCCCTCCCTCCACTGAAACATCCCCATATGTGTTACAGCAAAGAGGAGGACAGTTTTTATATAATAATATAGCTTGGTCACTTTCTCCTTCCATGGTCTCAGTTCAATGTTTTTTGCTCCTTGCTATACAACCGACAGAGAACATGAGCCTGGTTGGTAAAGCATTCTGGGATGGTTTGCTTGTATAATAATTTAAATAGCCCCAGAATTAAGTGAAAACAAGGCAACAACACTGAGACCCAATTCCAAAAGATCAGGCTCTCCCTCCCCTCTTCACCCACAAGAAATGTACCTCTTCAGTAAGACAAAAAAGCTGCAATAAGCAATTAATATGGAATATGATCATAGTTTCTCAGCTGTTGTCATCAGTAGGATACTAACATCCTAATTCCTAAATTAATTACTTCATATTAGAGAAGGAAGCTCCTGTAAAAAGGAAATGAATATTAATTTCAGTCAAAAAAGGGAAGCTTACAGCTGAACTACAGTACTTTGAAACAGGCCTTCTAGCACTATAAGGCTTCTTTCACCTCCTTCCCCCACCCCATTTTCCTTTCAGGAAACAAAATTCAAGAAGAGAGAGAGAGAGGGTGTCAAAAGGTTACTGCAGGCTTGTAAGTGCAAAGAACATGAGAGGCCCATTCTTTCCTTAACACCTGACATCCTAGGGTACATTTTCTTCAGTACTGTGCTTGGTAGATTAGACATGCAGCTCCTATTGATAACAATGGAAGCTGTGCATCTAATTCACTCTGCATTATTCCTTAAAAGTCTTCCCTTTTTCCTTCCTCATATAAATCACTCTCCCTTTCTCCAACAACTATAAAATGAATTACTTGAAATTTACCATCTCATTAAGGGGGGAAAAAACCTTAGAGCTGGAAAACAAATATTTTCTGAGTCCTGAAATTTAATTTCCTATACTTCAGCTAAAAATAATTGCAATGTAATCAGTAAAAGTATATACACCTCCTGAATTAAACAATACAGGGGGGAAATCTTATATGAACTTTACAAACATTAGTGGTGTCAGACAAAATCTTGAATGAAAGCCTTCAGAACAGGGTTGTAAATTCAGACTATCGTTTGTCTATATCTCAAAAGCACAAAGATTTCTATTACTTTCTAATCTTAGCACTGTGTTCCCTCAATAGGGCAAGCATGCCAAGACAGAATATTCATGCTTAGTCATGTTTGCAGAACAGAGAAAAAGAGTGAACTATTAAATTAACAAAGTCATTGTCACCTACAATTTTATACAGAAGAGGCCCCCAGTTGTGTGTGCCAGGCAAAGATCATAGTGGATAGTGCTGAAAGGGATTATAGACACACACTGTTGAGTCTAGCTGGTTTCACAGTTCAGAGCAAAATGAGAGAGGATTCATTTTTTCCTAATGTTAAGCATAAGAGACTCAAGGTAAAAAGAATGCAACAGAAATAAAATAGAACAATTGCCTTTTTGTGATGGAAAAGGAAAATAAACGCAAGCCAAATTTGTGATGAAAATAAAGCAGCAGGTGAGATTCAGAGACTAATCCAATGTGTACAACTGTTGGCCAACTTTCAATTAAGTGGAAAAATAGCTAGGATACAAATCTGGCTGTATGAGCTTGTTAGAGATCTGAAGGGGAGGCAGGAAGTTTTGATTTAACAGGATGGCAGTTCTTAGCTCACGGTAACAGTGAGACTTAAGAAAACGAGTATTTATAGAATCCATAGCCAATAAAACCAGCAGACTTAGTAATTCTCATGGATGCAAGATGATCCAAGACTCCTGTGGTTTTCTGAACACCAGGGCAGACTTTTTTTTTTTTTTTACCTATTCAGTGGATTGTTGGATGGGGATGAGAATATGTTCTTGTGCATGTTTTATCCTGCATATAACCTTTCAAGACCATAGAAAAGCCTATAGAAGACTTGTACAAGGAAACCCATCCCTGTACTCACACACACACACACACACACACACACACACACACACACACACAGAGAAATATAAGATTTGTGATACAGTTACTTGGAAAGTCATCTTGCTGGTAGATGTATGATCTATCTCATATATCTCATACATCATAGTTTGTCTTTCAGGGAAAGACCAGGTTCCCATGTATGGAGGACACATATAAGGGAACACTTGCAAATCCAATGAAAATCAAAACCAAACAAAAAAACCCCTAGGTCAGAAAACATGGAAGTTCTGCAAGCTGAAATGTATAAGCCAAACTCAGTGACTGTGCAATGTCTCTTTCTGATTTGAGTACAGGGGTAAAAGGTAATATGACAAGTGAATTACCAAAGCACGATCCAGGAGGCTCTGTGACCTTCCTAAAAAAATAATTTTGATAAGAAGGATGTCTTATGGACTTTTTACCAGCCAAGGAGGATAAGTATTGCCATGAGCTTGAAAAGATTCAAGGGTATGAAGAAAGAACGAAAAGAAAAGAAACATATATGGGTAGTACTAATTAGATTTACAAAAATATTGTCCAACTTGTTGGTCATAAGGTCAGCTAGGTTATCATACGCAGGCTTGGCAGAGAATATCTGCAAAATCTTGCATTTATTTTGATGTACTAGGACCACATATTCATTAAGATCTCCCCAGGTAGAAGAAGGATTTGTTCCATGCCCTGTTTCTCTTCTACCTTTCTCTCCTGTTGTCATTCACGCTAGTCTTCTACCCTGCAAATCTAACAAACCCCGGCAACTTAGTCCTTACTATAACTCTTTCACAATTTCATCATACTCCGCCATGCCCTTAACATGTCCTAAAAACTTCCCATTGTTTTCTCTTGTGACCAAAACCCACAAATGCTTTATAACTACAAAAGCAAGAGCATACAGTAGGTTATAGATTATATTTCTTCTGGTTATATGATGTAGATTACAAAGCCTGACAACTATTTGTTCCCAGAATTCTCTCTCACCTTTCTAAAAAAAAAAAAAAACTTAGTTTTTAGCTTTACAAGGTTTAGCCTTGTTTTCGTTAAGAGGATGGAGCAGGGAGGGGAATCATGAGACAATGTTAAAAAAGGAATGTTGAAGGAAGACTTCTCTACATGAAATCATCATAGGGTCAGTCTAAGTTCTGGTAACAAGAAAAAAATGTCCTATAGCATGCTACTGAAATAAGTTGGTTCCCAAGGCCTCAGATGTTAGGCCTGTGCGAAGTGGCTAGTATTTGCTTTGGATTTGGCTGATTCAGGGGACAGTGATTCAATTTGGTGATTCGAATCACTGTCCCGAATTGATTCGGCCAAATCTGATTCAGAGATTCAGCTGCCCCCGAATCGGCTGAAACTCTGAATTGAACAGGCCCCATCCCCTGTCTGCTCTCCCACCCCATCAATTGCCGCCCCACCTGGCCCCAGCATCCTGGTGCTTAAAAAAAATAAAAGGCCCTACACTCACTGGCTGCTGCCAGGTGGGGGAGCAATCCCCGTTGCCCCCTGCTGCCCTGTTCTTCATGGGGGAGGCTGTGCCATGAGCCCCCAGAGGACCCTATGGCTGCTGCAGCAGCCAATGAGTGTGGGTCTTATTTTTTTTTTTTTTTAAATGCTGGGACACTGAGGCCGAATGGGGCAGCCACTGATGGGGCTGGGAGAGCGGATAGGGGTCGGGGAGTGGTCAGGGAGTCTGGGGGAGCAGGCAGGGGATGAGGCATGGTGGGGGTCCCCCCATGTTCCCCTTCTCTCTCCCTCCAGCGCCCCCCCCCCACTTACCAGCATGGGGGTCCAGCTCCCTGCGGTAGTGAGCAGGGACTGCCTGAATCACTGAATCTACTCTGAATCTTTTCTGAATCAATTTAGAGGCTTTGGATCAATTTGGGCCCTTTTATTGGTCTCCCAATTCGATAAGGATTCAGAGATTCTGCTGCTGAATCAGGCAGAATATCCTCTGAATCAAATCGGCAACCAAAGCTTTGCACAGACCTGTCAGATGTGTGATTATTTAACGGGTCAGGTATCTGGAAAAGAATGCAAGGGCCTAGGCTCTGTAGGAAGTTTAGAAAGATTTACAAGAAATCTGGAGGTCCTGAGAGAAGATTTCACTAACAGAAAGTCTTGCCTTGAAAAAGTTTTTCCTTACCTTTTCTTTAGATATATTGTAAAGGAATAGAAGTAAAGACCACTATAATTTATTAGGATGTTAGTTTTGGCACATGGCACCTTACTAAGTGACTAATGAAATGTATTTATCCTCTAAACTCTTTGGTCTAGGAAGTGACAGAATAAAAAAAAAAAGGTAAAATAAGGTGAAATTATGGTCAAAAGGGAAGGAAGACAGGAAGCAATTACTGCCATGACATGAAGGGGCATTTAACTGGGAGTTCTGTAATGCTTGCACACCTTACAATCAGATACATGGAAGGAGTGCATTGCCTACAGAGTCATCTCACTGTCTAGGGTTTGTGGATTAATTCTAGTTGTTCAAAAAACCACCACCATATTAATTTTTTGCTATATAAAAAAAGACAAGATACATGACACACTTCATACACACACACACAGACCTATCTTATAGTGGAGTCATTTTATATATATGTACAAAAAATAAAAAATACACTTTGAGAGGTTGGATACCTTCAAGTCAGCCAGCCCTGACAACTTACACCCCAGGGTACTCAAGGAGCTGGCAAGCATCACAGCTCAGCCACTGGCATGGATCTTCGAGAACTCCTGGTGCTCTGGTGAAGTGCCCAAAGATTGGAAGAAGTCCAATCTTCAAGAATGGGATTAAAGTGGATCCAGTAAGCTACAGGTCCATGAGCCTGACCTCTGTCTCAGGGAAGGTCTTAGAAAAGATTATCAAAGGGATCATTCTTCACAGACTGGATGATGGCAACATCCTGAGGGATAGCCAGCATGGGGTTGTTGCAGGTAGGTCTTGCTTGACCAATCTTATTTCTTTCTATGACCAGGTGGCCTATCACCTGGATAAGGGAAGAGATTGATATCATATATCTTGACTTTAAAAAAGCCTTTGATCTGGTATCCCATGATCACTTCTTTGCAAAACTGGCCAACTGTGGCCTTGGGTTCACCACGATCTGCTGGCTGGGGAATTGGCTCTATGGCTGGACCCAGAGTGTGGTGGTTGATGGAAGCCAATTGTCGTGGTGCACTGTGACCAGTGGGGTCCCTCAAGGCTCTGTCCTTGGGCCTATATTATTCAATATCTTCATTAATGATGTTGACATTGGTATCAGAAGTGGACTGGCCAAGTTCGACGATAACACCAAATTCTGGGGGAAAGTGTCCACTCCTCAGGACAGGAGGGCGATCCAGGCTGACCCTAACAGGTTCAGGAAGTTGGCGGATGAGAACCTGATGGTGTTTAACACTGAAAAATGCAAGGTTCTCCACCTTGGGAAGAAAAACCCACAGCGTCCTTATAGGGTCGGCAGTGCTACGCTGGCTAGCACTGCAAACAAAAGGGACTTGGGGGGCAGGACTGACCACAAGATGAACATGAGCCATCAATGTGATGTTGCTGCTAGTAAAGTGAGCAAAACTCTGGCTTGCATCCATAGATGCTTCTCAAGCAAATCCCAGGACGTCATTCTCCCATTGTACACGGCCTTGGTGAGGCCGCAGCTGGAGTACTGCATACAGTTTTGGGCTCCACAATTCACAAAGGATGTGAAGAAGCTTGAGAGAGTCCAGAGAAGAGCCACGCACATGATCAGAGGTCAGGAAAACAGACTTCATGAAGAGAGGCGGAGAGCTATGGGACTCTTCAGCCTGGAAAAATGCAGTCTCAGGGGTGATCTGGTGACTGCCTATAAGTTTATAAGGGGTGCTTATCAGGATCTGGGGGAACGTTTGTTCACCAGAGCACCCCAAGGGATGACAAGGTTGAACGGTCATAAACTCCTCCAAGACCGTTTCAGGCTGGACATAAGAAAGAACTTCTTTACTGTCCAAGCCCCCAAGGTCTGGAATAGACTGCTGCTGGAGGTGGTTCAAGCACCTACTTTGAATGCCTTCAAGAGACATTTGGATGTTTATCTTGCTGGGATCCTATGACCGCTGGTGACTTCCTGCCCCTGGGTCAGGGGGCTAGACTCGATGATCTTCCAAAGTCCCTTCCAGCCCTAATGTCTATGCATCTATGGATTGCCTGTCAAATTATAAAACACTGAAATAGTGTAAAGAGGTGGTTTATGATATACTGCCTGAAACCAAAGTTTCATCGTTCAAGACATATATAAAAAAGAATCAGTAAACAAGCATCTGTATTCTGAAGTGCCTTAGATAATAAGGTTCGTCTAGAGTTTTGATTTGACCCAGTACAGAGAAATGGGCACTTTTGATTTGAATCTAATTTTTTATTTGGATTCAGATCTCTACTGATCCTAAGTTTCCAGGTATTTGAGTTTAGGGAATTTAGTCAGTCTTCAGTAGAATCAATTCAATTCAATTCTCATACCAAAAGATTTGCACAATTTAACAGGAGCTGTGTTATTATTAAACCAATTATTTAGGTGTCCAAACATAAACCTAGGAACCTATTTGCCAATTATAGAGAGAGAAGAAAGGGAATGTCTCTTTTTATTTGACATTGGGGTAAGAATATACCAAAAGCTCATTTTGGGAGAAGTCTGCATTTTGGTGAAGTTTGTTCACTCACTTGCCATTCTTGACAAACCTAAGTTTATTTTTAACTGAAGTCAGCAATTATTATTAGAAATATTTCAGTGCTTTTGTTAAGATACACATGGAAAACACACAGCGGGTAGACTTAAACAATCATACTCATTTTCTATTATCAGTTGCACTGTCAGCAATGGAAGACTACAACGTTAAACTATTTTCTAGCTGGACCCACATCTTTGACAAACCACTTATGGTTGAAAAACATTATGATTTTATTTCTTAATTATTTGTCCTTCCTTGTCTATGAACTCATATTTTGGGGTCAAGAAAAACATGAACTTGCTGATGCATCTCTTAAAAATGAGTTCTCCACAGAAAAATATCCCTAAAGTAAATACCATGAAATGTTCCAACAGTCAACTTCAATTTGTATTAAGACAAAAAAAATCTCTCTAGGGATTAAAAATCAATCTTCAAATTGACAGCTGCAATGTGCAAAATTTAGTAATGTTCTTAATTTAACACAAAATATTATGCAAGAGGTGAGTCTTCCCACTAACATTAATACTCAGTGAAACAAAAACAAGAACAGGGATAATGAAGTTATGAGCAAGTACTTACCAAGTACAGCAGTGAAAAAAGAAGGAACATCTCCCAACTAAAGTTACTATTTAAATTCATTAAAGAGTAATGTTTATTACTGCAGTGCCTGAAGGCAAAAATGGGGGTCACTTGTGCAATGCACTGTATGAACACAGGATTTTAGACATTTATTTATACAGTTAGCTCCTTGCCTCTAGGAGATAACTGTATAAAAAGTCAAAATAGACACAGGTAAAAGAGATATACAACACAACACCAGAGTGATCAACTTGATGGAGAGCAAACATAGCCCCTCAATTCTTCCCCTTGGGTGATGGGAATAAGGGGTTTGTATACTATGAATTCTAAAGTATTTGCTTACTTCAGAGGTGAAGCCAGAACAATCTGAATCAAGAATAAAGAAGGTATCTGACAGGTACTCAGGAATTTTGCATTCAACTCTAGACTCCCTGTGTGACCTTGGGCAAGTCAGAAAAATGTCTATGTGTTTCAGCTCCTCATATGTAAAATGGGGATAATACTTCTTGTTCCCACCCTTTGTTATCTTGCCTATTTAGACTGTAAGCTCCTTGGGACAAAGCACATCTCTTGATACAGGTTTGTAAAGTAGCTAGGCATAATGGGCCTCTAAGCTCTGCTCTCATGAAACTAAATAACCACACAGCCACAAAAAGCTGACAACTGCTGCTTCTCATCTGAGAAAGTATATGGAAGTTTAGAAAAGACAAACAATATTTCACTAACAAATGGACAGTCTCTTGAACGTGTTTAAAAATGAAGTGGAAAATCAGAGGTAGTCTCTATAATAATTCTATTTCACAATGAAATGCTATCTGAGCTCATAAAAGCCATGAAAAATGCAGCTAACCTATGGTATACAAAAATCCTTAAAAAGAAATGAATTGAATGGGTCATATGAGAGAAGAGCAATTTTATAACAAGTAATTAAGGTAAGGAGGAGGATTGTAGATAGGGAAAGAAAATATGGGGCCAGTTGATCTTAATAAATTCATATTAAGAGTTCAAGGATTTTTTTTAAAAAGCAGGGAGATTACAGACTGAGAATGATTATAAAGGCCAGCAAGATCTGTATCCAAGGTCCACATCAAGAAAAACATAACTGCTTGCTGGCATAAAGATACTTCATTTATAGCAATGACGTATGTTATTTTCCATGTTACCGGGTGAGCACTCAAACACAATGGAGTGTGCGCTTTTGTATTTAATGTGTGTGTAGGTAAGGGAAGTGAGAAAATGCAGGCAATGAGGAAAGGTGCTAAAGTAAAGGTTGCTAGTTGTTTCTGCCATTAGCTTCAGAGATAACAATAGAGTCAAGTTTCCACATCCTGACATAACATGGCATGCAATTTTGCATACAAGGTCACAAGTGCCAGAAAAAGAATGCATGTTGCTGCTCTATAATTAGGTGTATTATAAAGCTTCTTCAGGAAATTACTGAGGATAGAGGAAGGCAACAAACTTTTCTTGCCCCATCCAGAAATGTAGAGAGTATAGACTCATTTCAGCTGCTACCTCCAAATGTTAAGAAACGTTTCACTGTTGCTTTACCAAATGCAATTTACGGTATCTAAGATCAAAAGGAAAGATTAGACCCTAGTTTAGCAATCCCAGCATAACTTTTTTTTTTCAGGATGGGCTTTGAGTTCAATCATTTGCTCCCTCAGCAGCGACATGAGTTTATAGGGATGCACTGTTGGTCACATAAAACAAAAAGCTCAGAGTTATACTGCTCAGCTGAGATTCATAGCAGTTAATGGTTACCTTCAGTTCAAGACAAAAATACAAGTTTTTAAATTGTTAGAAACAGGTAGAGTACCAGAGCATAAAACCTTAGACATACAATTGTATATATATTTTATATACATATAAAACCTTCGATTTCCTTGTTACTCCTTCCAGCTAGTGTATTTCTATATTGCTCCTTAATCTAATTACAAACTTCTCAAGAAAGAGGATTCCCATCATATCCCTTTAGGACTCTCACCCACCATGCAGTAAATCTTAACAGCAGAACATTTTCCTCAACATTCAATACATTTCTTTTCTTAGTTTTATCCCATTACTGCCATCTTGTTTCTTCTAGGTAATTCTTCTCCATCTTTGGTATTCACAGCCGTCAAACATTTTTAATCAGTTATGTCCTGTTCACACCCCTTCCATGGACAACATAGTGCCACCTTAGTCAGAGGGAGCACATGCCCCACCAGTGACCAGTCAGCAAATGGGGGGTGGGGGGGAAGTCCCCCTGCAGCCGATCACGCTAACTAGGAAGTAGCCGTGGCACTACATCCAGCACTCCCACTCCACGGTCAGCGCTTGCACCTGCCCCCCCTGCCCATCGCCTCAGTGGGAAGTGTAGCCTGTCAGGCAGTGCACCAGTGGTCTCAGGGGGTGCACATGCACCCCCTATGTGTTGCCACTGACCCCTTCACACAAACACTTCAGTTGTAGCTATAAGGTATATTCAGCTCTTTTAAGCTTTCCTTATAGACCAGTCTCACCAGTGATTTCTTTTGTAATTCTTAGAAATCCCTCCAGAATGAGAATTTACCTCTTTACTGCCAATCTGAAAGGCCAAACAAACAAAAACAAATGCAATACTGTAACTTCGGGCTTCGGCACCAGCCACATATGACCCGCTTCACACCACCAATACTGCGGCTCCATCCCTTCCAGAGTGCCAGTTAAAATAAGTATCCCCATTCATACTTTCTAATGCTATTATTTCAAACTCTCTACACAGTGAGTCACCAGGCAGAGTCAGGTTGCAAAGCTGTTTTTGGATCAATGATCTAAGATTTTTTGTATCATGCAACCAGAGGTGGTAGAGCTCTAGATACAGGACAAGAACAGCCTCTGCTTCTTGAAGAATGATACCCCAAAGCAGCAATTCAAAAGGAAGTTGTATTCTCTTTTAACCATTTTTCTTCCAGGACCTTTTAGATTAGATCGTGCCAACTGAGGACAACCTGCATTATTTCATGGTGGGCACTACCATACTAATATATTATTTTATGAGGTGTAGGCTGCCTTTTAGCATATCCGTCTATACTGCAGTGGAGAGGAAAAAGGAGACCTGTGGCTCTTAACTTACTCATCCTGAAGGAATATGGAGGGAAGAGAAAGGGTGTAATGCAAGGGAGGCAGTTTTTGCCTGCCCGTTTTCAGGGCTTCGGTAGTGTTATTATTTTGGTAAGCTTTTTTTGACCTTGACCATTGACAAAGGTAAAGAATATCCGAAGAAGTTGCAAGGAATGTTCAACTTTAAACTCTCTTGCTTTTCATGGAAAAATATATGTATATATTTAAGGATAAGAAATATTATCTTCCTTTCTGGGTTGTTCCACTTTTAGTCTTTCAGATAACTGGCACTGAATCATCTTCTGACAGAGCACAGGAGGAAGGGAAGAGGATTGTTTTATGGTTTGGGAGGGTGTTATTTTCTGAACTTTATCATTTCATTTATGAGCGTTTCCCTTTGTTACCTGATAGTGACAAGAAATAGCAGCTCAGAGGGACATCATCAACACTTCAGTAATGCAAAGTTAAAAAGAAACCAACCATGTGTGGTTAGCTTTGTGGAACTACACAGTTTTTCTCCACTCCCCTGGCTCTATTCTTATCAGTAAATAAAATACAGAAGAGGACAAAAACTTACTTTTGGAAGACCTCATTGCTAGACTAGTCAAACTCTTTGTAAGATGGCCGTGATTTTCACGGAATGCATTCACTTTCTGCTTAATACTATGTCCAGCTAATTTTAAGACTACAGATCATTCACTATTATTGTTCACTATTTATGTGGTTGCTCACTCAACACATAGGACAATATTTCTCGTCTCTCATTGAATGACTTAAATTCTGCAACAGAAGTATAAGAAACAAGTTTTTTGCTAAAACTGTCAGATGAATGATCATTTGTGCTAAAATTCATTAAATATTTCTGATTTGGAAACATATATGTGTGTGTATGTATATATATCAAATGGTTCAATGAAAATGACCACATCTATTAAAAATTAATTTATTTTTATAATTCAACCAGCACCAAATAACACTCTTCCTGCTCACAATAAAAAGGTAAATTAGAAGACTAAAGGTACATATTCACACGTGTGCATTTATATCCTTGTAGGAATCTGAAATTTATTTTAAAGGAGTAAACTTTCTTCTTCTTCCTTCCACCACAAGATGCATGATCATTAAAGCTGGACTGAATTTCTTTTTACTGTCCCATACCTTGAAATAGCAGATCTGTAACATTAATATCCTATTGGAATTTAAAGTTTTAAAATTGATGTTACAGCTTATTAATAAAGCCACAGAGCATGGAGTTCTCTTACTACAGCCCAGGTCCAGCATCGCCAGTTGCACAGCCATATACTACACACTACACTACAAATACGCCCTCAACTCTGACCCACAGCAACCATCTCTAACAGTGAGAGGGCAGTTTGGTCTCCATTCCTATTCAGACCTTTGGCTCTCTGCTGAGACTGCTAGCTAGGGTGCCAATTAGTGCCAGCTGATTGCTCTTTTGATGTGCTTACCTCTCTAGGAAGTAGACTAAGGCTACCAACCCATTTCACATAGGTCATTGGACAGTGACAATTTTTGTAAACTACTAACTCAAGCAAGATCTGGATTGGCAATGTAAAAGGAAATGTTCTATAGCCTACTGCCCTTCACCCTTTTTGTGAGATCTAATTTTAATACATCAGTTCATGAAGGAGAAATCAACTAAAATACAAATTCTGAACAAAGACATTTGAAAATTCCAGAAATGACTGCATTTAAAAAGACTCCCATAAAGAGTTATTGGGAAATTAAACTAGGTCTTGGTCCTTTCACCTTTTGTTATGTAGGCTGCATTTAGAGGATTTCATTAGGGCCAGAGGCCATGGCTTACATTTTCTGTTGCTAAGTGAAACGAATTGAAGCAGAAATTGGCTTAACTGGGGACTCCAATAAAATACAAGGTACAGGTCCCAGCAGTCAGCAAAAATCTAGTCATGTAAAACAGTCATTTCAGGATTTTAAGGTATGAGCACTTAACGTGCGCTCTGCTCCAGCAGAAGAAAGGATACATCATTCCATGTGTTTTGTCACTTATGTCAGGCAGACTTCTAAACAGGCCAGGATAAGAAAGAGGAGGTGGGAAAGACTCATTCTAAAAGTTTGGGCTCATTTAGACTATGTGATTCTTCCATTAGCTAAATATTTACTTGTTATTAGTACTGTGATCCATATTCCTTAGACATTTCAGAAACACAAACAGTTTGACGTTTCTTATCAAATTACAACTAGCTAAACTTTTCTAACAAGTACTCAATAAAGGTCTTAGTTAGTCTATTCCTAGTACCTAATGAAAGTGAGTTGTAGTACTGCCTGGGGGATATTTGATTTCTTCTCCGAGTCTCTCATTTTCAAAATCTTAGGGGATACAGATGCTATGGAAGAAGGTGAATCTCTCATATCACTCACCAGTAATGAGTGTTGTAGCCAATGGTCTCTGGCCCAATCTACCTGCAATTCGTTCTCCTGGTTTAATTTTGGGGATTATGGATGTGATTCTATTTACCATAATGTTTACATCAGTACAACCACAAGGTGCAGTTATATTAGTACAATGTGTGTACATGTATATATGTTACTTAACTATGACAATACTAAAGGACTATAACGATACTGTTATGGTTAAAGCAGTAAAGTGGTACAATATTCTACAATAAACAAAGTCATGGTTCTTGGAGAGAGAATAGCTTTCATGTGGACAAAAGAAACAGTTTGAAAGAGACTCTTGGGACTTCACTGGGGTTCAGATGAGCTAACAAGAAAAAATACCAGGAAACTGAGCATGTGAAAGTCTAACAAAAAGTAAATAAAAATCTTACACTTCAGATACTTTGGAAGATAGGACTGAAATTCAAAAGGATCTTGATGAATTAGAAAAAATCACTGGACATGACAAAATGAAATTCAACAGTATAAATATTAGATGCTACAATTATGGAAGAAAAAGCAAATACACAAATGCAGAAAGGGGGATAACTGGTTAGGTTAGGCCAAAAAAGCATCTGGGGGTTATGAAGAATCACAAATTCAATACAAGTCAGCAAAATATGAGAGCTGGCGGGGCCTCAGCTGAAGTATTGTGTTCAGGTTTAGGTGGTACATTTTAACAAAGGTATAGAGAAACTGGAGAAGATCAAGAGACGAGCAACAAAGATGATAAAAGGACTGGAATGCAAGTCATATGTGGAAAAGTTGAAAGTAGTAGTATATTTAGTTTGGAGAAAAGGAAATAAAAGGTGGCATGACAGCAGTTTTTCAAATATTTGGAAGGTTATCATAAAGAGGAAGAAGAATTGTTTCCCCTTGTCAGAGAGAGCAGGGAATGAGGAAATCAGTTTAAACTGCAGTAAAGCAGATTTAGGTTAAATCTCAGGATAAATGTCCTCATTATAAGAGAATGGAACAAAGTGCCTAGAGAAGTTGTGGACCCCTCAGTGGAGGTTTTCATGAATATGCTAAGTCAGCATCTATCTGGAGGGTTTTACAATAGCACATCCTACAGACAGTTGGACCAGAGATTATTGGGAGTCTCCAAAACCTGTAAGTCTCTGATTCTATTGCTCACTTCAGGACCACTTTATACTTCCTGAGGCATGTAAAGAGCCTTAAAGACAATGAGAAGTAACATCAGTGAAAAGCCTTCCTGAAATTATGTGGACATGGGCCAGCAGTTTTGGCCTATGGGTCAGATCCAACCCATGGAGCCATTTTATATGGCCCACAGAGTCAGGGGTCCCAACAACATTTCAGTAGCGGGAAGTTTCCACAGGGTTTCTGCAGTGGTGGGGTTTGGCTTGAGTGTTAGCAAGAAGCAGCTGCAACTGTGGCTTACCCTCTAGCTCCAGCTGGGTTGGAAGCAGTCCACACTCAGAGCTAAGCAAAATGTTGCCAATCCCTGATGTAGATGATAGACATGTGAACAATTAATCATATGGGTAGGAGATAAGTACTATACTCTGCATCATTTGCTCCATGGTAACTGCTGGTGTGCATGGTAACTGTGGTAACCTCTCATTAAGACTCAACTACTACAGGTTCACTTCCATTTACCCTGTAGACAGGAGTTATGGGCAGTTAGAGTGAAGCAGTTGACATTCAGTGACCACCACCTGCTATTCTATGGCATACTTTGGTATTTTTGCAGCGACAGCAAAACCGGTTCCAAAATTCATCCACTTCAGTGTGAGTTATGTGTATAGGGATATGGCCAGAGGATTGTTGGTGTGCTGTAACATTTTAGGTATCCTTGGTTCCTTGAACAGGCACTAGAGATCTATAAGAGCTTAGTGAAATGAGAGCAGCCCAGAACTTACTCTCAGATATATGGACAGCTATGTTCCCAAACAACTCAAATACATGGAGAACCTAAAGTGGCATGTTACTTTTGTTATATCTTTGTAACTCCACTGTGTAGTATCGCTGGGGGCAAAGGCATGTGGGGCACTAGCTCAGGTCCCAATTTAGGAGGGGTGCCAGAATCATCCCCATCCACGCAGACTCCAGAGCCCAGCAGCAAAAGCAGCCCTATAGGATAGTTCTAACAGCAGCTGGACACATAGAACAACAGCTGGATTGGGCATACCATGCCGTGACAGTGGCAGTGGCAGCAGCAGTGGCAGTGGCAGCAATAGCAGCAGCTGGGGACTGTTTTGGGGTCCTGGGAATAAGTAAGACTCCTGGACCTCCTCCCCTGCTTGTTATGCCTCTGTTCGCACCAGTGAGGGTTAGGCTAGCACAGAGGAGGAGAGAGAATACAATACAGCCAACATGGCTGAGAAAAGTATTGTTCTAAACAGGGACCCAGTCTAAAAGCAAACAGTGTCTTGGGAGACAACATTAAATTACAACCTGTTAAGAAGCACTACCACATACTATATTTTCTTTCATATAACCCACACCTTTTCCTCCTGTGTGCTGGACTCCAGGGCCGCGTGCTGGGTCAGCCTCAGAGTGTCGATTACAAGGCCAAATACTGGGTCAGATATAATGTGCAAAGTCAAGGACCATACAGTAGCTCTAGAGTCAGCATGCAGCTCTTGACTTGGCATATGGCCCCAGAGCCATGAACACAGGTTTGGGCCCTGGGTTTGGCATACAGAACTGAGATGGGACTTGATATGTGGCCCCAGACCCAGTGTTCTGGATCAGTCCTCAGGTGCCATGTGATGCACAGGTCTGGCTGCAGATTCGGGACCACGCTCAGCTCCATAGCTCCTGGCACTCGTTTACCTCAGTTGAAGATAATTTTTTTTAGGCTCCCCTTTAGGCTCCAAAAAGCGAGTACTTTATATGAGAATGTTCTGTATGCAAGAAAAGTACATTGATAACTAATGAACAATACATTACATTCCTCCATCCTACCCTAAAATACTTTTAGATTTTTAGATAACAATAAACAAACATACTAACATAAAAAGTTATATAAACATTAATTAGTCTGACTGAAAGGTGCATGTATTGCACTGCATACCAGCTGCATACTCTGGAGTTAAATGTGAATACTTTGCTCCTTCTGGTAACTCACTAACTAGACAATTTATAGGCCCAGGTATGCCATGGATTTTATATTATTTTAGATAACATGTTGAAGGTACTGTGATGTTGCTCTCTACCACAGAAGATGGTGGTGAGAAATCCTTAATGCCTAGCACCTCAGTCTCTCCCAATAAATCACTGCAATCAAAACTTTTAACTGGAGGATGCTCAACTAGCAGAACAAAACAGAGCTTTTGTATATATTATGGTTATACCTGATATATATGCTGCTTCCATACAGTACCAGAAATGAAGCAAGCCATTCCTCAGGTAGCTCATTTTACTCTACCAGGGGAATTATCAGCCCAGAACAAGTCTGTTGTGTTGAATGAACACTAGGGAAATGTGCACCGTTGATCAATTCATCTACCTTGGGATTTGAATACCTGCAAGGCAACATCAGGACATAAAAGGTCAAAACTAGTACCCACTGATCTTCAAGAAAAGATTAGTAGGTGACTCCCACATAGTGGCATGGGGTGTATTCCAATAAATGAATAAGAAGTTATCCAATTTGTGTTGAAGACTTATGGTAGACTTGTAAAGCATGCTTGAGAGATTATACAAGACACTCAACTAATCCATTTGTAACAGGATGATAAGAAGCATAATATACAGGCTAAGTACAGGCATTCAAAAAGCCCAAGCCTGAATTGGTTCAATCTTTGAAGGTTAGCCTAACCTGCATGGATTAAACTGAGAAGCAAATGAATTAACATTCACTTTTGATTCCAGAAATGCAGCCACATGCCTGCAGTGACTGAGGCTAAAAGCTGGGCAGTGCTAAAGCAAGCCCTCCCTTCCCTTCCACAGTGGCTAGAAGGCTGGAGGGAAGCTGAGCTGATGAGGGGGCATGGCCAGGCCCCAGCAGGCCACTGAGTATGATTTGGGAGGGGTTTAAACCCCACCCTGGCCTGCAGGGACCCCAGCCAGAGTGTGCCTGGAAGAGGAAGGGGGAAGCAGCCCTTGCCAGGTTTGTTCCCAAGTAGCAGTGGGTGTAGCCAGATGGCGGCCTGGACAGAACCTCAGGCAAAGGTGGGGAGGGAGGGGGATTAAACTCCGTCTCCCCTCTCCCACTGGCACAGGACCCCAGCTAGGGTCTGCCCAGCTTTTGCCCCCTGCTCACCACTCAAGCGGAACCACTCAAGTGGTGAGCAAGAGGGAAAAGATGGGCAGACCCAAGCTGGGGTCCCATGCTGGTGGGAGAGGGAATTAAACCCCACTTCTGCACCTCACCATGCCTGCCCCCTGCTCTCCACTGGAGCAAGGAGACAAAAGTGTGGCAGCCTCCCACACCCAAACACAATCCAGGCTGGCCTGCTGGCCCATGCCCCCACCACCTCCGCTCCAGCAGGAAAAAGTCTGGCAGGGACTGCTCTGCCCCTCCAGGCAGAACGGGCTGTATCCCCAGCTGGGGTTCCCCCCTCCCACCCCCACCCTACAGCCTTGTCAGCCAGCCCTTACTGCTCCAGATAGAGAGCAGAGGAGCAGAGCCAACTCTGCCCTGCTCCAGCAAACAGCACAGCCCAGCCAAGAGATGCAAAACATCCTGGGATTTTTGGGGACTGTGATTTATCTTGAAACAGGAAGGGGTCTGGGACAGAAGTTCCATAAACTGGTTTAACCTAAATCAGTTAAGTCTGATACTACATTCAACCAGGTTTATCTTAAACCAGTTTTGGCCATTTTGAAATTGGTTTATGTGCACTGAACTTCTGCTCTGTTACAGATTTAAAGCAGTTTCTTATCATTTACACTGGTTTATGTGCAATTTCTCTCCCTACCCATAATCTTGAATAACTTTGCAAACTAGGAACTTCCAAAATTCCTCCAAGCAGAACTGAGATCCATTATCACTTACCAACTGCAATTACAAGTATAGTCCAAAGAGACTAAATAAGGTATAAAGGTGCTCAGTAGTCTAGGTAGCTGTAAAAGAGGACATTTTGAAAACTTCAGGTCACTTAGTGTGTGCAATAATTACCACTAAAAGCATATGACCTTCCACCAACCCTGAAAAATCCAGGTGAATATATACCCATGGAGTCGGAGGCCTTGCTGAATTTGATTACACATAGCTCAGAAATTTGTTGCTCTCACCAATATGTATTTAAGGGCTTCAGGTGCCTTCCTAACTGATTTGATCTTGTTCCAACTCACCCTAGCTTCTGTACCCAAGATCTTCCAAACAGCAGTGGATAATTTCTTGCAGTTGCATACAAGGGTAAACTGATGGACTGCCCATCTAGTTGAACTGTTACCTGAAGCATCCCTTTTGGGACCACCTTTTCCCCAAAGTAAGCTTTAAGAATCATGGAGATTTTCTCCAGCAGGCACACGGAACAAGGTCTAGTTATATATAGATGCAGCTTTTGTATGTAGCTCCATTCTTGCAGGGCCTCCTTCAATTGAAGGTGTGCCCCAATGCTATTTGTTACCATTACTTTTAACAGCACATGCAATTCCAGGTCTTTGTTTGTGGTACTAGAACTCTCATCTTCCACATCTTATATTCTGGACTTATGTCCCATTTTGGGCTTCTCCTTGATAGATGTTTTCTAGGGTGGATGACTTCCAGGTGTTACTGGCTATTGAACTGTGCAACAAGTTACAGTGACATGGCCTTTTCTCTAGCACTTGACATGCCTCACAACTTCTTTCAGGGTGCATTGTTTGTATTTAACAGCCCTATTAAAGTCCCTTGTTTTCTGTGCTCCTAGATCTTGTTGAGTAATTTTCCAGTCCACACTAAATTCCAGGGAGCCCTTCTCACCAGTTTCCATGTCAATCACTATTTCCATACAATAGTGGTTTTTCAATACAAGAATTGACATGGTCAATAACTTCTTCCAAATATGGTTATTGTGCAACCCTGCAAAAAACTGATCTCATAAGCCATCACTCAACTCTTGCCCAAACTGATATGGTTGACATCTTCTTTAAAGTAGCTAATACCTGTGTTACTGACACTCCACTGAGTTTGTTGGTGGAATTGGTAGCATTCTGGTGGAATCAGTAGCATTTATTCATAGCATGCAGGGTGTGGGAAAAATGCTTCTTGCATGGCTGCAGTAATTTCTCCATAGCTGGTTCATCCCAGCAAGACTGGAAACAAAAGAGCTGGTAATAGTTGACATGCCCTGGAACCCATCACTGTCATCCAACTGTTTGAAATGTTCAAAAAATGTTCACATTGCTTGGTTTTTGTCAAACTCACCACCATTGCCTATGCGACTGGCCATTCTTATTACTATTTTCAGGGATACCCACAGTTGAGCTCTCTCTGATTATAGTGTGCCTTCAGTGCAGGCGGCATGCTTACTTGCTTTAAAGCAGGGCTGCTCAACTGCCCAGGCCATGGGCCAGATACAACCTGTGGAGCCAAATTTCAAGTCTGTAGGGCTCTCCATGGGTCCAGAAATTTGGCAGTGGGAAAGCAGTTTCAGTGTTAATAACTGTTCCCCAGCTGCCAAATTCCTGGACCCATGGGGAGCCCTACAGAGGTAAGCATGCTCCCGTGTGCTAAAATGGGCACTCTGGGCCAGGGTGGCACTGGGTCTGATCCAGGCAGCATGAGGTGGAATCCAATCAGTGCAGGGCCTGATCTGGGTGGTGCAAGACAGGGTTCAGGCATGCAGGGCCCAATCTAGGTTCATAGGGCAAATCTAGGTGACATAAGACAGGGTCTGGGTGACAGATCTGAGTGGCACAGTGTAGCAACATCCAGCCCAAGAGGGTAGCATTGGTACCTACTGGCAGCCAGACTTACTCTGCCTGACTTACTCTGGTCCCCTAAGGCTACCACTTTATACTCACCTACTTCACCTTTGCTGTTGTTATACACTCCAGAGAACCAGAATGAGCTCTTGGATACTTGGTTCCACTCAGCCCAATCCACTTGGATTTGGTCACCCTTTGACAGACACTTGCTCCAAGCCCTATTGGCTCAAATTGTGGTATCCCAGGCCTGCTTATCTTAAGGGTGTTAATCATGGCCTAAAGCTTCACCAAGAGCCATGCCTATGCTTTGTAGGTGTCACCCAATCTCTATTACTTAGGTCAGTGGGCCCCTCAGACCATGGTCCCTTTTGTTTGTGCTTTGGTCTTTATAGCTTGGGCCCTAATCTATTTTGTCTGGGCTTCAAGCTTTATAACTTAGGTCTTGGCTTTCTTGTCCTCATAAATTCATATATTGTAAGAGGCTGGAAGGGACCTTGCAAGAACATTGGGTCCAGCCCCCCTGCACTAGGCAGGAAAGACCCCAGCGAGGTGACTGTCCAGTCTCCTCTTGAAGATTTCCAGGGTAGGTGATTGCATCATCTCTGGAGGGAGTTTATTCCACAGTCTGGACACCCTAACTCTGAAGAAGTTTTTCCTAGTGTTAAGTCTTCCAGGAGTTTGTGGCCTTTACTCCTGCTTTTCTCCAAGGGTGCCCTGGTGAACAGTTGTTTGCTGAGCCCTTGATGTGCTCCCCTGATGTAGCAGTAAGCTGCTACCAAGTCCCCTATCAGCTTTTTATTTTTTAGGCTGAAGAGGCCCAAGTCCCTCAGCCTTTCCTTGTATAGCCTGCCTTGCAAGTCTCTGAGCATACAGGTGGCCATAGGTGATACACAGGAGGGCACAGGCCCCTTCCCCCCCGAGAGTGCTGATTCCCCCCAAGGTAGCAAGCGCTCTGGCTGGTAGAGTGGGACAGGGAGCACTAGTGCCCCCCCTGAAATTGGCTCTGTTGGTGGCATATCAGTGGCGGAACTGCTGGCACTTCCACTGCCGCCATACCACTGGTCACTGGCTGACCACTGGGTGCCCCCACTGGTTGTGCCCCTCTGGTGCCCCCCCCGCAGATGTTGGAGGCACTAGTCGCCCATGCAGGTGGCTCTTCTCTGGACTCTCTCAAGCTTTACCATTTCCTTGTTGAAGGGCGGTGCTCAGAATTTGATGCAGTAATCCAGGTATGGTCTCACCAATGTAAAGTAGACCGCTGAGTAAAGCAGAAGAATCACTTCCTTGATTTTACTTTAGATGCATGGGTTGATACATGGCAGAATATTGTTTGCCCTGCTGGCTACTGATAGATCATATTGATACTATGGTCTATTATTACCCCTAGGTCCCTTTCAGTCATGGTACTAGTCAGTTTGGCATCATTGAGCCTGTAAGTACGTTGCGAATTGTTCATCCCAAGATGGAGCACTTTATGCTTCTCAGTGGTCAACTTCATCTGGTTCCAATCTGCCTATCTTACCAGCCTGTCTAGGGCTGCCTCTTTCTGTAGCCTATCTTCAAGCATGACCACGCTCCCCCATAACTTCGTGTCATTCATGAACTTCGCCAATGAGATCTTCACCCCCACATCCAAATCATTGATAAAGGTGTTGAAAAGCAGCGGACCAAGCATGGACCCCTGAGGGACACCACTGGCCAATTCTTGTCAGGACAACACAGATCCATTCATTAGAATTCTCTGGGTCCTACCCTGCAGCAAGCTTCCTACCCACCTAACTGTTGAGCAGGTAAGCCCACAATCCTCCAATTTTCCTGTGAGGACACCATGGGATACTAGATCACAGGCCTTTTGGAAGTCTAGGTGTACAATGTCGACCTCAGACCCTTAGTTTCTCTTTCTTTTTCTGGGATCCTGGCCCAATTGCAGCCTCTTCCCCTCTCAGGCTTTCATCCCTCTGTCCTGGATCAAGCTATCCCAGCCTTAGCCTTTCTCTGCTCAGGCTTTGGCTCTTCCCCACCCTTGATACAACTGTGTCCTTGCTCAGTGCAGGATGCCCAACATAGAGTTCTCTAAGCACTGTGTTTTGTGACCTCCTGGCCACTACTGCAGCCACAACCCAAAACTTTGGTTAGACCCAAAACCAAAGGACATTTATATACATATGTTTGTCTGCTCCAACACACCAGAAATCTAGTGCATCAGAGCAGACTCGATTAATCAAGTCTGTGGAGCCTGAGTACTGACACGCCCAGTGCTGCATCACACACATTTGTATACATGATGAAATGCACATCAATGCTAAGAAAATAGCAGTGGTGCCCTTTGAACTAAAACACCTTTGATGTGTTTTAGTTCAAAGGGCACCACTGTCATTTTCTGTGCTGACGTTCATATAAATGCATATAATGTAGCATCAGGCACTTTTAAAAGCACTGTCACGTGCATGTGTGCATAATTGTTGTGTGTTAGTGTCTGTATATATGTTCTGTACTTCAGCAGTAGAGGGTGCTGCCCAAACTGCATCATTTTGTTTTTCTGGTTGCTGCTCTGCTGAGTGTTAAGGGTAGTTAGTTGTTAATAAAGATGGTTTCCCTCTTCTTCCTTGTGTGATCTCTGCAGGATGAGAACCCCCAGATACAAAATACTACCAAAGAGGGTGGGATCCTGGTGAGTAGGATGCTTCTAGTGCTTCAAAAAAATGAACAAAGGAGATGCTTGCAGTGATCTATGCTTCAAGTGAGAAAAAAATTGGGGCTCCTTTCCTCCCATGTGCTGGTCTGTGTAGTTGGCTCTCTAATGTGGCTACTTTGGCCGGCATTGAAGAATTTGATGTGGCTGATCTGTTTGCCTGGGACTCTTAAGCTGACTGGCTAAACTTCTCTCTCTAAGCCAATAAGATTACTGACGATAACCATAAATGTGCAGTGCTACTCAGCATCATTGGCTCAAAGACTTCTCAGATTACTTGCTCCCGTATATCCCCAGCCAAGCCAACAACATCCTTGAATTGCTAAAAAAATCATTTTGCATCAACCCCACAAAAGAAGATCTACACAACAGTGATTCTCCAAGATGTTCCCTGTACTGTGGAGGTAGAATAAGTTTACTAGGAGGAGAATGGTTTGAGCCATTGGGTATAAAATTAACAGGAGTGCACAGCCTCATGATGGACACCTTAGAAAATGTCCTAAGGGATTTCAGAGAAGTCTTGGATGAGCAGCCTATAAGGGCAAGGCAGTGTCATTTATATTAGATCCAACTGTGGTTCCAATTCGAATGAAGCCTTGACACATTGCCTTGATGCAGAGATTGATTGACTTGTGGAACAAGATGCCCTAGAAGCAAATTTAAATCCAACATGGGCCACTCCAGTCATACTCAGTACTCACCAAGAAGCCAAACAATGATATTCAATTGTTCTGACTGTAAGCATACCAGTAAGAAGATGCTACAGAAGAACCCATACCAGATTCCAACAGTAACCCAGCTCCTTGCCACTCTTGCTGAAGGGAAGGTTTTTGCCAAATTAGACTTGGGGCAAGTGTATCAACAGCTTTCTGATACATAAACAGCTGATGCAGAGACTATCTTGACCCATAGGGAGCCTTCTGAGACAAGTGCCTACTGTTTAATAAACATTGCACCTAGAGTTTTCCAAAAGGTTACAAATGACTGACTTGCAGGTCTTAAGGGAATTAAGCCATATTTTGATAATGTCTGCATCAGAGCAGGGTCCGTGCCAAAATTAGTTGTACAACTGCAAGAAGTATTACACTGCATTTCCAATGCTGAACTGAAACTCAAGAAAGATAAATGTGCTTTCTGAGTGACCAATGTGATGTTCCAGGGACTGAGTTGATGCCACTGGAATTCATTCAACATATGCAAAGGTATATGTTATGCATAAGGCCCCAATACCTAAGAATACATAGGAACTGCAAACCTTCCTGGGTCTGCTTAATTTCTATCATTCCTTTCTAAAAGACAAGGCCACCATTGCTGAGCCTTTGCATTGTCTATTGATTAAGGATGCCACCTGGAAATTAACTGAACTGCACAACAAGGCTTTCAATGATGTGAAGCAATTGTTTTCTGACAGCAGGCTAGTCCATTATGACGTGGAGCAGCCATTTTTGCTTTCTTGCGATGCTCCACCATATGGATTGGGGCTGTCCTCAGTCACCTTCAAAATGATGGACATGAAGCTCCCATTTCTTATTATTCATGAAAAGACTCAGAGGAATTATACTCAAACTGATAAGGAAACTCTTGCAGTCATCGCTGAGGTTAGGGAATGACATGACTATGTATACGGCCACAAATTCACAATTGTACCAGACCATAAATCATTGCCAGGGTTATTCACCAAGAATGGATCAACACCCCAAACCATTTCACTACGTATGCTTCATCAACCCTTATTTTTAAATGTATATGATTCAAATTCAACATCACCCTGGGAAGTCGATAGAAAATGCAGATGCACTGAGTCATTTGCTGTTAGCCTGCCCTGACTTCAGCTCTTCCTCCCCACTCTGAAGTTCTGATTCTAGAATTTTCTTGTGATCTTCTCCTCCAGGCAGATGACATTGTTCATAGAACTGCTAAGGATCCAATGTTAGTCCAGGTACTAAACTGGGTATGGAGGGGGCAGCCTTCAACAAAGGTTGCAAATTAATTTAAGCCATTCACTGTGCATCAACATGAACTTTCCAGCATTAAAAGATGCCTCCTATGGGGTAACTGAGTGGTCATTCCCAATGTTCTCAACACTGTCTGTCCAATACCAGAGACTGTCCACATGAAACCACTTGCCAGAAGTTATTATCTGGTGGCCAAAGCTTGATGCTGACTGAGCAAATATAATAAACAGGTGTGAACCATCCCAGACACCAGATAACACTCGAGCCCACCCAGGGGAAGTGACTAGAACACCATAGTCTTGTCTACACATAAATTTTGCTAGCCCTTTCCAAGGCCAGATATTCTTCATAGTCTTTAATTCTTTCTCAAAGTGGTTGGAAGCTGTTTCTAATGCATCGATGACTTCACGAGCTGTAATTCAAGTTTTACTGTTGCAAACTTGCTGCTCACAACTCATGATCACATACCACTGTGTCTGATCATTCTGTACAATTCACTACTGAAAGATTTAGAAGTTTATGGAGAGGTATCTTATCCATCACACCACATCTACACCATTCCACATGTCATCAAATGGCCAAGGGGAATGAATAGCCCAAACTACTAAAGATGCATTTAAGCAAACCACTGATGGTGACTGGAACCAATGATTAGCTAATTTCTTACTACAATGCAAATTTATGTACTGCATGTAGTTCTGTGCACTGCTACAGGTGACAGTCCTGCGCAACTACTAATAAACCACCATCTAAACAGTTTTTCTGGATCAGCTCCATCCAGATATGGTAGCCAAATACCAGACAAGGCAAGAAATCCAGTTCTCCAAGAAACAAGATCTTATGTCTGCAAAAACCTTTGAACCAGATGAACCTGCATATGTCTAAACCTATGCGACTGGGCCATTAGTGGGTGCCTGCATCTGTCCTTGGAGCTACAGGGCCAGTATCATATAAGATCCAGATTCCAGATGGAAAGATACTTCATATTGACTTGATAATACAGGGTTGAGTCTCAGATAAGGTGACCTCTGCAACACCAGAAGGTGCTGTGCTGCTAATAGAACCACTTCTGATGAGTCCATTGGCTGCTGTTTTAGACCCATCAATACTTCTAGTAACTGAAGCTACTGTAGAACAGCCAGAGAAGCCTACTGATGTTGACAGTGAAATATCTGTTACTCTTGAAGTGGGCCACACAAGACAGTTCACTGTCCGGCCAAATACTTATAGGACTACATTACCCAGGGAAAATGATTGTTGTGTATTGAATGTCTGTATGTATGTTCTGTACTCCATTAGCAGAGGGCACTGCACAAACTGCATTATTTTGTTTTGCTATTTGCTGTTCTGTTTAGTGTTAATGTTGGTTAGTTGTTGTTAATAAAGGATTCATAGACATTAGGGCTGGAAGGGACCTCATAAGATCATTGAATCCAGCCCCTTACCCCAAGGGCAGGAAGTCAGATAGGGTCAAAGGATCTCAGCAAGATAAGCATCCAAATGCTTCTTAAAAGATTCCAAAGTAGGTGTTTGCACCACCGCTGGAGGGAGTCTATTCCAGGCCTTGGGGGCTCGGACACTAAAGAAGTTTTTACTTATGTCCAACCTAAAACGGTCTTGGAGGAGTTTGTGACCATTGGACCTTGTCATCCCTTGGGGCACTCTGGTGAACAGGTGTTTCCCCAAATCCTGATGCACACCTCTGATGTACTTACAGGCTGCCACTAGGTCAACCCTTGAGTTCTGTACTTTTTCAGGCTGAAGGGTCTCATGGCTCTTAGCCTCTCTTCATAAGGCCTATTTTCTTGTCCTCTGACCATGCATGTGGCTCTTCTCTGGACTCTCTCAAACTTCTCTGCATCCTTGAATTATGGAGCCCAGAACTGGATGCAATACTCCAGCTGCAGCCTCACCAAGGCCAAATACAGCGGGAGGATGACATCCTGCGATTTGCTTGAGAAGCATCTAAGGATGCAAGCCAGAATTTGGTTTGCTTTACTAGCTGCAACATCACATTGGTGGCTTATGTTCATCTTGTGGTCAGTCATGAACCCCAAGTCTCTTTCAGCCATGGTGTTAGTGAGTGTAGCACTGCTGAGCCTATAAAAATGCTGCAGGGTTTTTTTTCCCCAAGGTGGAATACCTTACATTTATCAGTATTGAATGTCATCAGGTTTGTATCTCCCCACTTTTTTGGCCTATCCAAGTCAGCCTGGATCACCAGCCTATCCTCAGGTGTGGATGCTCTACCCCAAAGTTTGGTGTCATCAGCAAACTTGGACAGTCCGCTTCTGACACCAGTATCCACATCATTGAAGAAGATATTAGAGAACAGGTCCAAGGATGGAGGCTTGTGGCACACCACTGGTCACAGAGTACTTTAATGATTCACTTCCATTGACCACCACACTGAGTCCGCAAGAGGAGACTGAGGAGGGATCTTGTGGCTGCCTACAACTTTATCAGGGGCCACCAGCAGGGACTCGGAAAAAGTCTGTTCACCAGGGCCCCCCTTGGAGTTACCAGGAACAATGGCCACAAGCTGAGGGAGGATAGGTTTAGGTTAGATATTAGGAAGAACTACTTCACTATAAGGGTGGCCAGAGCCTGGAATAGGCTTCCCAGAGAGGTGGTGCTCTCACCTTCCCTGGAAATCTTCAAGAGAAGACTGGATAGGCACCTGGCTAGGTTCTTATGACCCCTGCCACCTCCAGTGCTCCTTCCTGCCCATGGCAGGGGGTCGGACTAGATGATCTATCTAGGTCCCTTCTGACTCATTGATTCTATGATTCAGTTGCCCACCATGCCTCGATATCTTCTAATTTTATGAGGGAGACTACCCCAAGGTTTCCTAAATTGCTCTTTCAAATGACTACCAGGTACCTATGGTCACTGCCTTATGGGGTAATTGTATGGCTCCATGTCACCCCTACACCATGCCCCATGTCTCACAGGTGTCATCACTCACAAATGTTATTTTCCACTTAGCCTCTCCCATGGGTTTCTGGACCTTCTCTGGTCCCACACACTCAGACCCTTTATCTTAAATTAAATTTTAAATTTTGAATGCAAAACAAGACATGCAAGAATCAGACTCCCCCCACCCCAAAATATATTTTATTTTCCTTTCTTGAAGATTCACCTAAGGATGATAATTGTTACAATGACTTTTATAAAAAAGGATCCCATAGTAATTCCAACACTGAATTTACAACTAGAAACTGATCTTGCCTTCACGTGGAAGACACACACTGAGTGGAGCTCTCAGTAGCCAATCCAGTGATACAGAACCGTGGCAATCACATTAGCCCAAGATAAAAGTCAGGTGTGGAAGCCCAAGAGCTCAACCTGGCTGGGCCTGACTAACCAGAGACCCTGACAGGAAGGGAATGCAGGCCAGCCCCAATCCAGTGATGCAGAGAGAAGGGGGTGTGGTCTGTCCCTGATTCAGCCACATGGGGGCTGGAAGGGAGTGTAGTCCGGCTCCTACCCCACTGTTCAGGGCTTAGGAATTTGGCAGTGTGGGAGGTTGGCAATATTACTTACCACTGCTCTCCCACCACCAAATTTCTTGACTCATAGGGAGCCGCACAGACCAGATGCTATGGCTCTATGGGCCAGTTTTGGCCCATTTGCTGGAGATTTAGCATCCCTGCTTCAAACAATTTACTTTGTTTGAAGTGGATTCACAATTACTTCACAATTACTTACAGCTGTTATAGAGCAAGCAGAAGTTATGGATTTATTCAGAAATGTCTAGGTGAGATTACACATAAGAGTAGTCAAGAACTTTATAATCATCCCTTCTTGCACTTCACAGTTGGTTGCATGAACATTTTCTAAACAGCTATTACAGATCAAGAATTCTGGCTTTAATCCTTGGGTGATTACATGGGCGTTGATCAATGCATTCATATTGTCATTTTTATTTTGAAAGGTAGCATGCCTGACTGAATACAACTTGGATTTGCTCAGTTGAAGACCTCAGTTCTTTTCCCAGCCCTATCTGAAGTGAACTTGACTAATTTCTCCACTAACTTACTTTTAAAATGAGGGTGCATATGGCCACAAGCAGTAAACACACCACAAAGGGCAACAGTCAGTAGGATTCAGAATTGACATCTGGCCTCCCAACTCAGTACATTTTACTTTATGCTTTTTATTTGATTTATACATCACCCTCCCCCAAAAGGCACAGGACAGTTTACAATAAAAATAAGATAAATTATAAAATGGATAAAGCAATGAAATAGAATAATAAGCATTCAAACAACTCCCAAACAAAACACCCAGACTTAACTCCACCTGCTAAAAGCCCACCCCAAGCATACCCAATACGAAGGTCATAAAATGCTTCTGGAATATGCCCAGGTTCAGGCTCTGGCTGACCTTAGAGGAAGAGGGAGTTTTCCAAGTTGTAGAGCAACTACCAAGAACAACCTCCTCCATATTTTTTTCAAATGAATTTGGTGCATACAAGGAAATTGTGGGAAGTTATTCTCAACTGACCTCAGGAACTGCGATGGAACGTAAGGGAGAATGCAAGACCCTCAGATACACAGGGCCCTTCCATTTAGGGCTTTATCAGTCAAACCCAGCACTTTGAATTGGAAGCCAATGCAGACCCTGTAGCACTATGGTCCTGGTGAACCAGGAACATATCAGAAGGTGGGCAGCCAAGTTCTGCAACACCTGCAACTTCCAAATGGTAGAGCTGTGTGAAGCTTCAGTCCCTGATTTGATCTGGCAGAGATTTGGCCCAATTTGGTTGCTGAATTCCAAATCCAAATCGAATCAGAGGGCCCTTTAATCTCTCCAAATCAATTCAGAGAGATTTGGAAAGATTCAGCAATTCAGACATAGACACAGCTTTAAATGTTTTTTCTACATATCTCTAGGTACCAGGTGGCTCATGAACACTGTGATGCTGGGGTGCATGGAGTGTTCCACAGGAGCACGGGGAGCTCCCCAGCATGCTTGGCAGCAGACCCAGAAGTGGACCAAAAGCATTTCCAGTCCACCTCCGGGTCTTCCTGGATTGTACTGAGTGGTTCCCCCTCTACCCCTGTGGCTTAGTGACTGGTGCCTCCAGGGTCGGGGGGGGGGCACCTGGGGTCTCCCCATGGCCGATTGCTGAGCTGGTGGGGCACGGGTCCCCTCCCCCTCCACACTCCCTGCCAACACGGAAGTGAACCAGAAGTACCTCTGGGCCACTTCCAGGTTCACTGCCAAGCATGTGGAGCCCTCCCCCCCCCCCCCCCCCC
>NW_017729032.1:232886385-232898363 GCF_001723915.1 Gavialis gangeticus
TTTAAAGCTGTGTCTATGTCCAAAACACCAATTCTCTGAATCAGCATCTAATCTTCAGATTTGGATTCAGCCAAATCAAATCAGGGACAGTGATTCCAATCAATGAACCAAATCACTGTCCCTGATTCAGGCCAAATCAGAATCCAAATGGAATAGGGCCCGCTTCACACACCCCTACCAAATGGTACTCACAGGCCACATGTATACAAGACCCTGACTGCACAGTAGCTTGTTACTTCTGTGCAGTAGCATTGCTTGGCAGGAACTATGATGCAATGCTACTGCGCAGTAGTAATGAGCTACTATGCAGTCAATGTCACCTAAAAGCTGTTTGGTAATGCTACTGTGTAGTAACTCCAGTTACTGTACGGTCATTTAGTATTTGTTTATACACGTACTAAATGACTGCGCAGTAACAACTGCTCAGTCAGCATCTCATGCAGACGCACCCAAGGACAGTTTTGTACAGACTGCACAGCAGTAGCGCTTCATGAAATTTCGACAGGTGTTTCATTTTGAAGCTGCTTCAATGCTTTTCGAGGCTGAAACAGTGAAACTGAAATGAAACAAAAGGCTTTGAAACAGCTTTGAAATGAATTGGGGCCCTCAAAATGTTTCCAAAGTTTTGAAATGTTTTGAGTTTCAAAGCAGCCTGGTGGCAGGAAGTCAGAGAGAGCCAGGGCTGTGCTCCAAGCAGCTCTATCAGCCCCACAGAGCTCAGACTGGTGGCAGGAGGGCCAGTGGTGGAGCCATTCCAAGCACAGCCCTGGCCAGTGGCTCTCCATCATCTCCCACCACCAGGCTCAGCTCCATGGGACTGCGGAGCCTCCCGCCACTGGACTGTGCTCACCAGTGCTCTGAGCTGCTCCACCACTGGCTTTCCTGCCACTGGGCTGACCTCTGTGAGGCTGGCAGAGTTGCTTGGAGTGTACCCCTGGCTCAGAGCACTTCCCTGGCAAGGACAGCCCAGTGGCTGGAGGCTCTGCAGCCCCACAGAGCTGAGCCTAGCGGTGGGAGGCAGCAGAAAGCCAATGGCCAAGCCACTCAGAGCACAGCCCTGGTCAGTGGCTTTCCCCCGCCTCCTGTTGCCAGGCTCAGCTCCATGGGCCTGCAGAACCTCCCACCACCCAGCTGCACTTATCAGGGCTGCACTCTGAGCAGCTCCACCACTGGCTCTCCCGCCACCAGGCTCAGCTCTGTGGAGGTGGTGGAGCTGCTCAGAGTGCAGCCTGGTGGTGGGAGGCCAGGAGAACCAAGGCTGCACACCAAGGGGCTCTGCCAGCCCCACGGAGCTCAACCTGCCCTCCCAATGCTGCTGGACTCCTCCCAGGAGTGCAGGCCCCTACATCTCTGTGCAGGATGACAGAAGGCTGCCACTGATGCCTGGGGCCAGTGGCAGCAGCAGCAGGTGCTGATTGTGGGCTGTGTCCAGCGCCGGTCCCAGGTGGCAGCAGCAGCCTCCTGTCATCCCATGTGCATAGCCAGGTACCCACACGCCCCAGGAGGAGTCCAGCACAGTCCTCCTGCGGGGGGTGTGGGCCCCCAGGTCTGTGCACAGGATCACAGCAGGCTGCCACTGCCAGCAAGTGATAAGAGTTTTGCTCTCAGCACCTTGAAGTGCAGTTTCCCAGAAACCCATGCACCTATCTCCTTGAAACTTGTCAGACTTCTTGCCCTTAGAAAGAAGGGGCTACTATCCCTGCAATTTTCATCTGAATCAGGCAAGAAATGACAAAGCTATAGGCATTTTAATGATTCCCCATTATAGCCTATGAGCAAAACATCAAAATGCGTTGAAACAGCAAAACAGTTTCAATGAAACGAAATGAGACAGTGTTTCAAAATTAAACAAAATGACAAAACGAAACACTATTCCTTCAAAATGGTGAAACAGAAGTCAAAACAAAATGGTGCTATTTCACACAGCCCTACACAGCAGTAGTCCAGCCTTGAGGTTACAAAAGCATGGATGACGGTGGTTAGATCCAGATCTGAAAACAAGGTCTACAGGTACATGACTTCAGCAGAAGAGGAAGCCTGATATAATCACAGTATTGAACATTCTTCAAACTCCTGTATATTTGCAGAGTCTGGCAACACCCAAAAAGAATGAGAGACCAAGCATACCTGGTGCACTAAGTACTAAACATTCAATACTGTTATGGAAATTAGGTGATCAGCATCCCACTAGGACCATCCCTACAGCCAGTTCCATGTCATTCTTTCTTCAACGCCCCATGTTACAAGTAGTGCTCCATCTTATTCCTCCTCAGACTTTATCCCTTCACCCTGTATATATGCCTGGCCAAATATCAGACTTATGTCCCCTTCTCCCACAAAAAAACCCAAAAACAAATCACTAAATGAGATTTAAAGTTGCTCAAATGTATTTCCTCATAACCACATAAAACTAAAAAACAATGCTGTAATTGATTAAGGCATTATTCATGCTCAAACCAAGAATACACTGTCAATACAGTAATACCATTCCCTCAAAATACAGATCAACAATGCCATCACCTTCATCTTGCACAGAAAGAACAGAACATCGTACTGCAGCTTGCTTAATATTCCGTCAAGACGTTATTGCAGTCAAATCTCTTTGTAGTGATAGCAGTGGCTTTGATTTTCAAGGAAGGGACCTCACTGTGCTGAATCTTGGAGACTGATGGGAATACAGTCTCTTACTTATGAAATACACTCTCTGCCAATCCCCATTATTTTCTCTGTGATGTTAGTCTTGGAAACTTTCACAACATTTCCTGTTACAATCTAAAATTCAAGAAATTAATCAGTCAGTACCTGAAACAAAGCATTAACCCCAAGTACTGCTACTATTTTAGAAGGAACATTAGCTCCTTTAACCATTGAGTAAAAATTGAAAAATGGTTACATGAATTAGAAGGATAAATCCTATTTGCAGAAGTGACTAAGGCACTGAAAGAGTATGGTTCCAAAATCATTTCTGAGAATGGCGTTTGGGCTCCTAAATCACTTAGAGGCTTTTTGAAAGTGTTCCCCTTATCTCTCTTTCTTTACTTACATTTAATTACCTCTCAGCTTACCCAGAGACAAAAATAACACCAGTTGTAAAAACAACCTGAGAATGAAGCTTTAAAGTAGTGCTCCGAAGACTCAGCTCTTTCAAACTATTGATGATAACACTTCTAGATTACAGAGAAACCACTACACAAGTTTTTTTTAAATTGTTCAATAATGCAATACTCTCTCTCAGGGTGCAAACAGACATTGCCCCTGTGCCACCATAATTTTTTATTCATGACCGCACAAGTTGTGAGCAAACAGCAGTACCTGCCCCTTGTCATGCTCCAATTGTCCAAAAATGTTTGTATGACCAAACCTAGTTACATTTTGTGATGTCTTATAGGGAAGGATGTCTATTTGCTTATGGCACACCCTGGGGTTAACTTCCTTGACTCCCCCCCACCCCACTGAGGTTCCTCTGCTTGCAGACATGCATGCTAGGAATCTTCCTGCAGAGGATTTCTGGGGCACATGTTTCACGCTGCTGTGCCTTGACCATAGAAGCATAGAAAAGTCGGGATGGAAGGGAACTCCATAGGTCCAACCCTCTGCCTGAGGCAGGATCATCCCATTCCAAACCATTCTATACAATTCCACTGTATCCAATACAAATCCCCCTAGAGAGGGATTCCTGGCAGGCACATCTACAAAGATGGTCTCCTGTTTGTAGATATGTGCCACAGGCCAAGGTGTGGCACCAGGGCCATTTTCCCACAGGACTGGCGCCTGAAGCCCTAAGTGTAGCAGGGGCCCCGTGACCCTAGCCGTTTCTTCTGATCAGTTAGACCAATTGTGCCAGGACCCATTCCAGCAGAGCTGATGCTACAACAAAAATGATATCTGTTTGTAGCCCCACCCCTCCACCCTCCCCTCTCCCGCTCTCTCTCTCTCTTACACAAAGTATTGTATTTTTGGCTGAAAAGTCACACTTATGCTTTTTTTAAAGCCTGCTTGCAGACATTAAAAAAAAAACAAACCCAAAATAGTACTTTACTTTAAACTCAGCGTGTTCCTGCACCACGCCAAGAAGAGGCAGTGCATTAGTTGGACCCAGCCTGTCCAACGTCTGTATAGATCAGATGCTTTAGAGGGGCTTTTCTGGTGCTTTTATCTAATAGTTGATTGACTCAGCTTTGCCAAAAAGCCGGCTGAAGTGCCCAATCCATATAGTTGCTGTGGAGCCAGGTCAAAATAATGTGCTGCTTCTTCAGGTAAAGCACAGGGAGTTTTTTGTTTTTGTGGGGAGGCTTGTTTTTTTTAACATCTGTAAGCAGCTACACAAATGGTAAAAAAAAATCTAATACATTTTTTCAGCCTGCAATTAACATGCATTATGAGTTACATTTTCAGTGCATGGGGGAGTAACTTTGGCTTTTGGCAAAAATGGGAGAAGTACTTCACATTTCTAATGTTGCTGAGGTGGAAAGGTAGTAGCTGAGTTCCCTGGAAAGAACATTAGAAATGACTGCATTACAGATCACATCAGAACCTTACAGCTTCCATAGGAGGTCTCTCTCTCATCTCTTCTACTGCATGACCATTTAGGGAGAAAATTGCCTGATTGAAGTAATTTGCCTCAAAGTTCTCCGTGAAATATAAGCCACATGGTAAGGCTGAAGAGTATAGGTAGGACTGTACAGTTGGGCAGTAAAGCAATCTGCTGGAGTTCAGGGCCTGCAAACCATGAAAGGGGAACTGGGTTAACAATTTTAAGGACCCATTGGCCCCAAATTTGTCACAGAAAGGCTCAAAGTTCAAGTTGAGCACAAAAGTGTTAGAAGGGGTATGACAACTCTGAGTCCAAGTTGCTTGGTCTTAATACTAAAAATGCTCTTCCCAACATTAATGAATGAACTTTGCATTTGCTACATCACACGCACGCACACACATACAAAGTATATTAAAAACAATATTAAGGTTGCAAATCTTAATTCTGCCTCCTTGTACATCCAGCCTTTAATATATGATATTCTTCTTCTTTTTCTCCCCCATAGGGCACCTGCTTTCTTTAGCACACAGAAAAACAATACTTAATTAACAACCAGTCATTCAATATTTTGTTCACCCTTCATTGTTCAACAGATTTTATTTACTATACACTATTCCAATTATGCTCTGAAGAAAGAATAATTTTCTTGTGGGCTTTTTCTTTGGCACTCTCATAGATGCATCTAAATGCTTAAAAAAAAATAATTTTCATAACATCCCTGGGAACTGAAGAGCTCTTTGCATTTTGCAAATGGTGGATTATAAAGCACAGTGCAAATTTAGAGACATAACTGGAAATGTTTTCGCCCTGGGCAAGGTGTGAAGGGTGAGAGAACAAAGGGAAGTCCTACTAGAGACTCAGCTGCTCCTGCTGTGGCAGTCTCCCCTCACACCGATGGCTGCTGCTGCCACCACTGCTTCTAAATGGGCTTCCAACACACCAATACGAGTTGCTGCTGCTGCCATATGGGCACCCTGCACACCTGTGTAAGTCTCCCTGGAGGCCAGGCCTCCTCTAAGTCAAAGCCTGACACACCAAGTCCTAGGCCACTTTTGCACGTTACATGCATTATGCAGTTAACTGGTTAACTGTGCAAAGAATCCAGCCTGGCGCCACATGAAAAGCAACTATCATGCCATAAAAAGGTCCATCCAAGTTAGAGCTTGAAAATGTGTAATAATGTTATAGCTGATTTTTATCTAGTTTTAATTTGCACATAATTTGTAGCAAGCATGGGTGATACTTAGGCCCCTGTGGCTAGATGCCCCATCTGGTTATGGGGCTCACAGCTGCAGGGGTAGACCATGTGCTGCTGAGGCTAGGAGTCCTACAGCTGTTGGGGCTCTGAGCCCCGTAAGCTAATTGGGCTCCCAGCCTTAGGAATTTGCTACTTGCCAGGACAAGGGGAGCCTGCAATCACAATCCTGGGCTCCCCCTGCACTGGCAACAAGGCACGATTGGATCTCATGCTGGATCCCACACTCGCACTCATTCTTCCTGCCATGCACATGTGGCATGGCAGGAGGTGTGATTGTGTGGATCATGGATCAGATCCTATCATGCCTTTACTTGAACATTGTGGGGGAGGGGCGGGGGGGGGCACTAGTTATGCTGCAGGTGAGATTACAGTCAAAAACATCTGGGTCCCAGTCTAAGGCATCTAAGACTGGATTATTCAGAGTACTTGGCACTGCGTACTATTTCACATGGGCAAAGACTAGCTTCCCTATTGGCTTCAATTGCTGCTGTGGGTGCTCTGAAGATTTGAAAATTAGGTTCTAGAATGTCAGGACAGGTACCAGAAAATGACCAAAAAAAATGACCATTTGTGAAAAGTTTAGTTTAAGTGACTTGCTGACTGTTATGTAAGAATTCTGGGGTAGAGACAGGGATAGATTCAGTTCTCCAAGTACCATCCAACTGTTTATTAATAAGAACATCCTTTCCCTTCCTGCAGATATTGTGTCATTCGGTATGCACCTGACTAGTACAATAAATGAAGCAAGGGTCTCATAGACCTAATCCACCCTTGATTCCTTTCCAGGGATATTTTATGCCCTAAATGAGGCAGAGATCCTGTGGGTGGAAAACAGAGCTCATGAAAGACTACTTCATAATACATATTAAATAAAAAATAGGTCAAATAGGCCTAGATAGATAGATAGATAGATAGCCTCTAACATTTTTGTTTTGAACCATTAAAAATTTCCTTGTTAAATTTTTTTACATTTTCTTAATTAAAAAGTTATATGACCTATATATTTACACAGAGGGCCATGGGAAATTCAGATGCTCATTAAAGGCTCAAAAAAAAAGAAAGAAAGAATACATAAAAATTATATGTTTTAATTTGTTTACATTTACGCATTCTTGAATTTGTTATTTAAAAGTATGGAACAATTTGTGTGTTCAAAATGTAAAATGTATGCAAACATGCTTGCAATCCATACATGGAGAATAGTTAGTACACCTTTTTAATTATTTTACAATTCCAGATCTTCTAAAAATTTGGGTGTGTTCTTAAACTCCTTTGTAGCAGTAACCTAAATTTGACACCGCTGTGGCAACATTCACAATGCAATAACTAGTTTCCTAAATGTAAATTGTAAATATTTAATCAATAATGAAAAGATAACAAGACACCAAACAACAGCAAAAGGAATATGTATAGCCAATAAGATCTAACCAACTGGAAAGAATCTCATTCCCTGTGATACCTGATGATGTGTGTCTTATTTCATGTTTTGTGTTTCAATCTGTAGACTGAATGAGATTTATATGGTGAAAATTTCCTGACCAAGCGCAAATATACATTTTACAAATCCAAAGCTGTATGGAGAATGTCTAATCTAAGATCTAATCTTAGGGGAGCTATAATTGGATGCGTGTGTCCTAGACAGTGACAGCTGTGCCTGTTGGGCACCGTGGTTTTAAATATCAAACTGTTGGCACCCTCTAGTGGTCAGTTATCTAGATGCTCAGTAATGAGAAGCAAGAATGTTCTGGAAGATGGAGAGAAATCGGCTAGAGAAGAAAACTGATGTGGGCCAGCAGATATTGATATAATGATGGATCCTTTCCCCAGTTTGATGACATATACTCGTGTAAGAGAGTGGGGGAACATATTGCCAATTCTCCTTTGGATTCTAGACAGTACGGAGACGGCCCTCTCCTACTTTGTGAAATGGTTGCAGCACAGGAACTGGATGAGGGGCGTTTAGGCAGTAAAAGAATAACTAACTCTCAAATCCTGTTAAAATAAATTGTTCAGATGTGTCCCAAACATACAACCAGGGGCACACAGAATATAAAATATATCAAGCTTGCATTAATCTTTCCTATTTGCTTCATCCACTGAAATAACAGCAGCATTACAATAGGTGCAGCTCGTAAGAGACAGCATTATATACACTTGCCATTTTCCCAGTTAATAAAACAATCCCATTGTGGATTAAAAAAAAAATAGCCACAATTTAACTGTTTGAGAACCTTATGGATTTTGACATAGACACAGATTAGAGTAGAGGGAGAATGGCTTTCTGTCCTGTCATTATGGTTTGGGATTAAGGCCTTCATGCAAGCAAAAATACACAGTAGTAACACACTGCCAGACTGAAAACTAATATTAGGATTTGCAATACAACACAAGGCCAGTGACTGAGAAATTAAGGGGCAAGCACCTCATGCCTCACTGGTAAAATGATCCCATTTAAGATCAGCTATGATCATCCTTAGGGCACGCCGAAGGATCTTTTAATACCAGGAGCATCAGATAGATACAACAATAAGGCTCTGTCATGACATAGTTTCTCATTAGGTTAGTGGATTTATAATGACCCATGCAGCTCATTTGTTCCACTGAAGGGCTGTTTTTGGCTGAACGTTCATTTTTAGTAACTATCACTAAAATTCCTCAAATCATTTATTTTTCTGGGCTCCTTTGGGGATTCCAGCATATTCAGACCATGCCTAAATTGGGAGAACAGGATACGTCTTAAAATATATGCCAAATAACACATTTTTACTAAAACAATTTTAAGTAATACATTGCAAACATGCACAATTAACCAATTCAAACAATATTGCTCTCTGTACCTGAGGTGCAATATCTTATTTTTTTTAGTCTTAAAAGATTATTTTAGTTAAAATGTGCAAGCTAGCATGTTTTAAAGATGTACTGTTTTCTTAGTCTAGGCATGGTCTCAAGCAAATGTATTACTCTTGTTTTCTTTCCCACCAAGTCTCAACAGCTGCAAGTATAATCACTGGATCACTAGGACAGCAACAATGATTAAAACCACTTTTTTTCCCTGGCTCTATGCAGAGAGTGGCTCATATTAGCATTCATAGAATCATAGCATCCTATAAAATTAGGATTGGAAGGGACCTCAGTACATCATCTAATCCAATCCCCTGCTCAAGCAGGACCGTCCCCAACTTCTTCACCCCAGCCAAGCATTGGTACAGATATCACAGCCAATCCATACATGTACCTGCAATTCCAAAAGTCTCTGTTCTCTGGGGCTCATAAAAGATGCTTTACACAATCATGCATGCTAGGGTTCAAAGTCACAGGCAGTCATGGCAATGTTGAACCTTACAGATCATGGTGTATGCACGAGAGGTCACCCAGACCTTCGATGCATATGTCTAGGCAGAAGTTTTTGGAGGAGTGGAGGCTGCTCAGACCTTCCATCTCCACTTTATGCCACAGAGACAGAATCCAAAGGCCAGGCTGGGTCCAGATGTTTGGTGCCTCCACAGCTGTATTTGTATAAATGTTTGGGAATTGAACCTGGGAAAGGCAGTCATACAAACAAACTAAATGACAACTCCAGTAGCAAATGCTAGAATTGCAGACAGGTATCTACAGATGTTTGGGGAATCACTTAGCAGTATTCTCTTAATCTCTCAGGAAGAAAACTGAGCTTGTTGGCTTTTTTTTTCCCACTTCCCCAGGTTCTTTCTGAACTGATCATATCTGATTGCTTGTGTATTCCAAATCATCTTTTCTACTATGAGACAGAGGTGCAGCTGTGTGGTTCTGTGTCCTGGGTGGCATCAGTGCCTGGGGGCAGCACTTGTAGCTGGGCTGTCAATAGCAGTGGCTGGGCCAGCAGTATGGGGGCTGCTCTTTCTGTGCTCTCTCCCAAGTCAGCACCTGAGGCTGGTGGCTCAGACACCCCCCATAATTACACTTGATCTGAGCCTTCAAGAGGCTGAGAAGCCTCCATAGCACACTACTGCTATGAAGTAACTGAATTGTAGAAGTATTTCCTAATATTTTGAATGCTATAGAACTCAAGACCTTTTCCTGACAAAGACAGTGACAATTCAACTCCAGAAACACCTGCCAGTCTTAAGTTCTTTGGATGCCATCCAAATAGATTTAAAACCAGGGCATGGCATAGAGACTATGCTAACGATGCTGGCTAATGACTCTCTCAGGGCAACAGAGGTCAAACATCTTTAACAACATGATTTAATATTTCAAGAGCTTTTGATGTTGGTACAAGCAAAAATTGCCACCTACTGGAGTTGGTGAATTTGGATGGAATTACTTAGAGTGGTTCCTGTCAGATCATTCCCCATCTGTGAGGAAAGATAACAAGATTCCTCCACACCCCCAAAGCCTCTCAATTACAGAGTCCTGCTAGTGTTAGACTAACTTCTTCTTCTTATGTACACGTCTGTGTAATCACTGGAAATGACTTTGAGATGATGACAGCATAGTCAGTAATACCCATCTCTCTCTCTGTCTCCTTTTCTTTTGGCCTTAAGCAAGACTCACTTAAATTAGAAACTGGGGAATGAGATCTTAGTGAATGTCAGCTGGTACAAGCCAACCTGGATAAAATAAGATGGAAATGAATCCAAAAGCATTCAACACTAACCTACCAATCCTGCTGTGAGGATTGAATCATAGAAACTTGGGACTAAAAGAGACCAGAGAAGTCACCTAGAGGCTACCCATACCTTGAGAGACCACCTAGAGGTCACCAATGTCTGTCCAAACCATCCCATACAAATCCATTGTCTAACCCCTTAGCAAAACTATACAGTTGACCTCGACACAAAACTCCAGATGTAACCCCCTAACTTGCCACAGGTAAAGAGAGACCATGGAGGCCAACATTCTGCTGCTGCAAACGTTGTTAAACATATGCTAGAGGTCTCAAGAAAAGGGCAATGCCACCTGCTACAAAGGAAAACAAAACCTCCAACAGTCAATTCCAATCTGACCATGGGGTAAAATTCCTTCCTGACCCCAATTATGGTGATTGAGCTAACCCTGAGTCAATAGGCAAAACTCTGTAGCCAGGAATGTCTGAGATTATGTCCTTGCAGGAGCATTGCATATCCCAGGCAAAATTTCCATCCTTGGCTGCAATCAACACCCTTAAAAAACCACCCCCAAACTTCTGATGCATGTAGTAACAAGAAGGAGGGGAAGTGTTGGTGTAGAAGGATTTACTTCTGGCCTCATGCAGCATCCAGCAAAGTGTCAGGTCATGGCCTTAAAATTAGGGCCTTAGCCTGCCCAACACAGTAGATCATCCTGGCCTGCCATGTCCCCACCAGGACACTGGGAGCAAATGCACGTGGCCAGAACCCTCCATCTAGGCTTCCATCATGCCCACTCTCTGCCATTGGAGTGGCCAGCCAAGGTCAGCTGACCGCTCACCCCTTCCCATATAAGCACCTGACTTAGAGAGAAAAGTGCCCAGGCATCAAGGTACAACCTTGTAGGCCACTAGAGCATACTGCTACTTGATGGATTCTCTGGCTACCTGATATAGCTACCCCCCTGACCTTATAACATTGTGCCTGACACTCCAAATACCAACCCAGCTCTGACCTGACCTCCTGTGTACCTGATGCAGCTAACCCCCCTGACCTTGCATTCTTCTTGACCCTATAGACCTCTGACTCTTTCCCTGACAGATCTCATGGCTTTGACTTCCTGGCTTCTCCTGACCATGTGGTGAACCCCAGACCTGGCTGCCTATGCTCCAGCATGATACAAAGCCCAGAAGTATGGGAAATACCCATAAAAGAACATAGGCAAAGCTATACTAGGTCTACTACAGACCACCCAACCAAGAGGAAGAGCTAGACTGGGAATTCTTAAGTCGGCTCACAGAGGTAGTTAGGTCAAAGGATGTGGTCATCATGAGTGACCTGAACTTTCCAGACATCTGCTGGGAAGAGCAGTCAGCCAGGTCTGACTGCTCACATACGTTCCTAGCCAAGATACAGGACCTCCATCTAACCCAGGAGGTGCACTGCCCCACCAGGGGAGACACCTTGTTGGACCTGGTGCTGGCCACGGGTGATGACCTGGTGAGGGATCTGTGGATGCTCGACCACCTGGGTGACAGTGATCATTACCTGCTGGAATTCACCATCCAGCGCAAGGTGGCAAAGGCCTGCAGCAAGGCAG
>NW_017729032.1:232898780-232900357 GCF_001723915.1 Gavialis gangeticus
GGAGATGGAACTGAGACTAGCTACCCAGATCAAGTACAAGAAGCAGCCCTTTTTAAAATACATAGGGAGTAAAAAGAAGGTACTGGGTAATGTGGGACCTCTGCAAGACACGCTAGGAAATCTGGTCGTCACACACAATTTCTTTGCCTCCATTTTCCTTAGCAGGGACCAGGTCACCACCACCACCGGGATCCACGTAGGCCCCAGGGGAGGCACACCTAGGCCTAGAGTCAGTGAGGATCTAGTCGCGGAACTTCTGGAGGGACTGGATGTATCTAAATCAGCTGGTCCTGATGATCTCCACCCCAGAGTGCTGAGGGAATTAGCAAAGGTCATTGTGGGACCCTGGCACAGCTTTACAAGCACTCATAGTGCTCTGGTATGGTGCCAGAGGACTGGGAAAGGGCCAATGTGGTTCCCATTTTCAAAAAAGGGGAGGAAGGAGGACCCAGGAAACTATAGACCAGTTAGTCTTACCTCAATCCTGGGTAAGCTTTTTGAGAGAATTATCATGTCCATGAGGGGCCAGCAGGGGAGATTATGGTTAGGGGCAACCAATACGGTGTTCATTAGAAGCCGATCCTGTCAGACCAACCTGGTAGCCTTCTATGAGCAGGTCACAAAGTCCTTAGATGCAGGGGTAGCAGTGGACAGGACCTTCAACACTGTCTCTCACCCCATTGTCATTAAAAAAACTAGGGGACTGTGGTGTCAACACTTACACAGTCAAATGGGTCACTAACTGGCTGCAGGGCCGCACCCAGAGGGTGGTGGTGGACAGGTCTAATTCAACCTGGAGGGATGTGGGCAGTGGGGTTCCGCAGGGCTCGGTCCTCGGGCCTGCACTGTTCAACATCTTCATCAGCAACTTGGACGAGGGCGTAAAAAGCACCCTGTTCAAATTTGCAGATGACACTAAGATGCGGGGGGAAGTGGGCACACCAGAAGGGAGGAATAGGCTGCAATTGGACGTAGACAGTTTACAGGGGTGGGCGGATGAGAACAGGATGGGTTTCAACAATGACAAGTGCAAGGTGCTGCACCTGGGAAGGAAGAATCAGCAGCATACCTACAGGCTGGGGAACTCCCTTCTCATCAGTGCAGAAAAGGATCTTGGTGTCATTATTGATGCCAAAATGAACATGGGCCGACAGTGGGGACGCGGTCAGATGCATCACGAGCAGGTCCAAGGAGGTGATCCTCCTCCTCTATGCAACTTGGTCAGGCTGCAGTTGGAGTACTGCATCCAGTTCTGGGCGCCGCACTTCAGGAGGGATGTGGACCACTCGCATGATCGGGGGCAGCAGGGCAGGCCCTACAAGGAGATGCTAAGGGACCTGAACCTGTTCAGCCTCCACAAGAGAAGGCTGAGGGGGATCTAGTGGCCTGCTACAAACTAGTCAGAGGGGACCAGCAGGCACTGGGGGAGTCCCTGTTCCCCTGAGCACTACCAGGAGTGACCAGGAATAACGGTCACAAGCTGGCAGAGGGTAGATTTAGGCTAGGTATCAGGAGACGCTACTTCATGGTCAGGGCGGCTAGGATCTGGAACCAACTTCCAAGAGAAGTGGTGCTGG
>NW_017729032.1:232900442-232908359 GCF_001723915.1 Gavialis gangeticus
CGGACTTGATGATCTGCTCAGGTTCCTTCCGACCCGACCAACTATGAAATTATAGCTAGATCATCCTTGACTAGAGGCTGTCCAAACTCTTTTTAAACATCAATGATGGAGAGTTCACAGCTTCTCTAGGCAAGCTATTTCACTGCCTCATTCTTCTAACAGTGAAGAAAATTTTCCTGATATCCAGTCCAAACCTACTTTGTTGTAGGCCATTAGTCCATGTTTTACTCTCTGGAGCAGGAGGAAAAAGGTTTTTTCCCACTTCTTTATAGCAGCACTTCAAGTACTTGAAGACTGCTATCATTTCCCCTTTTAAGTGCCTTTTGCACAAGCCTAACATGGCTACCTCTTTCAACCTATCCTCATATGACTTGTTTTCCAAGCCCTTTATCATTTTTGTCACCCACCTCTGGATCCCCTTAAACTTCTCCCCATCCTTTTTAAAAATGTAGAGCCCAAGACTGCACACAGTGCTCTAGATGAGGCCTAATCAGTGCTGAGTAGAGGCACTAGCACATTCCACGTCTTGAACCTATGCTTCTAATGATGCATCCCAAAACTGCATTTGCCTTCATGCAGCTGCATCAGACTGAAGACTCGCATTGAATCTGTGGTCTACCAAGACTCCCAAGGCCTTTTCCATAGTGCTGCCATCCAGCCAGATGTCATCCATTTTGTATTTGCATTTTTTATTCTTTCTGAGGTGTAGCGCCATGCATTTGTCCATATTGAACTTCATTTTGTTAGCTTCAGCCCACATTTCCAATCTGTCAGGATCCTTCTTAATCATGGTTCCCTCCCCCAATGTGTTCACAATTCTTCCTAGTTTTGTATCACCTTCAAAACTTGCTCAAGAAGCTTTCTAGGACAGCATCTAAATCAATACACATGTTGAACAGCAATAGACCCAGGACAGACACCTGCTGCCATCCTGACAAGGATCCATTTATAATTACCCTTAGCTTGTGGCTATAGAGCCAGTTGTGTATTCAACTGATAGTAGCTTTGTCTAGCCCACATTTCTCCAATTTCTTTAAGAGAAAGTCATGTGGCACCTTGTCAGAAGCCTAACTGAAGATAAATTATGTCCACAGTACTCCCATCACCTGTTCAAATAGTTACTTTATCAAAGAAGGGGATCAAGTTTGTTTGAGATGATTTGTTCTTAATAAATCAGTGCTGGCTGCTTGTTATTGGGCTTCCCTCCACTAGATGCTTGTAAATGGACTTCGTTAGGATATGCTCCAGTAACTTCTTGGGTCTTGAGGTGAAACTAACTTGTGTGTAGTTCGCTGGGTCCTTGCTGTTGTCTTTTCTAAGGAGGGGCACTACGTTGGCCCTTTTTCTGTCCTTTGATGCATCTTCCATCTCATATGACTTCATCAATGTTATTCCCAAGGGCTCTGAGATCTCCTCTGCCAGTTTCTTCCATACCTTGAGATGAAGATCATCAGGTCCTGCTGACTTGAATTCATTCAAAAGCACTCTGACCATCTCTCTTGTTATTTCATCCTTCAGATTATCCCCTTCCTTATCCAAATAATCAGTATTAAGTGTCTGGCTGCAGCTTAATTTTTTTTCTGTATGGTACCAAGAGTAGTTAAAGAAAAGTGACTGCACTCCACAGGGTGAACTTTAAGGGGAAAAAAAAGAAAAAAGAAAAAAAAATGAGTAACTGTGGGCTCCAGAAAAATGGAAACTCTCCAGCCACAGAGCAAAGACTTGGAGGAGATGTGAGCAACAATTCAACCAGTACATGAGGGTGAATGGAGCAACTGAGAAACCAAGGGTGCCTGTACATGAGTACGGAGGCTGCTCTGATACTGTAATTACAGCATTTTGGAGCAGACTTGATTAATCGAGTCTGCTGGAGTGTGGTAATTACTGCACTCCAGCAGCCTCCTGTATCTCGCATATCAGTATCCCGATGCTTAAACATGGTGGTGGGGCATTTGAACTGAAGCTTGTGGAACAAACGATCTCAGACTGCTGAGTCAATCCTCCATTTCTGGAGAACTAACAGACTCCATGTTTAGAGATCACATAGTAATAGGGATCAGAGACATGCAGCCCAAGAAAAGACTTCTGGAAGATCCTGATCTCAAATTATAGAAAGCAATCAGCATGTGCAAAGCAGTAGAGATCGCTCAGACTAGAATGAAGTCTTTGGAAGGACAGCAAAATGCTGAAATGCTTGACAGAGTGACAAACCCGCCCAGAAAAGAACAATGGCAATACAGAAATGGCAATAGGAGGCCTTACAAATGCAATCAGGAAGAGTTTAAGAAAAGCAGCATAAAGAGCTGTACATGCCGTGGTAACAAACATAGACCAAAACAATGTCCTGCCTTTGGACAACACCACAACAAATGCAAAAGACAGAACGCTTTTTGCTAGAGTGTGCAGAAGAGAGGACAGCAGGCATAGACAGGAACAGATTATGTAAGCACTGGAAATGGAGGTGAATTGTGACACAGCAAGCAGCAATGAAGAGCTGTATGTAAGAATAGCAGAAGATACAATATCATCAGAAGACTGGAATATCAGGCTGGCAACAAATGGAACTCCTGTGACTTTAAACTGGACACTGGTGTACAAGCCAATGTTATACCAGACTATATTGTAAAGAGCTGGAAAAAGAAAACAAATATTCACAGCAAGCAAATAAGGCTCCAAGCTGATCCAGGAGTTGATTCCTACTGTTTGCACATATGAGCTGGAGATAAAAGTAAAAAATAGTAATGAAAAAATTCAGATTGTGGTTATGCCAGGAAAATGTGACTCTTTAATAGCACTAAAGACCTGTCAGGCACAAGGTCTTATACAGAGAAGACATACCATAGAGTGGTCCAGTAAAATTAAAGATAAGTTTCAGGATGTATTTGAGGGGCTTGGGAAGCTGAACAAAGAATATAAGACTGAGATGTCTAAACCCTACACTCCTAAAATACATGCTCCCCCAAAAAAATCTATTATCTTTAAGACAAAGCCTGAAAGCAGAACTAGAGAAATTGGTTGTTCAGGATGTTATTGAGAAAGTGGAGGAAGTGACAGTATGGGTTTATACTTTAATAATGGAACAAAAAAAACAAACAAACCCCCACAACCCCCTCCCCCCCAAAACGGAACCCTTCATCTTTGCTTAGACTCAAAAAACCCTAATAAATATATCAAAACGGACCATTTTCCCATTTCTACCAGGGAATAACTTCTTTCGAGAGATGGAACAAGCATATTTCTCCACATCACCTGCACAGCTGGCTTTTGCCAGGTTCCACTAGAAAAAATAGCAGACATTGGGGCATGTTCAACACTCCATGAGGAAGAATCTTCTTTCACAGATTGCCTTTTGGGTTACATTCATCGCCAGAAGTGTTTCATAAAAATATGCAATAAATATTGTGTGGCATTGAAGGTGCTAAATTATATATAGCCAATATTTTAATAAGGGGGTGTAGAATGAGGAAGCATCATCAGAGGCTTCACAGAGCTCTGGAAAGGGCTCAGCCAGCAGAGTTAGACCTCAGTAGACAAAAGTGCAAATTTAGAGCCAGGAAAATAACATATTTGGGTAAAAAAAGTAATGGATCAAGGCAAACAGATAGAATCCAGCAGAGATTATATGCCACCTCCCATAGATAAAGTCTCTGGCCATGGTTAACTTTGTGGGGAAGCTAGTACCTAATCTGATGCAAAAATGCAGCAACATAAAAGCTTTACTGTATAAAAGTAAACAATGGATATGGGAAGCACATCATGAAAAGAAGTTTGGGAACCTAAAACAGTTATTACAAAAGGCTCCGGGACTTACATTCTACAACAGCAAATGTCAGACAAAACTGTCTACAGATGCCTCAAAGAAAGATTATGGGACAGCACTCATGTAGGAGTATGGGGAGCATGGTATATACTTCTAGGCTTTATGAGTTTCACTATGCACAAAATGAAAAATAGGCTTTAGCTCTGGTGCATGGATGTAAAATGTTCCATGTCTTCCTGTATGGGAGACTGGTACTAGAGCTGAACCAGATCCCAAGTTACTGGTAGCAATAGCAAAAAAGGACTCTCTGACATGCCTCCAATATTACAGCAATTCTTTGAATTCCAGTTATCCAATTTCATATTAGGGAAAAAGTTAGTGGTGGTGGATACTCTGACTAGAGCTTTTGACAGAAGTAGAAATAAACCCAGAATTAGATACTGCATGTCAGCCTGTTAAAGAAAATGTGCCTGGTGTCTGATAAAATATGGACTGTACTTACAGATGCCATGGCATAGGATTGGATTTTACAAACAAGAATACAAGCCATTAATGCAGGATGGCCTACAAGATACATGTCCAGTCTTTATCATTAGTTTGAAGTAGAACTGTCAGTAATAGACGGCCTTTTGTTTAGAAATGACTGACTTATTCCCAAGGTATTATATCTGGAAATGTTACATAGGATGTTTGGGTACAGAGAAATGCAAAAGAAAGGCTAGGAAGACTCTAAACTTGCCACAAATTAATATGGGCACAGGAACGTATATTACAGTTTGTTCAACCTGTTAAAAAAACAGAGATAGTCAAGCAAAATAGCCAGTGGTAGAGACTAGGGAATAATTGGCCCCATGGACCGAAGCAGCCATTGATTTCTTCACTCATACTGGAACAAACACAATATATTGGTTTTAAACCATTACTCTTACTCTCCAGAAATGGTAAGGCTTGAAAACACTGCTACAAAACATGTAATAACACATATAAAATCCATCTTTGCCAAACATGATTGTGGTCAGGTCTGACAATGTACTTCAACTTGATGGGTATGCATCCAAGTGCTTCACAAAGAACTATGGGTTTACACACATTACTACAAGCCCAAGATACAAACCTAATTTGTATCTTGTAAAAATAGCATTAAAGCAACAAAAAGGCTGATAAATAAAGCAGAGAAGTCTCTCACAGATCCTTAAATGGCATTACTAAATTTTGGAACGACTCCTTTAAAGCATGGCCTTTCACCTTATTTAACAGGAAACTTAGAAAAAGACTGCCTAATTTGGTAACCACTGATAAGAAACAACAAATTAACATAAATGTTTATAAGGTTCATAATAAGTATAAATAAAAGCTTTATTATGACAAGGAGACACAAGAACTAGAACCTTTGATACCCCATGACAGGGTATACATGTACAATGGTAAAACATAGATGTAGGACACAGTTGTTACTTATGAGGTAGCTCCTAAATCTTACAAAGTGGAAAACAAGTGAAGGACATGTCTATAGTAGGAACAGGAAAAACCTGCAGCACATCCAGGAAGGACAGAGGAAACAGTGTCTGAACTGGAGGGAGAAGGACATGGAGGAGATCAGAACATGGACTAAGTGTGACACTGCAGAGACTAAAGTGATGCCTCACAGATCTGCAAGAGCAAGAAGCATACTGAAAGGACTAATAGGGTGCCTGTAGATGTGCAGAATGCCTGCTCTGACACAAGTCTGCTGGAGCGTGCTAATTAGCATGCTCCAGCAGACTTGGCATCTCATGTATTCAGCATCCCCATGCTTCAAAATGGTGGTGGGAGCACTTTAACTAAAACTCTTTGAATGAGCTTTAGTTAAAGCAGCCCCCTTACCATTTAGAAGTGTGTGATGCTGAATACACAAGACCCTGTGGGCACTTTAATTAGAACAGTTCACAAGAGCCTCTCTAATTAAAGCACCCCGCTCATGCCCCAAAAGCACATGTAAAAACACCTTTGAACACCATTTATTAAAAATTTGAATGACTGTCTATATATTGTTATTGGTTAAAATGGGTTGTGCTTTCACATGGAAAGGGGAAATGTGAGGATTGTATATCTTTAAGAGCTAGGCAGAGTTGAACAGAGCTGAGAGAGAGAGTCTGATGTCTGTGTGTGTGCTGTTAGCAGAAATAAAGAAACCTCTTTGGAAAAGTGGCTCCTGCCACTGAACCCACAACACAACACCTCCAACTGTAGTAAGTAATAGCACTCCTAGGACTTCAGTGACCATAAATACTATGTAAATGCTAAGCAAAAACATTAAAATATACCAGTGGGCTATGTCTCATCTTCCAGTTTTAAATAAGTTTGCATCTCTGCAAACTAAACTACATCCCGATGTACTTTAGTTTGCAGTGTTGCAACTTGGAGTGTTGCAGCCATTCATCAGCTTGCCCCCAGCCATGTGAGAGAGAGGAAGGTCCACAGAAAAAAAGGATCAGGCCCCTCACTACTTCTGCCTTCAGCAGGCTCCTGTTACCAGCAGGATGCCTAGGGCTGCCCAGGAATGGGCTGGCTTGCCCATGGGGCAATGCGGAGAGCAAGCAGGACAACAGTTGGGTGTGTTGGTGGCCGGAGAAGGCAACAGGGACAGCGCACAGGGTGTGGGGCCACCTGGGCAGGCTGCTAGTTTCCCTGAGCCCAACCAGGCTTCCAGCACCCCATGTTCAGGTTCTGACTATGTTCAGGTTCTGATTTCCTCCCAATATCTTCTCTTTGCCTAAATCCAAATCCGTGCATTCTGTTCAAACTTCCAAACCCATTCAGATCAGAACTTATTTCAATTCCCATGTCTTTAGCATAAATTAAGAAGCCCTATTGCCCAAAAGAGGTCTCCAAGCTAGCATGGGTGCTGCTTCTAGCTCAATAGGATGCTGGACCATAACTGGGGCTCTTCATTTCTACTGTAATATCAGTAAGTATCAGCAGTACCAGGAAGTCAGAAGGACAGATGTTTTCACTCCATACATATAGAAAACTACCCCTTAACCATCCAGCTTTTTTTCATTATGACCACTGTCCAAGGAAGAAGGTCCTTGTGTAACAGCTAAAATGAAATCCAGAATTAAACAGAATGCTGCTTATGTTTACTACAATTATAGCAATTATTTTGCAATAGTGTTTACTAGGGCTGTGTGAAGCTTCAGTAGCTGATTTGATTCAAAGGAGTTTCAGCCTGATTCAGCAGCCAAATCTCCAAATCTGAAGCTAATCTGGAGACCAGTTAAAAGGTATGAATCAAATTGGAAGCCTCTGAATCAATTCGGAAAAGATTTAGCGCTGATTTAGAGATTCGGCCATAGACTAAACAGGCAGCAGTCCACTTCACACTGGACACAGCTGCCTCCAGCTGGTAAGTCTGTTGTGGTGGGTGGAGGGGGAAGGGAAGGGGGCATGGTGGCGAAGGTCAAAGGCCCCACAGTGAGGGAGGGATTGGGGTGGGGGCTAGCTGCCTAGCCAGGGTGGAGGGCTCCCGCCACTGCATGCCAACATGCGCTGCCAGTCCAGGAGAGCATGGGAGCGGGTGTGTACCCCCAGATCTATGTAGGGTAGGCTGGGCTGTGCTCTGGGAGGCTAGCCCCCTTCTGTCCGGAGGAAGCCACACCTGCTGGGTGCTGGGCAAATGGCAGCGGGGCAGAGTCCCAGTGCTGCTATGCCCACATCCCACTCCCCCACTCCCCTGGCTGGGTGAACAGCAACAAGGCATAGCCCACCACTTGCCCAACTGGGGTGGAGGGGCACAGGATGTGGGTGCAGCAGCACTGGGAGCAGGGGCTATGCCCTTCTGTCACTTGCCCAACCAGGGTGGGGGGGTCATGAGATGCAGGTGCAGCAGCATTGAATGCAAGGGCTCTGCCTTGCTGCTGCTTGCCCAGCCAGGGCAGAGCGGGGGAGTGATGTAGGTGTGGCTCACTCTGAGCGGAAGGGAGCTAGCCTCCTGGAGTGCAGCCCAGTCCAACCCACCTCACACAGATCCAGGGGCACATGTCTGCTCGCATGCCCTCCCAGACCAGCGGTGAACAGTGGTGGGAGCCCCCCCTCCCTGAGTCCCACGGCACACCACCCCAGCTGGGCAGCTTGTCCCAGCCCCAGCCCCAATCCTTCCCTCACTGTGGGGGTGTTGA